>NC_022030.1:2833520-2854958 GCF_000317375.1 Microtus ochrogaster
ACCCAGGGCTAACCCAGGAAGATATCCCATCAACAGCGTCAGACTTGTCAACTCTCCTTGACTCGTATGCCTTTTGGTTTTGGAGCAGCTAATAAGCTCATCCCTGGATGGCTGGTTCATGTGTTATAGTCTCGGACAATGTCACCTCAGTGCTGTTTCTTCCTAGGGTCTTCATTTGCAGATCTAGCTGAGACTGGAGCCTTTTTTTTTTCTTATATTTATTATAATTTAGCTATTTGATCACTAAGTATCAAGACTTTGCAAGCATCCTGCTATAATTATCTAAAACTTAATGCTATTGATAAATGTAGGCTAGTTGCCTAATTGGCCTAATCACTTTTTTTTTTTTTACTGCTTTTCTGACAAAAAAAAAATAAGGTCTGGAGATATTGGCTCAGCTGATAGTGTTCTTGTCCAGCATGCATGAAGCCCTGGGTTCAATCCCCCATACTGCATAAACCTGGCATTGTGGTGGACAACTGTCATCCTAGCACCAAGAAGCTGGGAACAGGAAGATCGGTAGTTCAAATTCTCCTTTGCTATACACCAAGCTTGATGCCATCCTAGGTACATAGAAGAGAGGAAAGAGAAAGAAATAAATATATTTTTTCATTATAGTAATTGTGTTACTTTTCATTTGTTCTGAATTTTGATCCAGCAGCTTGCCCTACATCCTGGGGTAATAACTTTATATGATATGCCTAATAGCAGTGTCTGTTTTTTTCTGTCTAGAAAACTGTGGAGCATACACGAAAAACATGAGGCCTGTATACCCTACAAAAACGTTTCCCAATCATTACAGCATCGTCACAGTGAGTGGACATTTCAGCTTTCTGTGTTCATGCCAGGAGGATGTAATTAAAGCATTGTTCAAGATAATAAGTCAACTTCAGATCAGAGTGAAATAATTTGTTTGGCAATGTGAGCTCTAATCTTCAATTGATCTTTTCTTAGGGACTTTACCCAGAATCCCACGGCATAATTGACAACAAGATGTATGACCCCCAAATGAATGCTTCTTTCTCACTTAAAAGTAAAGAGAAATTCAACCCTTTGTGGTACAAAGGACAGCCGGTAAGCTGTTTGCTGTGGCTACTGAAATAGTTTATTATTCTGACTTACTTTAATCAGAAAAAAGTAAACTGATGCCCTAGGAATTTTGGCAGCCTATTTTATCTCTTTGTGCCTGACTATATCCTTCTGTAGTGCCAGTGAGTGCTGACACTCGCATGTGTATGTGTGTTTGCACAGTTTAAGAACAGCATACTTTAGAGATAGATTTGGATTATACTGTCTTTTTTTTCTAGCTTGAGTCTTCTCTCTTTTAGTACTAATTGTTTGGCATGATAGTTTTTATTAATTATTTTTTACCTTCATATGCTGATGGTGTAGAGCATGATAACTTGGTGTGTGTACACAGTGCATAATGATCAAACTAGTGTAGTTCTCATTTTCAGCTTCTCAAACATCTAAGTTTTTTTTTAATACTATGAAGTAATGTTATCTACCATGGTTTGATAATATTTACATGATTATTGGAATCTAACTGCTGGAGCTCACTGACCTTGAGAACATTGCATCCTCAGAGAGGAATGCAGGGATAACGGCTAACGCTCTCTGTCTTCTCAGAGGCTAATGTTTTCATTGTCTCCCAACTTCCTTCCCTTCTCTTCCCCAGATTTGGGTCACGGCTAATCATCAGCAGGTCAGGTCTGGCACATACTTCTGGCCTGGATCAGATGTGGAAATTGATGGAATTCTTCCGGATATCTACAAAGTGTATAATGGGTAGGCGCAGATGAACTTTTCCTAGGTTTTGTAATATAAAATAACTTATATTTCTCTTATACCCTTTTTATTGAGTCCAGAGTGTCAACATTTGAATAAGTCAAGATCGTAAGTCAAGATATTTCAGTTAAGAACTTTTTTTTTTTACATTACAGAGTTTCAGATGGATGATGAATGGAAAGTAAAATGAGACCAACATTTTGTAGAAACTCTGACAAAATGTGTTCCAATCCTTGAGCAGTGATTTAAGAAATGAGGCAATACTGGGCATGTTGGTACGGGTCTATATTCAAGTAGCTAGGCACTGAGGCAGGATGGCTGAGTTCGGGCCAGCCTAGGTTACATAGTGGGATCCAGGCCAGCCTATGCGAATTCAAGGCCATCTTGAGTTTTGCAATCAGTTTCATTTTTTAATTCTTAAAAAAACACAGAAGGAATAAATGAAAGAAGGAGCAGGGGAAACAGAGGTACTACATATTTTAACTCAAGGAAGGAAAAGAACAAAAGAAGGAAAGGGTGGCTGCATTAAAGAACACAGGTAGGCAGGAGCTACTGCATGGTGGGGTCTGGAACACTGTTTAGAAGAAGACCCTTGCATCTTTGTATTTACATTTCTAAATTGCTTCAGTCTGTTTGCTCTCTAAGATAAGGGCCTATTAGCACAGTCTCCCTGATTTTCCAAATCATACAACCATTTTAAGGAAGACTTTCTCTGAGTGATTTTAGCAAAACTACCAAAATGGTTTCTTTTCTACTTTTGTGAAATTGATGACAAAACAGCAATACAGTATACCCAAGAGTGCCCAAAATGTTCACGAATCCCAGACTAGGAAAGGAGGGTATTTCTTACTCGTCTCATGCTACTGTGTGTTCTGTATGGTTCGCAGAAGCAGAGAGTGTCGCCTGTTCCTCTTGCTGCTGCTCGTCACGGTTTTCATCTCCTAGGCTGAGATGATCTCTGGGATCTGATGAGCTCCTTTCACACTAGTCTAGGTGAACACACAGATTAATGAGGGATAGACTAGATTCCAAGATGTAGTGAAGACGGCAGCTGATTATATCAGGGAGGAAGGCTGCTCAAGTACTGTGCCAACAAAACCCAGGGGCCAGAGGAGACAGAACTGATTTCATTAAAGAAAGTTGTCTGGAGGATTGTAACCTGTCCTCGTGGTATCTGCTTCCCCCACACCAGTGAGTGAGTCCTCTGAGGCACCTGCTCTTCTTGCAACAGTGACTGGCTCAACGGAATGTATACTATGGCAAAAGAAACAAGAAATATTTTTTTAAACATGACTACAATTTTTTTTGTATAAAGTTAAACTTTGATCTTCCTTAGATATAAAAATTAAGTTTGAAAATAACACCTATTAGGGGAGGCAGAGTCTATGGGGCAGGGTCTTTCCATGGAGTCCAGCCTGACCTCAAGCTACAGTATTTCTGCACTAGTTTCCCGAGTAGTGGATTACAGGATGGCCAATAAACCTCAGTCTTGGCTTGCTTTGGTTACACTTAATATTATTTCCAATAAGGAAAGTTTTTATGTTTGACATATAGTTATTGCAGATTTGTTTTAATTTGCTTATCTTTAATTTTAGGTCAGTTCCCTTTGAAGAAAGAATTTTAGCTGTTCTCAAGTGGCTGCAGCTTCCTAGCTATGAAAGGTATGTAGACAGTTTCTGGTACAAAGGCTCCTTTGTTTTATAGACATCATGTGCTTCGAACAAACAGATAACAACAAAACCGCTGTTTGCTCTGATGTCTTATATCCGAAGAAATTGAACAATTGCTGCTTCAGTTTGGAGAATCCCAAGCCTGTAAATAGTTCCGCAGAAGTTTAGCAATGTTTCCCCAGTGCTGTAGGATTTTTAAATCAGGGTCAACTGTTGAATTATTCTTTTCGTTCTGTTCTTCAATGTGTCCATAAAATATTACGTTTTGATACTGTTTGATTTAGACCACACTTTTACACTCTGTATTTAGAAGAACCGGACTCCTCAGGGCATTCTCATGGACCAGTAAGCAGTGAGGTAAGCTCATTCTTATCTGTATGTGATTGCTCCGTTAACCTTAGTGTACTGGAGTGTGCTTCTAGAACATTCTGTGAAGTGCTATGGTTTCTGGAAAGTCTTCCCTGTGGTTTATGGAAAGAGGGAGTAGGGAGTATTGCACAGAATTCGACTTAACTGAAGAGAACAATTTGAACAAAACAAGAGCTGAGAGAACTGATATTGCTTATATTTTTACAGTGCTGAATTGAACTGTTGAATTCAATTGTGTGTTTTCAATTCTGAAACTTTTTTTTTTCCAAGGCAGGGTTTCTCTGTTTAACTTTGACTGTACTAGAACTCACTCTGTAGACCGGGCTGAGCTTGAACTCAGAGATTTGCCTGCTTCTGTCTTCTGAGTGCTGGGATCAAAGCCTGCACCACACTATCCCTACCTGGCTTTTCAATTCAGAATCGTTTTATCCACTCTGGAGCCTTTCTCTTTGCCCTCAAACCTGAGTGCTTTATGAGAGGTCTTTAAGTATCTAAGACTCTAAATTTCTATGGGAATATTGGATAGAAGTCACAGTGGAAATGCCTCTTCTTACTCTTAGCAGACACTCCTGCCTGAAAGCTGTGCTTCTAACAGAGCTAGAAATGGAAAGAATGAAAGATATTATCAAAAGTAAAAAGCCAGGCAAACAATAATTATTTATGTTAGTTACCGTGACACTAATGGGAACCAGTAGCCTAGGGAGGAAAGGTTCAAAATGCTTGCTTGACCAGCTATGGTTTAGCAACTTGGCTGGTTTCAGGCCAAATAAAGCAACATTTAATGACTTTCACAGTTCACATCGCCATGCCTTTGCATATCCTGGACTACAGGCAGCATTAGCACTCTAGGTGACTTGAGCTGCTCCCTCTGTGCTTCCATGTTGCTCCCTTCTGTAACATGAATTCTTATCTATAGCCTGAGATGTCCATAGAAACTCAGAACTTGGGAATCCTGTTGAGCACAACAAGAAGAGTGAAAGTTCTCTCATTATCTGTTGCCTTTTATGAGTCTAGAAGACAGACTACAAACCCTGTACCCCCAAATTCATGTTAGTTCTCTGCCTGGGTGACCTAGGCTAGATGATTTGTAAGTCTTTAGGATTCTTATCAGTGGTCTGGTATGTCCATTGTGAGCTCTATTTTGGGTGGCTCTATCTGAGCTCTTTAATTTAAATGCAATATTGCTGAATGTATTAATAGGGACAGATAGCAGTCCCCTGCCCCCCAAATTTAAACCACTGAATAGACCATCTTTCCTTGTTTTTCTGGCATGTCTGGCATGGAGTTGAACTCTTTGAAAGAGCAGGTATTATTTTGTGTTGCTTTCGTATCAGGCAAAAGAGAAGGAAACTGGTCCTCAGCCAGGACTGTTTCTGTCCTTTGTAGTCCTTCAACCAAAATATGTGACCCAAGCACCGTGGCAGTGAGCAGCCTTAGCGTACACACTTTGTCTCGACTCTGTCATCAATAAAGCAGACATGCTCGCTACCCGAGGCACGACCTGAACTTGGCCATATCACAGTATGTCTAGAGAAACTCATCGCTGCTTCTCATGGGTGTTCCCATGGTTTGCACAATTGACCAGGCAGCCTGTGTGATTTTCATCATTTTAATTATTAATTTTTATTATTTCACTGATACCTAAGGCCAGTGACAAGGTCAGTTTGGCTGAAAAACAATGTATATGATAATCATATGATTAAGATTGAGTGCGATCCTTTGTGATTTGCTCATCTTCCTGCTTTTCTGATGTGTTCTTGTTCAGGATGGAGCCTCCTACTTTTCAAATCCTATTCATCAACTTATAAACTCTATTCATCTCTCTTTGCATTACTGGCACCTCAAAACCACTTTGATATTTAAAATTTAAAAATCCATGTTGTTTGGCTGTCTTCCTGTGGGTGGAGGACCATGTTGGAGGAGCTTGTCTCAAACTAAACTGAGGTGTACAAGCTGTGGGTGAAGATAGAGTACAGAAAACACAGGCAAGACTTTATAAGGTGAGAGGGAAAAAAACGCCCCAAAGCAGCCCAACCAAATTACTAGCGCTTCTGTAGCCTTGGGATATTGATGTACAAACCATAGGCATTTTGTAAGGAAATGAGGGGTCTAAATCTCTTAATGAAAAGTACAAAGCACTACATGAAGCTTTTGAGGACTAACTTTAATTTTTTGAAAATCCGGAAGCATGGTGCTCATACAGTGACCATTTAAATGATTCAAGAAGAAATTGATTGTGAAAAGAAAAATGCTAATTAAGATTGCATTGCTTTCTGCCCAGAAGCTAAGGTCTAGAGTGAGCATTATTCTAGTTTAATTGAGTCTAGGCTGAGTTTGATCCTTAGATTCCTGGGAGAAACCAGTTAATGGAGAAACCCCACAGTATATGGTTGAGTACGTATAGGATCTGTACCTTGCTATTCTTAATGACTGGCAGATATTTTATGATCTTGACCAGTATTGATCTAATGTGTATTTATCATAGTTTATCAATACCTCAGTAGCCCCTCCCTCTCTCCCTTCCTCTCTCTTTTCTTCCTTCTTTCCTTCCCTCCTTCCTCTGAGTAGACTGTGACTATGGAGACATAACATTACTGTGGAGTACATCCCACAAGGCTGCTTCCCATTCCTAGGTCATCAAGGCCTTGCAGAAGGTTGACCGCATGGTCGGCATGCTGATGGACGGCCTGAAGGACCTGAGCCTGGACAAGTGCCTGAACCTCATTCTCATTTCTGACCATGGTAATCTGAGTCCACTCATGTACGCTGTAGATTGCACAGCGGTTTTGTTTTTTTAAGTTGGTTTGATTGGTTCTTGTTTCAGTATTTTTACTGGATGTTATGGGTAAAACTTCTCTTTAAAATGTGGTTTCTTATGGCTAGTTTTTAGGAAAATACATTTAATATAAAATATAATAAAGCATAAAATTAAAGAAACGTGTGTACATACAATCCACAAATTATCTAATTTCTGATTTGAGAAAATTCTACATCATAATTTAAAGTGTTTCTAACCTTCAGTATTGAATTTGGGTAACTATAATTTTCTATTAATTGGTACACATTCTTATGTATCTCTTCAATTTGTTTTAGTATGTTTATTATGGTACATATGATTTTGGAGGCACTTTTTTTTAAATTTCTGTTTCTCACAATATAGTCTATTAACAGTTTTAATTTAATTAATTATTTGTATATACACAGATACACCACAGTGGGTTAAAGGACAGCTTTTGGGGGTCTGTCTCTCTTTTCACCATGGGTTCTGAGCTGAGCTATCTCACTGGTCCCCAGAATGCAGTTTTTGTTACAGATATACAGCTTTGGGATTACAGAATAGCATCCATGCAAGAAAGCAGAAACTAGGTTCTCTCTGTTTGATAATGTCACTTGTTTTTGCTTCAGAAATAGTTATAGAGAGCTTAGCAGACAGGTCTAACATATTGTATGCTCAGGGCTCCCATACTTCAGGCATAGTCTCCAGTTTAATATGAAGTGGTTTGGGGTAAGTCGCCCTCTTCAGTTGTGGTAAGACATTCTAATTTACAAACATGGTGATACTATAATTCACCAGGAAGAAGGAACACTTAATTAAATGACAAAGTTGCGGATGAAGGAACAGCAAATACATATTGAAAGTCTGGAGAGATGGCTCATCCACTGGGAGTGCTAACTGCTTTTGCAGAGGACCCGGGTTCAGGACAGAAAACAAAAAAGCAATAACAGCAAAGAAACAAAATCAAATTCTGCAAGTGAAAGAAATTCTGCTTTATGTGCTGCTTTTTCTGGCTATGTTTCAGCATGTTCTGGTGGTTTATTTCTTCCAGGCATGGAGCAAGGCAGTTGTAAGAAGTATGTGTACCTGAATAAGTATCTGGGGGATGTGAACAATGTCAAGGTTGTTTATGGACCTGCTGCCCGCCTGAGACCCACTGACGTCCCAGAGAAATATTACACATGTGAGTGAAGCTGTTTGCTAACATTGGATAGCTCGGGGGAAAGTGACTCCTCTACATCAATGTTTGTTAGCCATAGGAGAGCATGATTAACTCTCCAGGCAGATATCCGGTACTTAAGAGAGTTTTATCAGAGTGAAGAGAGCTTAACCACTTACCAACTTTATATTCTTGGACTAAACATTATTTGGTTATCTTAATAGAATTTCACATTACAATTTAATGTTTATTTATGAAGTTTTATGCACTGTTTATGAGAAAAGTTCAACAATATCTCTAAAGGTTAGATAATGAATGGCATGCCATTAAAATAACTCACATCATTTTCAAGTCATATTATGTTATGAGGAGGAATATACCAGAAATTATGCATTTCGTAAACAATCAGTCCCTTTACTAAGAAGCGATTTCCTTAAACAGTTTCCCTAAGCAATAGCATGCATCTTTTAGAGTAAGACAAGCAATTTTATCTCCTTTCTTGATCACATTGGAACACAAACTGCCAAAGTGTGTTTAAAGATATTTATTATTGCCAAGTAGTGGTGGTGCATGTCTTTAATCTTAGCACCTGGAAGACAGAGGCAGGTAGATGTCTATAAGTTCAAGGCCAGGCTAGTCTACAAAACTAAACACAAAAATATTTTTATTGTTCTGCAGATCAAAGTCACTCCATAACTGTGTTTTATATTTATTGCCCCACTTTGATTCCCATCTTTGGTTTTGCTTATCATTTTGATATAACTAGTTTTGCAATGGAAATATAAATGTGTTTAAATTATCAAAATTGGTTAGATTTGGGTTCTGCAATGAAATTAATTTCAGTAGAGACAGTTGAATATTAGTGAAGAAAAATGCATTTCACTCCAAGAAAATGTTCGTGCAAATATGCACAAATCAAAGGTTCTGTATTCAAAATACAAGAAATTTTTGTTTGATTCTTTTTTAATTTGGAGCTGTATCCAGAAGTTCCACAGAAGTCTCTTGACCTGACCTACTGAAAGAAGAAATTAAAAGGAGAAAAATGTTTCTTCTAAGCATATACAGATTTTTTTCTGTCATTTTTCTTTAAATAATGCAGTCTAATAACTAGCTGCAGTTCAGTTGCCTTGTAAGGCATTATGAGTAATGCAGGATGATTTAAGATATACAGAAAGATAATGTCAATTATGTGCAAAGGCCTCATCATTTTGTAGGCGAATTGAACATCTGAGGATGCTAGCATATCAAGGAAGGTCATAGAGACATTGCTTATGGATGTTGAGAGGTGACTGTGCCTGTTAGTGTTAAACCCATATAAACTGACATTCCAGGATTACATTTGGAATGGAGTGACTGGATTAACATGTGGACTGACGTTCCTGAGTGCTGTTTGGCGTGGGACTGAGTTTTAGCCACAGCTTTATTCCAGTTAGGGCTCCAAAATTCCCAAATTAAAGAAAAAGTTATATATCAATTCATCTGTCTACATAAAATATGGATTTTTTTGTCTGTGTAATTTTCTCAGATTTGTGTAGAGCTAAACAGAAAAGCCAATGAAAGTTTAGATAGCTCGACTTATTGATATGTAGCACAAAATTCACGAGGCAAATCTAATGCCCTTACTTCGCTTTTACACCAGTCCGCTTGCCCTCTCCTTTGTGTCCATTTTATTTGTGAAAATTCCACACTTGCCATTGAGTTGTGAAATGTGCAAAGAAGAAAAGCCTTTCCTTCTCTTCACCATGGCTTATTACTTCTCCTTAGAGACAGCTTGTTATGTTTGGGCTATGTCTTCATAAATATTTTCTGTAATGTATCTAAAATAAATATTTTATTATTACACAGTAAAGTTATGCTAGATCTAGATGGTATTTGGGTAACTGTGTGTATGGATGGATGGACAAGCAGAGGTAGATAGAATGGGCAAGCATATGGATGCACAGTAGATGGGTAGATAGATAATGTATTAGTTTCCTTTCTATGTACCAATGTGACACCATTTCTTGG
Organism: Microtus ochrogaster; assembly: GCF_000317375.1. Taxonomy (NCBI): domain Eukaryota; kingdom Metazoa; phylum Chordata; class Mammalia; order Rodentia; family Cricetidae; genus Microtus; species Microtus ochrogaster. Next base: position 2,843,290 of record NC_022030.1, read on the forward strand.
TCATCTTTACACAGAGGTACTTAAAGATTTGTCTGTTCTTTTCAGTGGCCATACAGTGATGGGGCGAATGAGCTGTTTGAATTTAGCCATGGGGGCTGGTGATGTAGCTCACTGGCAGAGAACTTGCTTAACTGCATCAGAGTTTGAGCCTCTGTACCACATGATGAATTGGGCACGGTGGCACATGCCTGTAGTCCCAGAGTTGTAGGCCGGAAGATTAGAAGTTAAAGACATCCTTGGCTGCATAGTGAGTTTGAGGCCAGACTGGGATACGTGAGATCCTGTTTTTTTTATATATAAAAGGAAAGAAATTATGCTTTGATATTTCATTGATGAGTTTGAGTGTAACAATATTGCATGTTGTGTATCATTTGTACTTTTAATTGTAGTATATCATTAGCTGTTAATTCTTTTGTTTGTCTCTCCAGTTAATTATGAGAGCCTCGCAAAAAATCTTTCTGTGAGTATATTAACTTTTTTGTTATTTAGTTATTGCTGTTTTTGGTAATATACATGACAGGTTATGGTGTCCCACTGAACTGCACATCCCCAATCTTGGCTTTGATTTGGTCTATGCTAAATGTCTATTTTAAAAATATATTTTGTCCTAATGCTGTTTTGCTTGTATTATATTTCATATTTGATACCTTTTAAGTATCAAAACATTTTTTAAAATCCTATTTAACAGGACATGTGAAACAAGTACATCAGTTGTAACTCTACTATAATCTAGTGATACTCTACGAGTCCTAGTAATTGTGCTCAGTATTAATTATAATGCCCAATAAAAGTTTCCACTCCTTTTTTAAATTCTGTAGCTAGCAAGAACCCTTAGTTTCCTACCAGCACTGGTGTCTTCCTGACTGGCAGGTAAAATATTTCTGAATAAAGCCTATCTGAAGCTAAGGGATTTTTTCAAGAGATATTTACACCCCAGATGACAAAAGAATAACAGGTTTTTGTTGTTGTTGTTGGTTTGTTTTTTTTTTTTTTTTTGTCTTTTGGGACATCAGTGCCGGGAGCCAAATCAGCACTTTAAGCCTTACCTGAAACACCTGCTACCCAAGCGTTTGCACTTCGCCAAAAGCGACAGGATCGAGCCGCTGACCTTCTATTTGGACTCCCAGTGGCAACTTGCCTTGTAAGTTCTGTGACCCTCCTGGTCATGCTCAGCCTGATCTAGTATCCGTTCAAGGTGAAGACCGGCCCCCTTTGAACAGTACATGGCAATCTAATTTTAAACTCTAAACATTTTGAATTGAATACTTGCTATGAGCTGCTCAGTTCATTACTGGGAATTTGGCAGGACCCTGGACTTGTTTCTAGTATTCTTTCTCTACTTAGGGCAGCTGAAAATGTTTCCAGGCATTGCTAAACATCTCAGTTCTGCCTGAGAATGTTGCTCTGGCTGCTCACATCCATGCTGGCTGTTTTTAGTGCTCTACACTAATGTGTCCCCGCTTACCGCTGTGTCGCCTCTACATAGTCCCCATTTCTAACAACCCTTCCAAGGCCCATAGTCGTAAAAGCACTTTGTAACAAGCAAGTGTCTTTTTATACATAGCTGCTGCTCAAACCAGCCCATCAAGCCATCACAGCTTGCTGGGCTGCGCACTAAAATATTTGGATGATTAATAATGTTCGTATCTCAAAACATCATCATTAAATCTTTTGGTAGTCACCATAAAACTATTCATTGATTGTGACAAATACCCCTGACAAACAATACCTAAGAAGTGAAACAGTTCTGTCAACACAGTCACACCCTCTCCATTCTATTAGAGAGCTGGGGTTTTAGTCCAGAAGATGCATGGTGAGCTAACCACCACCCTCAGGAGGTTTGATATATAGTGCCTATTTAAAGAATGCACATGAGGGGTGGGGATACAGCTCAGTGATGAAGTGCTTGCCTGCTTAGCATGTTCAGAACCATTGGTTCAATCCCCAGTGCCTCCAATAACAACAAAATACTACATCTGAGCTTTATTATAAACCTCATCATTATTGAGATTTTACAAATGACTCACAGGAGAAGTTAAAACCCAACAGAATGGAGACTAATGACATTCTCTATGGTTAGCACTTCAAGTCCCTTCCTTCCGTCTCTATGCAAAGGTTTGGTCACCTCTGTCTTTGCTTCATGAACAGATCAACTCTAAGCAATATAGCATAAAGGATAATGCCCAGGAGTTTCAAACCCAGGTGGTTTATTTAGTTTATGTTGATTTAATAAGAGCCATTTGTACTTTATGAAGGAAAACAGTGATGTGGTTGACATTTTGTTTAATGACTTGAATTATAGTACTAATTTATTATAATTTGTAATATAAGATTATGTCAAAATTTAGGAATCCATCAGAAAGGAAATACTGTGGAAGTGGATTTCATGGATCTGACAATCTGTTTCCGAATATGCAAGTGAGTAAACCTTTCCTACTCCTCCAATAGGATTAATCTGGAGAAAGTCGGCAAATGAGGTCTAAGCTGTAAAAACCCAGACTGGACATATAATGGGACAGTAATTGAGCTTTTTCGCCTTTGGGAGGAATTCAGGAATTTGTTAGTAGTTTGTGTTCATGTTTCCATGGACATGGGATTTACCGACCTCGTTCCCAAGTGGCTCACAGTCATTTCAAACTTATCTGTGCCCTATGAACTGTTTGGCTCATGGTGAAAGTCAGTGATTTGAAGGATGAGAGGTTGTTATGATTATTGTCTGAGAGGAGGCAACACCTGGCGTGTGCCTGGCACTTTAACCTTTTTCTGAATCTTGTGGTAATAACGATTGAATTTTGTCTCTGTAGCACTCTGTGAAATGGGCAGGGTGAGGTGTTTGTCCCATGCCATAGATGGAAAAAAAACCTATTTCATCTTTCATTCTGTTCTGATCATCAAATCAAGTATTATAGTAAAAATAACAGAAAAGCTCTAGGTCTCTTTAATTTATATATACAATGAAAATTAAGATTATATCCAAGACTGGGCATGGTGTTTCAGTTATGTACATATATGTGTACAATGCAGACAGTCTAAAATTTTGATTGGCTACATGACTAACTGAATCAAACTGATAAGTTTAAACATTTCTGGCAAATTCAGGCTCTCTTTATTGGCTATGGACCTGCATTCAAACACGGCACTGAAGTGGAATCCTTTGAAAATATTGAAGTCTACAACTTAATGTGCGGTAAGTGTGAGCAGCACATTTCTTCTGAAGACGGGTGGCCTGCGGTGCACACTTGGCACCTCTGTGGGCATGCTAGCACAATGAGAGAAGATGTTTCTGTTCCCGTGATCTTTCTCCTGACTGAGAGCCCCTGGAAGGCTATGTTTACCCAGAACATGGGAAAAGTCCAACACTCAGAGTCTGAGGCTTTAGTTTATGACATTTGACTCAGCAATGATGGAAAGCACCAAAAAGGGTTTGGGAGCAGTGAAAAATTTCCAGAACGGGTGGCGTGTCTGAAATCAGTGCTGGTTGGGTGGATGATCGTGTCAGTAGACACGAAGGAAGATCCACAGTGAGTATGGCTTGCTTGACCCATGACTTCTGAACTGGTATGCTTATGATAGAATTGTGTGTTTGAGTTTGTACTTCTGTATATGGGTCTATGTCTGAACACAGAGGCCAGGATAAGGCTTTACACACACCACACACCCCACAGAGATGGGGTTACAGGTGCTTATGAGACACCTAATGTGAGCTCTGGAAACTGAAGAATAGTACGCACTCTAAACAGCGAAGCCACGTCTCCAGGCCCCAAATTTATTTATTTTCTTTTTGATTATAGTACTGGGAATTTTCAAAATCTTAGCTATGTCTTGAGTATAATAGTATAATTCTTTTTTATGAGAGCTCATGAACTTGAGTTTATAGATCCTAATCTATTTAGAATAATATCTTGTATAAAATAAGTGTTTAGTGATACAAATATTTGTTATTATTATTAAGTTTATGAGTCTCAGGTTCAAACAGAGTTGTGTTTGCCTTCTAAGCCCTGTGTGATACCTTAGGTAAAACACTTTGAACACTTACTGTCAAGTACTGGTGATAAATTACTCAGCTCTTTTGATAATTAAATTTAAAAGGGAGAATATCATCATAGCTATTAATGTGAATCCTCTCTCAACACAGGCTAACTATATTTCTTGCACATTCAAAGTTAAGGAAGTTTTGTGGGGAAATGCACCATATATGTTGCATTTTGTATTAAGAAGAACAGATTCCAGCCAGAAAGATGGGATTAGTGCTAAGATCTAGCATTGCTCTTACAAAACACCAGGACTTGGTCCCTAGCACCCACGTTGGGTGGCTTATAACCACCTATAACTTTAGTTTCTGTGGCTCCAGTGCCTTTGGCTTCTGCGGACATCAGCATTCATGTACACACACTAACACATAGACCCACATGTACACAGTTACAAATAAAGGAACAGGGTTTCCCTGTGTAGTCCTGGCTATCCTGAAACTCACTGTATAGACCAGGCTTGCCTTAAACTCAGAGATCTGCCTGCTTCTGCCTCCTGAGTGTGAGGCATGTGCAACCATGTCAGGCTAAAATAAATGAAAAGTTCAGGAATGTTTGTGGTATAGCACTTATGTCAGTATTAGAACACCACATTTGGGATGCAGAGACAACTCTCTAGTTCTTCCAAATGACTCAGACTCAGATCCCAGAACCACATCAGGCAGCTGCAGGCCCCTTCTGGCCTCCACAGGCGTTTGCACTCACATGCACACACACATGCAATTTTTAAAGAGTAATAAAATCTTTGTATGGGTAAAGGAACCACAGATTCCTATTGTGGAAAGCTAGGTATGTATGTTCTATCTTCATTCTAGTTAGACAGTAAGAGAATCAAATACATTGGACTTAAAACACTAAAATGAAACTCATGGTACAAACCAATTTGTTTGACCTGGAAACTTCTAATTAACTCTTTACTGTTCTTGGAACTATGCAGATTTATTAGGGTTGATCCCAGCTCCTAATAATGGAAGCCATGGAAGCCTTAATCACCTTCTAAAGAAACCTATTTACAACCCAAGTCTTCCCCAAGAAGAAAGCTCCCCGGATCAGTGTTCAATCAAGTCACCGTCAAATAACCTTGGCTGCACGTGCAACTCCACAGTGGTAGGTATAACTGTGATGCTTAACAGCACTGGTGTGTGCATGCGTGTGTGTGTGTGTGTGTGTGTGTGCTACAGAAACAGCTATAATAAAGTTAAAATGTAGACGTTGGCTATAATACAGTTATTGAGCATCTGTATGTTTACTTTTAAATCTAAAAACACATGTAGACCTTTTACTAGACATTGCCCCATCTAACTTTCGCCCGTTTAGCCATTTCTATCACTTGGTGTTGCCATCCCTTGAGGGAAGGTGGGGTGCATGCTGGAGGATCCCTTGAGAAGAATAAACCCACCTTACTGAAAATGCTCCTTCTCTAAAATACAGCCCAACATATTGAAAATTTAGCTGGGGGTGGAGGGAGTTTTTTGTTCAAATGGATATAACACGGTGTTCCATTTTCTTTAGTTCTAACTACCCTAGCCACAGTGCTAATGCAATTAGTCCTAATGTCTTAGGAGTTGTGAGAATGTAAAAATATCCAATAATTTGTGAACTAAATGGGCAACATTCATAAAGTTAGTAGATGGAGTTTATTTTACACTTTTCTCTTTTGCTTACTTAGACCTGGGGTGGATATCAGAACTAAGCAAATTTTTAGTTTTCTATGACTGAAGATAATTTTGTCCTATTGGAACTGTTGTGGGTCCCCTTTCATCCTCCTTGTCTAAGAAGGAAAACCTCTGACTGGTACAATACTTTGTAAATGTTATTTTTGTTCTTTCATTGATTAGATAATGCTATAAAAATGATATAATACAGAACTAAAGCATGTCTCTCTCTGAAGCCTTAAAAATCATTTTATGAACCTCTTTTAGATTGTGCCAATTGTGGACTTTCAACAACAGTTTAATCTGACCATGGAAGATGGTAAGTCATGTTACTGAAATGAGGAAGTGATAGAGAGTTGTTGCAGGAGGGGGTTCTTTACAAAGAGCCAATACAATAAGAAAGCAGGGAACTGTTGATGAGACATGAGTTTTCTTTGCCAGACAGTCTCGCCTGTAAGTCATAAGGCAAGACATGTCATTTTACACCAGAAAGGTGTGCATCCTGTTCTGTGAAAGCCATAATTCTCTCTCCGAACATGTTGAAAGTGTTTTGAAATTTTTTGAAGATGTATCAGAAAGTTTAGACTTCAACTTAAAATGCTTGAAAAATCTGTTACCTTAATACAGTTTGATTTATCTATCTATAGTTACTTCCTCATATTTTTTAAATGAGGGTTATGATTTTGTAGGCAACAGAGGCAATATTTTATAATTGTGACCTGAATGCTCAGAGTTGCTTTGCTGGAATCTCTGATCTCTACATGATTTGACTGATATTTTGTTCCTTGCTGGAAAAAAAGTGCTCAACTCTGCATTAATTCTGACTTGAGCTGGTCTGTGTGAAATTGCTCTTGTAACTGTTGTTAGGGCAATCTTTTATCCCTAAAATCTTTTACTACAGTATGTGGTAAAGACTGAGAACTTCAGACCTCAGCAACAGCGCGATGGGGAATGGGATGCTGTCACCTCATCTGTGAAATGGGTGTAGGATTTACATTCTTAAGGAGATGTAGGAAACAGAGGATGAAAAGAGTTCTGCACAGCACCTGACACTTAGAAAAGGCCATCAAGCCATCATCAGTTCAGTCTTTTGTTCTTGGGCTTTTCCTTCTAAATATCCACTTTTTTTTGCTTACTAATTACTTAGTAAAGAGTAGGTGATTAAAATAATATTAAAGAATTCAGGGGAGTCGTGATGCAGTGAAGTTGGTAGATTGCTTGCCAGCATGCACAAAGTCCTGGGTTCAGTCTTCCAACACCACATAAAGGTAGGCATGGTGCCATACACCTGTAATGCCAGTACTCAGGAGCCATGTGCAGGAGGATCAGAAGTTCAGGGTCAGTATTGGCTACTCACCGACTTTGAGTAGCCTGGGCTACCTGAGACTTTCTCTCAAAAAGATTTGTTTATTTATTTATATATACATTTTGGTGGTGTAAGTCCTGGTTAACTAGAATTTGTAGTAATCCAAGGAAGTATTTCCTTGTGATACTCTTTGATAGAACATTTGTATTTCAGTGAAAAGGCCAAGTTTCACAGGTTCACATCTGTGCATGGGTCTGTCCTTTGCACTATCTGTGACATTTTTATGGTTCAAACCTTATTCCTCCTTATGTCTCGGAAGAGGAAAGGGTTGTATGAGTGTTCCATTGTATATCACCAAATAACATGAAATGTGGTTTTGTTTTCCCTTTCTGTCCCAAGCGGAGGACGTTGACTATACCACTGCTCCATATGGAAGGCCCCGGTTCCTGCAGAAGAAACACAGCATCTGTCTTCTCTACCATCAGCAATTTGTGAGTGGATACAGCCAGGACATCCTCATGCCACTCTGGACATCTTACACCTTCCTCAGCAATGCAAGTATCTGTCGTCTCTTGCACTATGATGTTGGAATCTGTTTGCTTGTGTTAACCTGTTACTCCTTCCGGAAGGAAGAGACTACTGAACAGTTAGAGGAAAGTTTTAGGTCTTCCTCTGTTTATCCATATGGTTCTGAGAGTCAGAATAAATATCTCAATAGCTGATTTTCCTTTATCTTCTCCCCCCCCTATTTTTAATATCGTGTGACTCTGATTTATAATCGAATGAAATCAGATGGCTCATGAGTCACAGTTTCTCTTTTCTAAGTGCGTGGCTATTTGAGTGCATGATTTACTGTATTCAACTGAGCCAATCTAAGGAGACCATGAGGGCTCAGACCTTGAGGCCTCCCATCTGCCTGAGGATTCCAGCCCAGACCAGGGGGCGTTTACTTCTTCTCTCTACTCCTACCAACACCAGAGCAGTGGGACCTTGAAAACAGCATGTGCAAATATCCCCAAATAAGACTACTATCACCGTCGCTCACTCCAGCCTGGTGGTACTTAGATGGAAGGAGAGTCGCAAAGGAACTGTGGTTGATTGGCAAGGCATAAAGATACACTTAGGGGATTAAAGAGAGCTCCATTGAGGGGAGCAGTTAGACTTAATAAATGACACTTAGTGTTAATAGTCTCTGAGACTCCTAAATAAAAAAGATGTATAGGTATATACGTGTATCATTTCTATTAATGTGTTTATTTTATTATTATGCAAAATTTCTTGGGCATTTTAAAACATTTTTGGAGGTTCCCCTCAGTCGTTTTCTTCTTCCCTTTGTGGTATGTAGTATGTAGCATTCACCATGTTTGGTGAGCACCAGCATTTAGTGTTATTTGTTACCTTAACTTGCGATGGTCATTGATTCTGTTCAAATTTGATTCTTTTAAAAATCTAAGCAAAGCTAAACGAAGCCACATTCATTACGACCCCCAGGATTTTCACCTTGGTTCTCAGGGGCTCTCCTCCTTCTCTGAGCAACTTTTAGCTGATGCTTGGATATGGGAGATGGTGTAAAAATTTCTAGAAATCAACATTTTATCTCATACAATGTTTGAAAGTATGTATAAATAAAACATAAAACCATCACAGTGGAAGCTATTTGCACATAAAGGGGTTAATTAGCTCTGCCGTTGTAGTGTGTGCTTTAGTTAGAGAACGTCCATAGACTAATGGGAAACCGGAGAAGGTTGTGACTCCATGCCTGGGCAATGCAGTTTGCCTTTGGTTCGTCAGCTTCCTTTGTTGCTCTGTGACTGAGCCTTGCTGACCCCTCCCTATTTGTTCTTCAGGACTATCTCTCAATGGATAACTTTTCCAACTGCTTATACCAGGACCCTCGGATCCCACTTAGTCCCCTCCACAAATGTTCCTTTTATAAAAGTAATTTAAAGCTAACGTATGGCTTCCTCGCACCACCAAGTAAGTACCTCCCCACCCCTGTCCCATGGCGTTCCCTTCACTTAGCTTCTCTCTTTGCTTACTTATACATCTCCCAGGGGTCTGAGGGTGTAACTCACTGCTGAAGAACTCACCTAGCATGTAGCGGTCCATGCATTAGTGTGTCAGTGCCAAATTAATAATAACAATAAGAAAAGGAATAGAAGAAATTAGTGACAAATATCTCCATTATTCTGCGCCACTGTGTGGGGGAGCCTTTTTATTTATTAGTGAAATTTATACATTAGGAACATAATTTGGAAAACGTTACATTGGTCTAAGGCTCGTTACATTGGTCTAAGGCTTGAATATATGATTCATTGTGTTTTGGGGGAGTAGTTGACCTGGTGCAAATACTTCAGGTAGAACACGCAGTGGGAGAGAAAGGCCACCTCTGGTCTTAGGAAGGGGGTGCCTATTAGGATGAAGGTGACAGGTGAAGGAAGTAGGCGAAGGTGGTGCTTTCGTAGCTTGCTCGTCCATTGCTGCAGAGCATCTAGAGTGGCCCTTTTGAAGGCATGCCTCCCCTTCTAAAGTGGCAGATGTGTGTGCTGAGGAGAAGCCTCTTTAAGGCCAGCCTTAAAAGGCAAAACTCCAAAGGTCCTAGATGCTCGAGTCCTCAGTTCCAGATCAGGCCCCAGTAAGCGTCTGTAGACAAACCTTGCCTGTTGGACTGCAAGAGAGCCAGTCAAAGCAGCCTTGTGTGGCATGCTCGGGCAGACTCCTGGGTTGTTTTCTCTGGGTGGTAGGTGTCGTGCAGAAGCCAGACGTTAAGAACTGCCTTCCTGAAACTGCTAAAGAAAAAGCATAAAAAGGCTGTAAACACAATATTCTTTCAGAGGAAATAAAACAAATAAGGTTAAAGTTTGAAAATGTGTGATTTGGGACTTTCTTACTTTAGTGTGCGTCTCTTTGGTAAATGATTCACACAAAGAAATAAGTTTAAAATCTGATTTTTCAAAGAGGCTTGGCCAAGTGTATTGTGTTTTCCTTCTCCTAGAACCTGGGCACCTTTGCCAGGCTTCAGGTGACATCTAATTTTTAAAAGTGCTCCTGTATTCACCACAAGAAATTGCAAAATAATATCTGTGCTGTATGATCAACTCTTGTATGATCAACTCCTTTCTTCTTTTTTTTTCTTTACAGGACTAAATAAAAATTCAAATCAAATATATTCTGAAGCATTGCTTACTTCTAATATGGTGCCTATGTATCAGAGTTTTCAAGGTAAAGACCTTTAACAATAGTTTCAGTATATGTAGATTTAGTTGATATGTGATAGCATTTATGGTTTTGATCAAATGTGTACTTATCAAATATATTCTTCAAAGTTTGTTTAACTTTGAAAGTATTTGAACACACACATAAAAATTCTGTCTAGTCTAGTATCTGCATGCTTTGTATTTAAATGTTATAAACATTTTTTGGGGGAAAAAAGGGTAAGGTATGTCCTCTAAAGTTGCCTACTGACTGCAATAAACTACTAAATCAACTTTCAGTATGGTTCTTAATTTAAGTAAATTTGTGTAATTAGCTTTATTTTTTAAAATGAATAGATTTCATAGGATTCTTAACCATTTCAGTATCTGACACCAGTAAGAGTAAACAAGCCTATTTAATTAAATTTATGGTGTAGAATATAAAAATATAGCACTTATAAGGACTTTTTTACTTAGATATTTTTTGTGCATGACACATGTATGTTTTCAGAGGATAAATTCAGATCTCAGTCATGAGTCTGAGGTGCTTCTGTGCTCACTGGTGAAACGTGGTAATTACTACAGTGTAAGAAGTGTATTTCCCAATACTGAAACACAGCTGCCCTTTAGTCCCCCTCCAAAAGCCAAAGGTGAATAGTGGAACTTGGACTCGACACTAAGACTAAAGCCAAACCTGACCTGGTCCTTAGCTTTCAGAAGACTAACTTTGCTTCATGTTGCAGCCACTCCCGCACAGCAGCGTGGCCTGCCATTCTTTGGGAACTCCAGCACTGTCTCTTCTTTTTCAGTTATATGGCAGTACCTCCATGACACCCTGCTGCAAGGGTACGCCAAAGAGAGGAACGGCGTCAGTGTCGTCAGCGGTCCTGTGTTTGACTTTGATTATGATGGACGCTATGATTCCTTAGAGACCCTGAAACAGTAAGGATGTGGTTCATTCTTAAAGGGAGTTGTGGAGGGGATTTCCATCTAGTCAGCAGATCGTTTTCTGTACAGCACAATTCAAGTGTTCGTAGGGGCTACCTTGAGTTAACAACTTTAGAGAGCCTTGAAAGTTTTAGCCTTTAAGACTCCCTCACAGGGCTCAACTAAAAACACCACGAATAGCTAAGGGGGGGGGGGGCTAAAGATCTGAAGGTAAGTAAGAAGTTTACTTACAACAGGTTCTGTCTATCCGTAGTCTTTATTCTTCTCTCTTCAATCCATCGTTTCCCATTGTTCCTTCTTGTTCTCCCTTGTTCTTAGTTCTACGTTGTTCTTCCTTGTCCTCCTCATTACAAATGTTCCCAGTCATATATATTCTTAAACCAGTTATTTCCCAGTCCTAGCAGGTTCCAGGGCCAGAACTCTTGTAGGCCATAGAAAATCAGATAAGAGGTTTTTTTTATTTTGTGTTTTTTTGTTATTTATTTACTTATTGTTTTTCAAGATAGAGTTTCTCTGTGTAGCTATGGAACCTGTCCTG
>NC_022030.1:2855133-2863593 GCF_000317375.1 Microtus ochrogaster
CTGTGGAAGTGGCTAGTACACGTCTGATGTACTCCTTAACAGAAAAAGTTAGTTAAGAACGGGAATTAAATCATCAGGAAATTCCAGAGAGGAAGTTTGGTGTCTTATGCTACATTTTTAGGTAGTAGATAAAAAGTTAAAAAGTTTATTTTCAGTTAAATTATGAAGAAGGCACGAATTGTTGAAATCAGCGCGCCACTTTTTTTCTCCCCGTATACACAGAGGATACCAGGTAACCAAGCATCCTAGTACATTGCCAGGGAGACTCTGATGACTCTTGATCAGACACGCCAGGTGCTGCAGTTTCTCTCGGCCTAGGTCTGGGGTTAGACTTATTGCTCTAGCAAAGAAGAGACTCAGGCCTCTAAATGATCAGTGTCCAGGCCATGCTGTTATCAGCCGTTCCGCTCGTGGTGTTGTGGGTCTTTCTCTGGGTTGCAGTTCATTGTCCCTTCTGCTGTCCTTGAGAGTCCTGAACTAAAATCATCAGTGAACCGAGGTGAAAGTGAGCATAAGGAGCTAGGAATCTTTTAAGTGGGGTGAAACCAGAGCAGCAGCTTGGGCAGGCAGTAATTCTATGTCCTTGGAGATCTGTGGATGTCTTAAATGGGATGCTCTTGCCTAAAGACTGACCAAATGCCTGTTGATAAAGCTAACTGCAGGAAGGCAGATCTCAGTGCTTACCTAGGGGAGAGGAACAAGGCCTGGCCAATGGCAAACTGTGTTCATGAAACTGTTCTGCACTGTGGAAATAATTCCCAAATATGCTACAGAAAGGGAGTCAGCTACAGCGAATCATCTACAGCAAAGAACAGCTATTTATTCACAAAGCAATAAGGCCAAGAAGTCTTGCCTTTTAGTTTAGCCTTCACCAGATCCCTTGGTTCTCATAAGTCGCTTATGAAAAGGCTGAGCAATTACTGTATAATGTTGTGGCTTGTAGTGAACAACATAGCACTGAGCCATCTCTCATTGGATGGCAGGCAAGGAACCATCAATGGAGCCTGTTTTATAACATGAGAAGGGAGAATGTTTTAGAAGCTGGCTGATGCTTTTGGTTCTGATGTGAGAAGGAGGTGTGGGGAAGGTTTAAACCCAGGACCTTGTGCAAGTGAGACAAACATCTGCCACTCAGCTACATGCTCACCCTGGTTGGTCTTTATTAAAGCTATAACTTAACCACATTTGCTAAAGGAAATTTGCTCCTACAACCACAAGATAGTTTCTGAAGAGTCTATTGAGATTTTGTCCCTCACAGAGAAGAACTCTCTTATTGTCCCACAACGAAACATCTGGTATTATGTCAGTTTGTAAAATATTTAATTTTTCACTGTGTCTGCTATTTTTGGTTTTTTGTTAGTTTGTTTGCTTTGAGACACAGTTTCTCTATGTATCCCATGAACTCATCACGTAGATCAGGCTTGCCTTGAAGTCTCAGAGATCCATTTGCTTCTGCATCCTTAGTGCTGGGATTAAAGGTGTGTGTTACCACATCCAATCAGTTTATCTGTGCTGTTGAGACAGAAAATTTTTATGTAACTAGCCTGTAGGCCATGTTGTAGAGGGTGTAGAAGAGACTTTATATGTGTCCCAATAATAGTTTTAGCCAGAACTCTCATTTTCAATCTATGCTGCATGTTATGACAGTACACAGGATCACGTTTGGAAAATGGAGACGTCACTACCTTGAATTTTGAATGATGCTCAACAAATAAGCATGGGGTTAAAATAGAGGACATAGTCTTAATAACAAACTGTGGTTTGTTAGCTTTTTTGTTTGTTTGTTTGGTTTTGTTTTTCAGTTAAAGTTTGAGGATAAAAATAGAAATTCATTCAAAGGGATAAAGAGTTCATTCATGACATGTGTTTCTGTAAGGACTGGAAGAAGAGACCTCCATCCATTCTCTAACTGTGTGGTAGACAAGGACAATCAATATTGATCTAGAGTTAGAACATTGGTTATAAGTGTTAAAATATATAAATGCATGTGTTTACATATATACTGTATGTGTGTATATATATAATATATATATTGTCTGAATATTCTTTAGGTAGAAATGAAAAAACAAATTTTAATAGAAAGAAGTTATTCAAGTATTCCAATTATTAGCATCAATCTTTTGGAATATTGAGGTATCATGATTACTTAACTTCTTATAACATGCTTACTTAATTGAATTTGAATTTTAGATATGTTTTATTAAAAGCAGGTCTTACTGAAATACTTATTAAAGGAAAGATAGGTATTTCTTAATGAGGATATATATTGTATATTTTACAGGAACATCAAAGTCCTCCGTAGTCAAGAAGTTCTGGTTCCAACTCACTTCTTCCTTGTGCTCACCTGCTGCAGACAGTCATCTCAGGTTCTCACGGAATGCACAGACTTGGATGCTTCAGCCTTCATCTTGCCTCATCGGCCTGATCACACTGAGAGCTGTACGGTAAGCGGCCTTCCTAGCCTCTTTCACTCGCTGACGTGTGAAGTGCATGTTCCTTACATTGCTCGGGAAGAAATAGAACTTTCCTGTGTACACGAGCTTTCAAATGGCATGATGATGTTACATGTGTCCCTTGCTTTCTTTTACTATATTCTTTACCTAGAGAGCATGCTGTGTGTGCGTGTGTGTAGGCATGTATGCTTTGGTGCATCATGCATGTGGGGGCCTATGGATGTGTGTTAGGAGTTGATCCCCTTCTTCCGCCAAGTGGGATTCACGGATCAAACTCAGGTTGTCAAGCTTGGTGACAAGTCCATCTCATTGGTCGTTAAACCGATCTTTGAATATGACACCTTTTTTTTTGCAGAAATCTACCTTGTCCTTAAAAACATTAAAAATCAGGTCAGAAAACTTCTCTTGTAGCCAATTTGCTAAAATAGAGGGTTGATTTGTGATAGGAATTTTCTTGGATTCCAGAATTAGACTTATAATCTCACTATTATAAATGTCTTAAAGTTGTAGTCAGGCAGTATTTAAATAAATTTCTACATGTAGCATCATTATGAGCATCTTTCTTACCATATTTGTCATTCCGGTGGTTTTTTTTGAATAATTGTTTATATTCTTAATCATTTCTTCTCTTTGAGAAATTAAATTGCCACAAAAAATACATCAGTTGTCCATTATATTTTAAAATTCCATAGGAATAATGTAGTAAGTCTTAAACATTAAGTGTGTTCTGGAGCAAATAGCTGAAGTATCAATACAGTGACTTAAGCAAGTAAGGAGCCTTTCCTGTAACGTGAAGTTTAGCGGTCGGTATGTGTCTGCGGTGCAGTGCTGTGAGTCCGGGGTACCGTGAGGTCCCCAAGCCATTCCTCTCTTCTGTACTGTCATGCCTAGCACGTGACTTTGACTCACATGAGCTAAAAATAGTTTCTGAATTTTAGATTAGACATTTATTTCAATTCTGCACCAACCTGCCAAAATGAAAAGTCCACCCCTACTTTATTCTTTCATCAAAATGTTGTTGAGTGGCATGAGTCAAGCATCGAACCCCTTTTCTACTCTACCATCTAAAAAGAAAATGCTTTCCTTTGTTGATGGAAGCACAGATCCTCGTTCTCTAATGACAACGTACTTGGAAGATGCTAAATATTGGATTTGAGCCAGAATGAGCCAGAGGGTGTTTTTAAGGCATGCCACGCATAGTTACTGATCCTTCTATTTCACCTCAGAAGGAGCGACTGAAGATTAGTATCATTGGGCAGAAGAAACAAACCCTTTAGGTTTACTTTTTATCCATTCCTGTGAATGTTAGAAGAAATAGGAACTCCCTACTGAAGAGGAATTCACAGATTTAGCTGTTCCCCCCAAAGCCAGAGTAAAGGTTATGGCAGAGAGGACACTGAGTGTTGGGCAGTAGGAAACTGGAGTTGATGGGAAATGGGAAGCTGCTGATCTGCTTGGTATGGGAAGAGTCTGGTTATCATTTTCAACCAATAAGCCACGCATGTATGCTTTGGTGCATCATGCATGTGGGGGCCTATGGATGTGTGTTAGGAGTTGATCCTCTTCTTCCACCAAGTGGGATTCACGAATCAAACTCAGGTTGTCAAGCTTGGTGACAAGTCCATCTCATTGGTCGTTAAACCGATCTTTGAGGACACTGAGTGTTGGGCAGTAGGAAACTGGAGTTGATGGGAAATGGGAAGCTGCTGATCTGCTTGGTATGGGAAGAGTCTGGTTATCATTTTCAACCAATAAGCCCCAACAATTCATGAGGCTTTTAAAAACAATTTCATTTATTTATAATTTGTGTGTGTGTGTGTGCGTGTGCACATGTGTGCATGCAAATGCCATACGGATCTCAGAGAACAACTTTCAGGAGTTTATTCTTTTCCTTTCCCCACGTTTGTCCTAGGGGTGAAACTCCTGCAGCCAAGCTTGGCAGCACGGGCCTTTACTGCTGAGTCGTCACCTTATTGGCCCTGTAGGCTTATTTTGATAAATGTCTTTGCCATTTTCTCATGGCCACTTTCAGAAATGCATATAGCATATGGATGTATGATTTCTACCCATGGTTCTCTGATTTAATTATGATATCTACTTTCATTTTCCAGAAAATCCACCTTTGGTTCTTTTCTGATCTCATATTATCAAGATCTTTAATTCTCTTTTGGAGTGAAATCACATTTTATGTATTTCCCAACCCCATTTTCATGCAGACATGAAGATAACATATTCCTATGGGATCGAGTTTGTGTAATACAGTTGTTTACATTTTTATATTTGATCTTTAAAATCATCCTAACACAGGCCCAGGAAAGATGGCCCAATAGTTAAGAACACGGGTTGCTTTTCCAGTGGCCCTGGCTTGGATTTGTAGCACCCACATGGCAGCCAGCAATCATCTATGTAACTCTAGTTCCAGAAGACCTGATGATCTTGTCTGTTGTGGTACACAGATATGCATGTTGGCAAAACACCTATACATCTAAAATTAAAAAATAAGTAAAACTCAATAAGTAAATAAACCACCCTAGAAGAATATGGTAAAGAAGTACAAGTTCACTAGTCATGTGGATTTCCAATAGAACGGGCATACAACCAGAATTTATATCTATTTTTCCCATTTATTCTCTACCATGCTTTATAGTTCCCATTTTCTATTTTGTTTGTTTGATTGGCCTGGATTTTAGTTTTTGGAGACAGTGTTTTTCTGTGTAACCACCACCCTGGCTGTCCTAAACTCTCTCTGTAGACCAGGTTGACCTTGGACTCACAAAGCTCTTCTTGTCTCTGTCTCCTGAGTGCTGGAATTAAAGGTCAGCACTACCATCACCCAGCTTTCCAGTATTCTTAAGCCCCCAGGAATTATTGTTCTTGCTCCTGTGCAATGTGTAGCCAGCTCTCCCCAGTTTCCTCTCTTTCTCTTGAATTGAATACATTTAATTCAACACACATGTATGCATGTTGTATATACTGGGAAATATTCTACTCAAAAGTGTGGATGATGTCTAAAATAGATCCTATGAGTCATCATTTCATGGCCTAAAGAACTTGAGTGACTGAAGTGGGAAGAGGGGGACCTTATTGGGAAAGTGGGCTCAGTGTTCCCTGGTGACTCTTCTTCTTTTTCCCACCTTCTAGCGCGGGAAGCAGGAATCTTCATGGATTGAAGAGTTGCTGACATTGCACAGAGCGCGGGTCAAAGATGTTGAGCTCATCACGGGACTCAGTTTCTACCACGAACTGCAAGAGTCAGTTTCAGACCTGTTGAGGTTGAAAACGTACTTGCCAATCTTTAGTCAAGAAGACTGATTTTTTTTAATTAAAAAAATGCACCATAAACCTTTTTGAGAGAATCTTATATTTCATACAGTCCTCTATACTTTGGCATTGTTTGGAAGCTGTCAAGTGGAGTTAAAACGGGGCATCCTTTGCGATGCCTGTTGTGGACCATGTGACACTCAGCATGTGTGACACTCGACATGTCAGCAGGGTGCTCCCATCCTGTGGCATGCAGATCTCCTGCCTAAGGAATAAGTGCATTATCAACACACTTCACTTCACACGTGGAGTGCTCTTGGGACTCTCGTAAGGGAGAAGGGACAGTGAACGTGGTCTGTGGACCTGACATTGGAATCTTGCTATTTGTAATAAAACTAAGTAAAAGACTGGAGTGCTCCATGTCACATGAAAATTTAGAAAGTGGTTCTAGATTAAGTTTAATTTGGAGTTCCAGTTTTAACTAAAAATTTTTAGGATCCCATCTCTGTCTCCCTTCCAAAAGCCAAATCATGAATCTTGTGCTTCTAAAGCAAGTTGTGATTGGATCTCTTCAGATTGAGTGAGTTTTACAAATTGGACTTTGGTGGAAAATTTGTGAGTTGAATATATCTAGCTATCACAAAAATTGGACTCCACATTTGTACACGCACAAAAAAGTTCCTATTAGCTTCACTAGAAATAAACAAACATTGAAAACAGCCCTGAAAGTGGTTCTCTCGGGCCATTTAAAATTGGGCTTTATTTGGGCGAAACTTCAGAGAACTCCTTGGCACTTGTGCAGTGACATTTTTCGTTGAGAAGAGTGTTTTTCTCCGCACAAGGGACCCCATCAGTGGGAGAAGGGCTTGGCCTGGCTCAACTCTTGGGGTTGAGGCTATATGGATTTGAAGAGAAGTTTTCATCCATCACTTAGCATTCTCACTGTGGACCTGACAACCCAGTGAAGGTGATTTCTCCTCTTCAGTGATTGTGCCCTTGCTCCAACCTGTGAACTTTCAAAGGCTATGTTAAGTCGTACGTTTCCTGGGTCCACTGTGGTCTAATATTAGTCTACCAAAGATTTTCATACATCCTTCATAGGATAATCATTCTTTGTGTCCTCCAGAAAGATGTTTAAACAATAAAACTTATTATCAAAATGTACTTAGTAACTTAGAAAGTGTCATTTTTATTTTAGCTCGCAGTCTCCTAAACTAAGGTGCATGCATTTTCCAGTCTGTTCTTTCCACGCTCAGGTTTGGTATTTTCTGTCACTGTGTCTAGTGTTCGGTTTGTTTTTGTTTTGCCTTTTATCTTATGCATTTCTGCTGTTGAGACTTCCCGTTTGTTTTACACAGAAGCTTTTGTTTTATTTCTAAAATGTTATTTTTTTTCTATTTGCTGGGAATTTTTATCAATTTCATTGAGTATCAACGTTTTCATTTGTTTCATGTGTGCTTGCCATGGCCTGTTGAAACATTTTTACGATGACTGCTGTCCAGTTCCAGCTCCCTCATTCCAACAACTCCTGATGCCAGTGTTCGCATCTATAGAGAGTGGGTGGGTTTTTCATTTTCTCAGCCTGTTTTTTCTGCTTTTAATGAGTGGTTTTCAATTAAAACCTGGATGTTTTAGGCATTCTGCCTTTAAAACACTGAATCTTGCATAAATCTTCTCTGACATCATCCTAGCAGGAGTAGTGGGGGCTCCACCTCCTTACTACAGGCTGCCTGCGACTGGGAGCTGAAGCATCCCACTCTACCTCTACTGGTACTGGGATGAGAGGAGGTAAGCAGGGTGGGAATGCATCTCTCTGTTGGTCACTGCTGATGCCTCCCTTGCTGGGATGTGAGCAGTGGTACCACTGCTCCCCTGTGATCTCCAGTAATGCTGATATCCTTTCTTACCACTGGGTGGGGATGAGGTTCTCACCTCCTACTCAGCCTTCTCCATTGCTGCCCTGGCCTTGGAGCTGGGCACCGCTTTACAGTTTGCCATCAGTAGAAGTCTTGGTTCCCCAAGTCTTTGTTGGTGTGTGTGTGTGTGTGTTGGGTGGTGGGAGATAGTTCTTTCTGAGCATTTCATTGGAGCAGAATAGATTTTGTTTGTGTCCTACCCCGCTCATTCAAGGCTCTTTGGATGGGGAGAGCACACCTTGCCCCCTTCCCACACTTGTGTTTCCACGTTGCACCTTCATCACCAAGTCTGAGACAGACAACCTAAAAGGAAAACTTAGAACACAGCCCAACGCTATTCTTGAGTCCTAGCTATTATTCAGTCCTCCTGTGCTTGTTTTTTTCTGTAATCTAAGGGCCTTTCTGCTTCCCTTTTGTAGAGGAGTCTCATTGATTCTTTTAGATTCTTTAAGACACCCAGAGTCATATGGCCCACTTGGTGTGAGGCAGCCTAGCAGAGCGTCATTAAATGGATAGGTGCCGTTTTCTGAACAAGACATCAAAGTGGCAAAAAGGAACGGGTTATACTTGCTATAGCCTCGAGGAAACAGAGAAGGCAGCATAAATGGGAGTGGGCCCTAAAGAGTAGGGGCTGCTAGTGAAACCAGGACAGAGATAAGAGGTACTGGGCACTCCTTGGCAAATAAATAAACACACACACGCACACATGCACACACACACGCTTACTCACTCACTCACTCTCCGCAGTTGGCAGAATTAATTCAGAGTCCATAGCTCTTGGGGGCTGCCAGCATATGAAAGGTGGCTTTATCCTATCTTTTTCTGGTGAA
>NC_022030.1:2864915-2873179 GCF_000317375.1 Microtus ochrogaster
ACCAAACACTCGGGAGGCAGAGGCAGACAGATCTTTAAGTTTGAGGGCAGCATGGTCTAAAGGGTGAGTTCCAGGACTTAAGTAAACCCTGTCTTAAAAAAAAAAAGTAGAAAGAGTAGGAATAAGAGGAGGGAAGTGTTAGTTAGAAGAGGGAAAGGGGCAAGAGAAAAAAAAGAGACTAGAAGGCTGGTGGACGGGAAGGAGAAGAGGGGAAAGCAGGACCAGGGAGGGAGGGGCAAGAGAAACAAGTCTGGACTCCTATGACTTCCTCACTAGCCAAATCCCAGCGC
This sequence comes from Microtus ochrogaster, assembly GCF_000317375.1. Classification (NCBI taxonomy): domain Eukaryota; kingdom Metazoa; phylum Chordata; class Mammalia; order Rodentia; family Cricetidae; genus Microtus; species Microtus ochrogaster. The sequence continues at coordinate 2,865,206 of NC_022030.1, forward strand.
CCTCTGAATCACCATTTCATTAAGCCTTCTCAAGTGTAACCTTCCCATAATGTATTGCTTAGGCTATCATTCTTAGTAATTTAAAAATCTTAATCTTGAAGGCTTTCAAAAGTGCCAGAGAAAGACCATAATAGGAAGAATGCAAAGCTTCCGAGTCTGCAGAGCTAGTGAGTCTGAGGAGGTCATGGACTGGTTGGTTGACGGGGTTGTGGGGGGACTCACTTGTTCAAGGAGTTGGAAGGAGGTAGATAGGGCAGATGACTGTCTCCTCGAGACGTTTGTCCCCATGACTTTTTTTTCTGTTATTAGCCACAGTCAACTTCTGTCCTGTGGGTACGTGCTTATCTACCAGAGGAACTGGCAACTTGAACTTTGAGACAATCTCACCAACTGCCCTTCATGTGGAAGCTTGTAACAGGAACAAGGTGATGGTAACGCATTTATATGCACTAAATAAAATTTTATCGTGGCTACGAAGCAGGGGTATTTGGAGAATGATTTGGGGCAGTCTAAACATTGTAAAAGACAAAATATTTCTTCTCCAGGATATAGGTGTGTCTACACTAAGAAATGTGGACTCGCTAATAAAACTTGAATATGCTGACTCCTGGCAGCTTTCCTAGGTGGCCATGTGTGCAGGGTGGGGCGGGGGAGGGGTGAGGTTCCCCATAGAAAACGATACTGAGTCCAAGTGCTGTTGACACTAAACCACAGCTGCATGGTTGGAAGGAGAAAAAGAAGTAAAGTTCACTTTGGGTTCATGGAGTAAACACTGTCACCCTGTAAGCTGTGTCCTCTGGGGACACATGGGATCTTCATTCTCGTGTCTCTGATAGTCTAAAACCAGACGAAAGGTCACCAACTTGTAGCAACTATAGACATCTTCAGAGAGAGATTGTTAACATTTATCCTTTCCCCTGTGGCTGAAGAAAAAAAAAAGAATATTTAGGAACTGTATCTATTACCAGAAATTATTAGCACATGAAATATATCTTAATTTCCTACAAATGGAAGAATCAACATGGATGCCACAGAAATCTACATAAAAAAAAAGCTTAGCTTTTCTTCTGTTGCTTCCTATGGTTTTCTTGGCTTCTTCCTATTTTGTAAAGAAACTTCTTATCATGTTAAAGTATGACTGACTTTCACTTCCTGCCGCTCTTCCCCAATGCTGTATGAATTTAATTTTATGCTCAAGCATAAATATCAGTTCAGGAAGAATTTCAAGGTTATAATAAGAATAATTAATACTTTGATTTAAATTTCTAATTCTGTTATCTACCAAAAATTCAGAATTCAGCATCTGGAGAGATGGTTCAGCAGCTAAGAGCACTGACTGCTCTTCTAGAGGACCTAGGTTCACTCTCCATCTCCCTCACTGATGCTCAGAGTTCTCTAACTCCTGGGATCCAGCAGCCTCTTCTGGCCTCTGCATGTGTGCAAGCAAAACACTCATACATATAAGATAAAAATAAAACAAATCAGAATTCCAAAGTAGAATTTACTTCATCTTTCACATAGTAAAGATTCAGAACAGTATTATGCAAGAAGAAAACTGTTAATACTAATTTTGTCTTACAATATCCAGATATTTTTTCCACTATAAAAAATGTTTATGGAGGCACACTCAGCACTGAGGGGCTGAGGCAGGAGATTCATGAGTTCAAGGTCAGCTTGAAATATATATATAAAATGCTATCTGAAATCAAAACAAAGCAACAAAAAAACCAAGCTGGGTAGCGGTGGTGCTTGCCTTTAATCCCAGCACTTGGGAAGCAGAGGCAGCCGAATCTCTGTGAGTTCAAGGCCATACTATTCTACAGAGCTAGTTCCAGGGCTATACAGACAGAGAAATCCTGTCTCAAAAATAAATAAATAAATATATAAATATATAAAATTAAAAAATGAAACTGTTCACAGCTATCACAGCTATAAATGGAACAATGTGCCACTTGTGGCAAAAAGTTTAAGAATTAGAATATTGTGATGGAAAATTTGAAAGTATTTTGAACGAGACAAAATTTCTTAGTCTAATGGGTACATTTTATTGCTCAAATTTGCAGTTTTTAAAGATTTTGGATGACTCCTCTAATCTTGGGTCTGTACCTGGACAATTTTACGATTTGATAAGCTACTTGTGTGTATTAAGTTGCAAACAGAAGCAAGGCTGTGAATCCATGGAGCTTCCTGCACTTATTTCTAAGACATAGTCACTGTCTTATCAACATCTCTCACATTATGTGTTATCAACAGCCCACATTAACACAGAAATCTGATAATATTTAGTTTGGTGTCTTATATTTAGTTTGGTGCCTTATATTATTAAAATATCTTAAATTCCATTGTCTGTAAATCTTTGAAGTGTATCTAAAATCTACCTGTCTATCTAAAATATATTTCTTTGACCTAATATGGTTACAAGTTTTATTGTAATAGGTGACTAACTATCAACCTGCATTTCTTTACTACTCTAAATAGTTTTAATAATAACTTTTAAGGACTAGAAGTTTATATTACATTTTTAAATGCATAGGTATATTAAGTAGAAATGTATGTACAATATGTTCTAACAAAAATAGTCTTGAATTTGTATAAAAATATCTCAAACAAGAGTAGCAACATATATACAAAATAACAAAATAACTTTAAATTAGTATCAATAAGCTAAAATCCATACCAGTGCAAAATATTTTGAGATTGATAGTTGGCTTTGGATTAAAGTAGATTCAATAATCTACCCTTTTATTCTCATTATTTCTATAACATATTCACTGTTTTGTTCCTTAGAAAGAGATAGATTTTTGAATTTAACTCTTGTCTAACTTAATGAATTAACTTTTTTTTTTCTGACTATGACCAATAGCAACTTGTAACCAACCCGCTTTAAATGCTAACAAATATCCATCACCCATCTTTTAAGTATATTGGTGTTGTTTTTTCTAGACGGCTTTCTGTTGTCTGGGGGCACTGAATCTTTGGAGAAACATTGAGAAATTCAGGATAATTGTTAAGACTTGGTTGTAGTATTCTGTGAGGCTGAATCATCTCAGCCAACAGCTTTGAAGCTGTTCTGGATGCTGGATTACCCGGGCCATCTGTTTTTACTGGTGTTTGGTCTCTTTGTTCTGAAAATACATAAACTTTTAAAGGAAACATACAAGTATAGAATATAGGATATGTACAAATCAGTTAAAGATTATTTTTTATTATATATATAGTTATATATTTGAGCAGTTAAAAATATATGTTATGTGTTCTATAGTTTTTTTTTTTTTTTTAGATTTGCTTGCCAAGATTTTAGGGATTTTTCCCTGGTCAAGGCTGATTCATATCAACCTGGAACAAATCCACAGCCTCTCATCTCCTGTGAATATAAAAGCAGAACCTCTTCTCCAAAGTAATATATCTTTTGACATCCATTTTTGAAGTCAAGACATTTTTTAAAATATATAGGTTAGTTTAATCCAGCAGTTTTCATAATCCAGTGTGTCTGAGCAGCTGTTGCTCCTTCATTAGCAATCAGAAAATCTAAAGACAACACAGTAACATACAGAATCCAGATGCTCTGTGTATGTCCCATCTTTATGTGACTTATTGTATTTTTTATTACCTTAGTCCTTTTAAAGGACTTTAATATTATTATTATTGAACTACTTTTTACTACTATGAACTATTATGATTGTCTCTACCCTTTTTCTTTTCTCTCGCAACTCTATTTAAAATTTTAAACACATTGTAACCCATTTAGACTTTTTTTTTTCTTTCCCCAAATGGATCTGTCTTTACTGAGCTTCTGAATTGTTTTTAATCCCATGAGCTGAATCTCAAACTGCTGTGTCAGCAGTATACCTCAGCATAGTGCTTGGCATCAGGTGGCAAGCTCCTCCCACAGGCAGCCGCTGGGAGGCAAGTCTAGGTACTGCAGTCAACACGACTCTCAAACTGCTGTGTCAGCAGAATAACTCAGCATAGTGCTTGGCATCAGGTGGCAAGCTCCTCCCACAGGCAGCCGCTGGGAGGCAAGTCTAGGTACTGCAGTCAACACGACAGACAGGAGACTAGGAAACTGTTTGGTTCCTTTTCATGTGTTTAGAACTTTTTAATGCTTTCTCGGGTTTTATGTGGACGTAGGTGCCGGATGTGTGTGTGTGTGAGTGATGAATATATACAAGGCATGGCAGGATTCGTACATGGAAGCCAGAAGAGTGAGATGCTCCACCTTTAATAAAGAGTCACTGGACTTGGAGCTAGGGAGCAATCCCTAATTAACAGTTGGGGTTAAAGAAATAAGTCTGGTTGCGTCGGGCTATGCCTGGCTTTTCGCATTAGTATTAGCGATACTGAACCCAGGCCCTCATGTTTTCTCAGCAGGTGCTTTTGCTCACTGAGCCATCTCCTCACATCCCCTGGAACAGATCTTATTGATCTGTTAATCGTAAATGATTGCGTCAACTGTACACCGGGAGCAGGAACTTACTTCTAAAAGGAGAGCACTGTGAATCAAGAAAGGTGAATGCCTGTCTGAAAAGTGAGTGAGGCTGTGAGTTTGTAGGCATTAACAGGCAGCCAATACAAAATTTAACAAATAAGAAAAGTATTTTACCCCATTTATTAAGTCACACATGAAACAGTATATGTCTATGCTTAGCATATCAGCATAGATGCAAAGTTGATACCATCCCAGCAAAAATGGGGCCCTGGACAGTCCTCTCTTGGGGGCTGTTACATAAATTGCTGTAGTCTATCTAAAAATAGCCTGATGACTTGTTCCAAGTAATCAAAGCATAGTTCATAAGCTATAGCATGGATTTCAGTTCTTTGTTTTAAGGAGAGCATTGTACAATTTTAGAAAAATACAGGGATGCAGAATCTAAACAAATTGGCTCATTAGAGAAATTACAGCGCACTCACACAGCAGGGCATGGTTAAACAATCTGACACTTGTTTTCATTTATCCGTGTGGAAAGTTTTAAAACACGTAAATATAAATGACAACTTCCTAAGTAGCAGTGGTTCGTTTTGGTGAAGGAGATAACAAACTACTTCCCCTTCTCCTCTTTGCCTCTGGGATTTTCTGCTCCTCCCCTTCACCCTCATTCCTCTTCAGTTTCTTGTTGTGGAATTTTAGTTTAATATGTTACATTTATTGATGTTGTGGAATATTTGTTTAATGATGCTAAGGTGTATTGCATTCTTTTGTGTTGTATTTGTTTTACTCTGTGATGCTGTGTAACTTTGCCTGCCTAAAACACCTGATTGGTCTAATAAAGAGCGAAACGCTGAATAACTAGATAAGAAAGAAAGAGGTGTCACTGGCTGGCAGAGAAAACAAATGGGAGGAGAAATTTAGGGAAGAAGAGAGGATGATGCCAGGGGACAGTCACCCAGTCACACAGCTAGTCACAGAGTAAGAAGGAAAGAACAATATATAGAATAGAGAAAGGTAAAAAGCCCAGAAGCAAAAACATAGTTAAAGAGAAACGGGATAATTTAAGTTTGAAAAACTGACTAGAAACAAGCCAAGCTAAGGCCAGGCGGTGTAGGAGGTCCTTCTGCATTTGTGTTGATTTCATTGATTGAATAAAGAAGTCCAAGGACCACCCACCTCCATCCAGGTCTAGTAAGGTGAGCATCCAAACTGCGATGGTAGGCGGTGGCAGGGAAGAGACAGAAATCTTTAATAAATAAATAAATAATTAATTAAAAAAAAGAAGCTGCCTTGACCTTTTGATAGGGCAGCCCTTAGGTGGATAGAGTAGACAGAACAGAATTCTGGGAGGAAGAAGGCAGTCAGAGAGCCGAGCCACCATGGAGCCACCGGCCATGAAGCTGCCAGGTCAGACATGCTGAATCTTTCTCAGCAAGCCACGACCTCGTGGTGACATACAGATTATTAGAAATGGGTTGAATCAAGATGTAAGAATTAGCCAAGGAGAGGCAGATATAATGGGCCAGGCAGCGTTTCAATGAATGCAGTTTCTGTGTAATTATTTCGAGTGTAAGGCAGTGGGACGCAGCCTGCCGATCTCATACAACAGCTGGACATTCATAAGGAAGAATAAGCCTCTATGAACTTATTTGGGACAAAGTCTCTTCTCACTCTTGTACTGGCCTTTGGCCTTCCTAATACTGCAACCCTTCAATACAGTGTCTCATGTTGTGACCCCAACCATAACATTATTTCATTGTTACTTCATAACTATAATTTTGCTACTTTTATGATCTGTATTGTAAATATCAGATATGCAGGATATCTGATATACAACCCCTGTGCAAAGGTCCTTTGACCTCTGAAGAGGTTGCCTGCGGGGCAATACTATACAGGCCACATATATCTGTATTGTATGAACAGCCAGGCTCTCAAGCCACAGTGGCAACTGAGTGCTAAAATCATCTTCAGACTGGCTGTCTCTTGAGCTGAGGATGCTGATGTTGTACTGCTCTTTCTTTGTAATTATGGAGATGGCCTGAAAAGAGGTGTTAATTCCAAACTAGTGAAAGAGCTGTGGATGTGACTTTAGTTCGGCTACCCTGGAAAGAGAATGCTAATGAACGTCCCCCTCAGTTTACCTTGTAGGATAAAAGATGTTTGAAGAATAAACACGGGTGATCTTCAGGATTTGAGTGAACCCTGAGATTCCCTTCCTGTGTGAACTGCGTCTCAATTATTCCCATGCCACCATGCTGGTCCAGAGAGAAGTCTGTGTTGGGGTTTGGACCCTGACAGTTGTCACCATTAAGTTGAGAGCTGCTGTTGTAGAAGTTATTGCCCTGGAAGTATAGGCACAGTGCTGCAAGAATTTCCCTAGGAGTTGATCACGCTATGTAATGGATGCTGTGTTAGGATCATTGTGAGACCTTCTTGGCCTCTCCTGTAGTCATGTGAGTCAGTCTAGGTTGCTAGGCAAAGAAAGATGGTGTGAAGAGGGAGGCTGTCATTAAGACCTCACACAAGGGCAAGATCACCTCAGTCTCTCAGCAGCTCTAGAGGAGATGCTTCATGCCTCTTGCTGAGTGAGTGACCACAGGATAGAGCACAGCAGAGCCACCTGGATGAGCACAGACTGTCCTCAGGATTCTGGGAAATGGATGTTGTTGTGTGACGCCAACACATTGTTGTTGTTTGTTGTTACCTTAATGAGATATGACATTCAATAGTAACCCAAATCTATCAGAAGAGGGAGGAGAAAAGTGCCAATATGTAGCCTGTTTTCTTTTTAAATTTTTCATTTTGAAATTAAAATATTAATCCATTTTCTCTCTCTTATTCCCCCCTCCAACCCTCACTCTGTCACGCGCCTACTGACTGCTCCTCATGCTCTCTGAATGCTTTTCTTCTATAGGAAGATTGGTGAGAAAAGTGAGAGTTGTGGCTGTGTTCTCATTTGGAACCTTTCCTGTATTTCAGAAGCTGTTGTTGATGTTTCTCCAGTGGAGGGGGAAGGGAGGGTAAGTCATTTTGTGCTAAGCTTTTCCTTGTAAGAATATCTGCCTCTTTGAATATATTCTGAATTGTGTGAATGAAACTAATTACAGTCCCATCAGGGAAACAACCTGGGGTCATAGTTTTAGGACATCTGTGCTTTTAAAACTCAGCCAGCGCCATTGGCAGGTAGGATCCTGCCCATCACATCCAGGTCCTTTTGCACAGATCTTCCGGGTAGATGCTGCATAATTCCCAGGCTGGTGATGATCTTCCGAGAAGCACTTGCCATAGATACAACGTCAAACAATTCTGTTTGTGCTTCCTTCAGTGTAAATGTTCATTCCAAAAAGAGACAATGCTGAGTTAAAAATCGAGACACAAGCCGCTTCCACATGGGGGCTGATTCCATGTTCCTGTATAGACAGCGGCAGGATTTGGCATGGGAGACAAATATAAGGGAGAAAATGACTTAGGTGTTCACTGACACACGCACAGAACGACGTGACGCATGCGGCGGTATGGCATTCCGCTACATGCAGCAACTTGAA
>NC_022030.1:2873631-2875754 GCF_000317375.1 Microtus ochrogaster
CAGAACACTTTATGTTTTGTTTTTTAAACTATCACTTTATAAAACCATGATGGGAATAGAAGGATGGGTTGACATACAATAGATGGTAAGTCCTGGGTGCCGATGGAAAGCATGCTAGATTGTTACTAATATGAAGCAAACAAACAAACAAGCAAACAATAAATTTCTTTCTACAAGATCAGTAAAATGCATACCTGTGTTAGAACATCAGAGCCGCAGAGCGTGAGCATGCTTAAAACTGAAATGGGGACACTCCTGTAGTAAGGAATTGTTTGCCCCCTGCTGGCAAGTTTTGGAATTGTTCTGCTTGAAGAAATAACAGGATTGTAGGAATAAGAACACTTTCAGTTAGGCATTCCTGTTACTAAAAAGTACATAGTTTTTATTCACTAAAATATTTCCTGTGAGAGCATCAGACTCCTAAATCCATCACCTGAAATCACTCACTCATGCATTCTTTTGCTCATTAAAGTAAACACACTTACCAGCCTTTATTTAAGCCCCACTATGTGTTGCAGTTTCAAAGAGACAACATTGCTATGAGCTTGAACTTATTTTCTAATAGAGGAATAAAAACTCACAAGTCAGGAAATAAAATGTTGTGAGATAATAAATGTAATAGAAGTCGCCTTGATCCTAGAGTATAAGGATTAGGCAAAAGGGAGTAAACAGGTCTTACAGATTTATAATTAGTAAATTGGAGTTCTGCCCTTAGAATTCACTTAAAAAGAGGGGTTTGTGTGTGTGTGTGTGTGTGTGTGTGTGTGCATGTGTGTATATGTATGTATGTGTGTGTGCATGTGTGTATATGTATGTATGTGTGTGTGTATTTCCATGTAATTTTATCATGTGCATATATCTGGAAATGCTACTATAACCAGGATGGAGAATTATGCCCCCCACATGTTTTCTGGGGCTAGCCCCCTATTCAAACATACCTCCTTCCTCCACCATTCTTGAATCCTGGGGACCATCAGTACTGTGTAACACTATTCCTGGGAAGACATACTCAATTGTCTACTTACTCCAGAAAGGGAACTGATGAACGACTGAGTAAGGATACCTCCAAGGTCCAACTTAATGAGCCTATGAGTTTCAGTAGGGTTACTTACAGGAGTGGAAATGATTCAAAGACAGCTCCATCACCCACACCCATTTCAGCATGGGTGACAGCTCACGACAGCTGGAAACCTGGAGCTGGGGGCACAACAGGCTGGAGACAGTCGCCTTTGGGTACCCTGGGTGGCCTGAATCACTCTCAGGTAGCTCTGACGACCTCTGCCTCTTGGCAGCTCAGCTGGTCACCGTTTCTTCCAGGGGGCTCAGCTGGTCTATCAAGGCATCCTACAGTAGTCCCTTGCAGCTTCTCTGTGTTTAAGGAAGAGGGATCTGGGGTATCTCATCAGTTCTTGGGGACTTTCTGAAGATTTGGGTTTTTACTTCCTGAGCTTAATTAGTTTTTTTTTTTTTAACAAGATAGAATAGTTCATATTTCCTGACAGCCCTCTGCTGTCTCAGTTTTCCAGCATCCTGCATCTTAGCGAACTTCCCTCTAAGGAGGAAGGGTTTAATCTCAGAAGAAACTGTCAGACAGAAGTTAGTCTGTTGGAAGATGAGGTTCCACCCAGGGATGACCTCTGATGCAGACGGATGTGGAAACTAAGCTTCATGTCAGTGCAGAGAATTCAGATATCATTCCAGGAACTTTACATAGATACACCATGTGACCTTTTGGAATTTGGTCTCACACTTGGCACACCTTTCTGCCATCGGTTCAATTGTGTGGTGCTGTTTATTACCAAATAGCATTCTTGGCATAGGTGTACAATTTAGACTACTCGTTCACCTCTGATGGACATTTTGAAAACTGTTTCTATTTTTAATCTGTTCCATAGAGAATGACAACAAGGTCCCCAGGCTTTTGTGTGAACATGATGCTTTTATTTGTGTGTTTAATGGCTGGGAGGAAAATTGTTGTGCTATACAGGAAGCAGATATGTAGATCTTTGTTTCTGAAACCAACTGTTTTCCACAGCAATTGTAACATTCTACATGGTCACAGCATTCTACATTCATTCATTTTTCATTTTTACTTTCATAGGTATTTAGTGATATCTCAAAGT
>NC_022030.1:2876144-2878172 GCF_000317375.1 Microtus ochrogaster
CCACCACCGCCCGGCTTCTTTTAGACTCTTAAAGTAGATCTTTTTCAGCACAAATATTTTAAATTTTAGCTCATTCTAACTTGTTTCTCTTTTCTTTTCTTTTTCTCTTATGAATTACAGTGTTGAATCAGCCAAACAATTTTCCAGAAAGTCCTAGATTGATGTGGGAGTCCCCTCTGTGTGCTGTTATTACCATTAATGAATAAAGAAACTTCCTTGGCCTGTTGATAGGGCAGAACTTAGGTAGGCAGGGAAGACAGAACTAAATGCTGGGGGGAAGAAGGCAGAGTCAGAGAGCCGCCATGGAGCCACCAGAGTCAAACATTCAGAATTTTACCTGGTAAGCCACAGCCTCATGGCAATACACAGATTAATGGAGATGGGTTAAATTAAGATGTAAGAGTTAGCCAATAAGAAGTTAGAGCTAATGGGCCAAGCAGTGATTTAAATAATACGGTTTCTGTGTAATTATTTTGGGACTAAGCTAGCCAGGTGGTCAGGATGAACAAGCATCCTTGCAACAAATGGGCCTTCCTCCTACATTAGATTCTAAGGATTTTTATCTGTAATTTCAAAACTTTAAAGTTTGGAGTTAATTTTTGAACCATGTGTAAGGTTTAGCTCAAGGGTCATACTTTTCCTTATGAATATTGAATAATTCTACTGCTGTATTTTAAAAAGTTTTTCTCCTTCCACTAACTTGCTTGCAGGCCTTTGTCAAAATTTAGTTGAGTCCGTTTCTGTGAGGTATCTATTCTGTTCCATCAGTCTGTGTATCTATCTTGCCACGGATTCTGTCCCTTTGTGGTGGGTCTTAAAAGGGAGCAGAGTGAATCCTCTCAGTTTATGTTTTTATATTTGCTTAAGGTAATTTAGTTCTTTTGTTGATCTTTACAAATTCCAAGATGCTACTGTCTTTTTCAAAACATACATTTTGCTGAGACTTGACAGAGATAGAGAACTGCAGTGGAATCATCCTACTATATGCTGTGAAGATGTGTTTGTCTCATTGTTAATAAAAAGCTCACTTGCTGATGGCTAGGCAGGATAAGGCTAGGTGAGACCCAGACTAAGGGAATTCTGGGAAGAAGAAAGGCAGAGTCTGAGGAGTTTTAAGATAGATGCCAAAGAAGCAACACAGTAAGTTCAGAGACATGATAAATGAGCCTTGGGACAGCATATAGAGTAATAGAAATGGGGTTAATTTAAGTTGTAAGAGCTGTCTGAAAACAAGCTAAGCTATTGGCTGAGCATTTATGATTAATATTAAGTCTCTATGTGGTTATTTGGAAGCAGCTGACAGGAAGGACAGAGAATGTCTGCCTACAGGGGACAGATAGAGATACTTTATAGTCTATATTATAAAGTATATAATATACTTTATATTCTATATTATATTTATATTCTATAATATAAGAGCACACTTGTACTTCATATGGAAGAAAGAAATAGGGCACTTGATTCTTGAAACCATTAGAGTGCATTTGTATTTTCCACTATACAAATAAATCTGGATGTGTGCAATGTAAGTCTTCCAGCCAGCACACATTGCTAACTGATTATTTGGGGTTAATCTTTAGCCTTATGGTAACCTGGATCAGGATTAGGAAGAATCAAGACTCAGAGGCCAGCCTGAGGTGACCTGCATAGGGATGGATAATAAGGAGGGAAAAGTGCAAGAAGAAATAAGGAGAAACTCACTGGCATGATGAATCCCAAAGACAAGATGGGCCTCCTGACCAGAGGGCAAGGCCAAACTTTGTTCTGCTGTCTTATAAAGCATGCTATTGGGAGATGACCGGAAGAAGTCACTCTTCCCCACCTGGCTGCCAGTCCCCTGAGTGAAGCACGGATCTCATCTGCACATCAGCTTTGTACTGACAAGCATCAGGGGGTTCTATCCTGGCTATAACTAGAATGAGAAAGATGCCTGTGTCCTTGTCCATGCTTTGTCTCTTTAAAGATGGGAAGTGTGATAAGGGAGAAAAGGGAAATACAAGTCATACAGGTTAGGAAAGGAGAAATGAT
>NC_022030.1:2878632-2879501 GCF_000317375.1 Microtus ochrogaster
ACTTTATCTTTTATGATAACTAGGGAAGACAATAACTATCTATTCTTCAACTCTATCAAAGACTCCAGATGGATATCATATTACCTAAGTAAACAGGAGGTGCATTGTCAGCAACTTCTATAATTGACAGAGACTTCTCACTGCCGGGACAGTCACCCAAATTTCTTTTGTACCACTGGGGCATCCATCTTCAGCCTACAGGCCCATAGTATCCATCAGACTTTTCCATTAAGCAAGAAATTTCAAAGACAGTTCTGCCTATATTTGCAGTTTTCCAGTCACTTTCTTCTGTATCCTGCAGAGTTGTCTTGCCGACTCTTTCATGAAGCAGGAACACTGAAGGATTGTCTCAACTTTAGTCAAGTTCAGAAGTCATTTCTCTGTGGATCCTGCATATCCAATTCATATAAAAAAAACTCCATAAGGAACCTCTTCGATGCCCATCTTCCTCTTGAAGTAGCTTGGTGCTGCCAGGAGCAGATGTGTCTCATGTCATGAAAAGTCCTAAGTTATTAAAACATTTTAAATGCCATATCCTGAAGGTTCTCTGAAAGATATGAAATGTAATTGCCTCACATTTCCCCCCACTTTTGTCTCTCTAGACCTTGGTTTTTCGAGACAGGGTTTCTCTCTAGCTTTGGAGCCTGTCCTGGCACTAGCTCTTGTCGACCAGGCTGGCCTCGAACTCCCAGAGATCCGCCTTCTCTGAAAGATCTGAAGAATACCTACCTATCTGAAATACATCTCTATACATCTCGAAAATCTGACTAACATGACTACAAGCTTGACTATTACAAATGCGTATCTATTAACTTATATTTCTTAATTATACATTACATTTTTAAATGATCTACACAAACATAATACCT
>NC_022030.1:2879986-2894199 GCF_000317375.1 Microtus ochrogaster
TTCACAGTTAAAAAATTTAAAGAAAACACAATAATATACATAATCCAGACTCTCTGTGAATTTTCCATCTTTATGTGGCTTATTTTCCTTTACTCCTTTTAATCTATGATTGTCCATACTCTGTCTCATTAAAGACATTTTTAAATGATTTACTTATTTTTCAACTCTCTATACTCTTTTTTTCTTCTCTGTCCCAAGCCTACATACATTTATCCAACACTATGACACATTTAGAGTTCTTTTATGTCTGAATCTGTCCTTATTGCATATCTGTAATTATTTTCTGACAAGAAGCATTTCTTAAAACGCTAAGCAGCTTGGTCTCAGTGGCCCTGGTTGCTGGCTATGCCTCTCTCAGGCTTTAAATATGGTAGAGGTAGTTCACCTCAGCTTTAGGACTGCCAGGTGGGAGCCATCCTCACCACCTAAACTCTGCAGCATATAAACCCACTTTTTTTCTGAGTAAAAGCTAAATCCATCATGCAGCACATTGCATGGCCTGGAAATATCTCTGTGTATGGTGGCAGGAATACGCCATGCTCTCCTGCTTGTGCATGCCTAGCAGTCCTGATCCTGATGCCTGCCCAGGCGGTTGGGAGGGAGGCACTGAGCTGGTCTTAGCTACTTTCCTTCCAACCCCAAGTGGGCACACAAATGCCATTGAAATGCTTCATAGCTGGAGCTTGCACTGGCAGCATGGCCCAGGAAACTGTTTTAAAATGGCACGTTTTTTTTTCCAGCTAGGCTGAGTCAGGAAAGTTTCTCTATAAGGAGCCATGCCTCTGCTTGCTTCTAGCAAACAAAGCCCATCCAAGAAAATTCTGCTAGTAAACCATGCTTGACTCTGTTCTTTTGTCTAGAATTAATTTTTAAGCTTTCTCAGGTTTTACATAGATTTAGTCTACCACGTTGACACACCAAATGTTGCAAGGAGCCAGCTGCTTGTTTGCCCTGGCTGCCCAGAAACAAAATAATCACTGAGAAATTGTATTAATTAAATCCCTTCTTGGCCCATTAGCTCTAACTTTTTATTGTCTAACTCTTACATATTAATTTAACCCATTTCTATGAATCTGTGTATCGTCACATGGCAGTGGCTTACTGGCAAAGAGTTGGCATGTCTGACTCTGGTGACTCTGCCTTCTTCCTCCCAGCATTCAGTTCTGTCTCCCCTGCCTACCTAAGTTCTGCCCTATCAACAGGCCAAGGCAGTTTCTTTATTCATTAATGATAATCACAGCACACAGAGGAGACTCCCACATTATGTCTGTGCACACAAACCCCAATGAATCTACAAACAAACAAAATATAAACTGCTAGACTAGTGGTTCTCAATTTTCCCAGTGCTGTGACTCTTTAATACAATTCCTTATGCTGTAGTGACCCACAGCCATAAAATTATTATTGGTTATTTCACAACTGTAATTTTGCTACTGCTATGAATCATAATATAAATATCTGTGTTTTTAGTGGTCTTAGGTGACGCCTGTGAAAGGGTTGTTCGACCACCAAAGGGGTTGCAATCGACAGGTTGAGAACCACTGTATTAGAGCTACAGAAAGACTTAAGCAAGATCTCAGACTATAATATCTCACTGATGCAGTGAACCTCTGTGTCAACTTAGGAAGCAATGAAATTGTTGCTGGGTCAATGGTCTGTGATTCCATCTGATTTATGTTTCCTTTCATCATTGTTCTGTGGTTTTTTAGCACATCATCTTTAATAGATAGCTAAGTTTTTCTTTCAGCAATTGTATGAAGCATTATGGTTGAAATATTGGTTTCAAAGTGTTCATTGCTGGTTTATAAAATTAAAATTAATTTTCGTAAATTTGTGAAACACATTTAATAAAAACTCAGCGAGAGAAATTGGGGTTCAACCTGAAGATCTGAAAAACAAAGCAGTCAACCACTGTCTCTTACCTCGACCTCATTCCGAAGTGGCGATCCTACCTCAAGTAATCTCAGAATGAGACTGTGTCTGAGAGCTGTTTCCTTCCATTTTATAATCTTCTCTAGATCTTGGATTAAAGGTCTGCACCACTGGGATTAAAGGCATGCACCACCTGGTTTTTATTGCAACCTGTGTGGCCATTCGGATTAAAGGTGTGTGTTACCACTGCCTGGTATAAGGTTGACTAGCAGGGCTGTTTTACTCTTATCTTCAGGCAAGCTTTATTTATTAAAATACAAGTGAAATGCCTCTACAAATTTGTCTTATATTCCACAACCTTGCTAAACACATTTTAGCTCCAGTATTAGGGTAGTTTTTTGAATTCTGTGTGACGTTTTCATGTAGATACTCATGCCATTTGCAAGTGAGAGAATCTTCTAGCTTTTCATTTTCTAATGTCTATGGTGTTGTTTCTTTGCTTTACTTGACTGTGCTGACCATAACACATGGTGCACTGTGAAAAGCAGTAATGTTCCCTGGGTCTCGGCCCCAGCAAGGAGATATTACATTTCATCAGAAACAGCAGGGTTTTCTTGGGTATTGAAACTGTTAGTATTCTCTAATGGTAAAATCAGGCTTAACATTTTAATGTGCCCATCACCATAACATATAAGAAACAATATTAAATTTCTTTCTGATAATGATTTCCTTTTTCTGGCATAAATGCATCCATTGCAGGACTGGCAATATAACTTCATGGTAGAGTCTTCACCTAGATAAATGATGTTATTCTCAGGAACACACACACACACACACACACACACACACACACACACACTCACCAAGTGAATTTAAAAATCACTTAGAAAAATAATACAAAAATTGTAATTTGGGAAAATTTTTACTGTAACTAAATTATTTATAATTAATTTTTACCTTGTAATTATATGAAAATTAGTGATCACATTAATAATTGCTTCTGTGATGATCTCTGTACCTTATTTTGAGTTTGATTTTTTTCCACCCATGTTGTAAAGTTCTCATCTTGAGGGAAATAAATGACAGCAATTCTAGTTTGTCCTTACAATCATATTTGAGGTAGAATTGCAAACCTATAATCATTTTGCTGAACCCTAAGCTCTCATCTGATTGTTGATATGCAGTGGATGGTATGGTACCGTCACAATACCATTGCATTAGTGAAATTCCACCCTTCAGAATGGTTGGCTTAGGCAATTTTAGGGTATTGGAGCTAGTGTGATTGTGAACTACACACACAGGTACCACATGAATTTCTTGGGAGACAAGACCTAGGGCTGCTCATCTGACCACCCTGTGCGGGATCTCAGTACCAAGGAAAACATCACAGAGGGGGAACTGGCATTCTTTGTATCTAAAGGCTCAGTCAAGTCTGGGCCTGTCCATGGACTTCTCAACGGACTTCTCAACATGCATGTGGAAGCGTTTGGTAGGACCATCGATGGATTCAGCAGCAACGGGGGACATTCACTAACATGTCAGAACTCTTGTTCATAGTTGACACAGGAAAGGACAAAGAACTGAAAGCCAGTGATGCTTAAGATTCTGTTGTTTCTCCAGATACTTTGTCCGTCTCTATTACTGCTTTTCACCCAGCAGGTGGCAGTATGTGATTATGAGAAAAACAGTAACAGGCATCTGAGCTAAAGGGTCTTGGAGCTAACTCCAAAAGTATGCTGAATATTCTATGCATCTGGTTAGAGACTTTGATTTTGATTTGGATCTCAGGCTAACTTCTCTTTTAGTTGGCACCCTAAGGTGGTGAAGTATCACATGATATCTGAGCATAAACAAATTTACACTAGAGATAAATTTGGTCTTGCTGCCGGAAGTCACACTTTCTAATGCCTTTCAGAACAGCCACATTTGGGCACGTCGAATACAATCTCTATTTTGGATTATCTTATCATTGCGTGTTGAATACAATCTCTATTGTATTGTTTTGGGTTATTTTATCATTGGGGAAACAAGTCTACAATTCTTGCTCTTTACCTCCACTTAGCTACCTAGTCCTCTCCTCAGATTAACAACTTCCAACCAAAGAGTCCTGTGCTAGAGTTCTGTACTGGAACACTGTGCCAACTGGTGAACTGTCAGATGTGGCAAGCTTGTGGTCTTCAGATGGCTAGTCTGAAAGGGAAATCACTTGCAATAGATATATCTCACTGCCGCGAACTAATATTTCCCCCTACTTGAACAGGCTATGAAGCACTTACCAATATTCCACTGAATCCCACATTCTTCCGTTCTCCCTTAACATGCCCCGTCTCCATGGGCACCATCCCACAGATGCACAAACCTTCCGTTATTTCACGCCACGAAGCCCAGTGCAAACCCACCTGGTCCCTCGGTGACACTGAATGTAATCGCTTTGCCACAATTGCTTCTTCCCAAATGCTTTTTTATGTCATGAAGTTAAATACTCTTGTTCCATAGTGTGCAGTTCTCAAAGGTTGCGTGACTAGACAGTGCTGTGTGTTCCTGAAGGGCTTTGCGCCCCAAGTCTGGGACAGGGTGGTGATTTTAGGGGTCATGGTAGGTCTTGGCATCTACTAGATGCTCATTAAATGCCTAAGGCCTTGATTTATTGCTGCAGAACAACTTCTCAGTTCTGGTATATTCTACCATCTGTTTCCAACCAACTTATTAATATTATTTTTTTATTTCTATTCATCTTGTTCTATTTGATGCATTTTACTGCACACTGTGACCTTGGTGTGCCCTCTGTCTCCTTCATGTCTTCTCCACTCCCATCCCTCAGCACTTTTCCATTTTCTCCAAGGTCTGGCTCCAGTGACGTTTTCTCTAGAGAACAATTTTCTCCAGAGCCTTCAAACGCTGCCACTCTAAGTAATCTGATCTCGCCACACTAGGAGCCTTTAAATTTGTCAGTCAGCTTCTAGAGTTCCATTAAAGGGGGAAACTGAACTAATCCACTGTGGTTGACAAGACCGCAAGGAGGAATGCAGGAGTTCATGAGGAATATTCTGGGGCTTGCCAAAGTTCCTCCCTTGTTCCGTCCAAACAGGATCGTGATTGATGGCTAGAGATTTCGGATGTGGGACATGCTGAAGCAGGTCGGGCAAGTCTGTGGAGGCCTAGTTCTGTCTATTTAAAGTGGTTGTCTCTTTGGCAGCACTCTCCAGAGGCTAGCGGACTGTGTGTGCTCTGATCCCTATCAAAGGTGCCCTTGACATCCTGCAGTCCAGGTTTGCTAGCTTCCCTCATAAAAACCATGTTTGGAAAGGTATCTCTTGGGAGGAATTTTGGTTTGAAACTGGAAGAAAGGAGGCCTGAAACTTAATTGGAAGCGAGATAGATCAAGGTGGGGAAGGCAAGGGATCAGGAGGGGAAACCGTCTTGTGAGAGTAAAAATAGTGGCTTTTGAGGTGGCCAGTCCTTTCATTAGCTGACTTCCCGTGTGCACTGGCTTGGTCCCCCAAGGGTGGGTTGCAGTCATTGATGCTTCTCCCCAGCTGCTGTTACCTCTTAGGCAGCAGATTCCAGGAAGAGTGAGGAAGTTTGTTTTGGGAAAGCTGACCTAGCGATCATTTATCAAGAGCTCCTTGAGCCCTGTTGTGGACCAGGAGTAGCGGCAGACACGAGGCGGTGTAGGGGGTGGATCTCGAGGCACATGTAAAGTTTGTGTCTTTTGTCGCTGCTATTTTGGGTGATGTGGATAATTTTCATTGCTGGAGAAGTCAGACAGATTTAAGGAGAATGAGAAAAATTGTTTTCCAGTAGGAAGGGGACAGCCATGTATGAATGTTTTGCCTAGATCATTGGCTCTCAACCTTCCTAATGCTGGAACTGTTTAATATGGTTCCTCATGTTCTGGTGACCCCTCAGCCATAAAATTATTTTTGCTTCAACTCCATAGCTGTCATTTTGGTACTGTCGTGAACTGTAATGTGAATATCTGTGTTTTCTGAAGGTCTTAGGCAACTCCTGTGAAAGGGTCATTCACCCCCCTCCCCAGAGGGTTTTTGCCCCCCGTTTTGGGACCCTTTGGCTTACTTTTTTTTGCTTTTGTTTTCCAAGGGGCCCGGAGGGGGGCTTTGGTTTCCTTGTTCTTGATTGACCGGTTGTTTTTGGGCCACCCTTTTGGTTCTTGAAATTTTATTTGGTTTCTTTTGCCCAGGAGGCATTTGTTTTAATCACTGAGCCATTTCTCTAGAGTCTTACTATATTTTATAAATTAAAACTGTGAACTCATCTTAGGACTTGTCCACAGGTATTCTCCTCAGCCTAGCTCAGAAATACATGTCTCCAAAGAAACTTCCACATTACTTTGACCAAATGGCCTAGAGCATATAGCATTTTAGGAATAACTTTTATATTAATGCCTTGACTTAGGTTTCTCAGACTGTAATACTATTTCAAAACTCAATCTGCTTTATAGGGTGACCATAATCTTCCACCCCTGTTGGGGAAGGCTATTTGTTCATTAGTTCCTGGCTGCCCAGACTTCCGAAATAACCACACAGAAATCTGTATTAATTGCAATACTGTTTGGCCAAAAGCTTAAGCATATTTCTGGCTAATTCTTATATCTTAAATTAACCCATTTCTATTAATCTGTATATTGCCATATGGCTGTAACTTACTGGGTAAAGCTCCGTCTCCAGCGTCTGTCTCCAGTGGGCAGCTACATGGCTTCTCCATGACTCTGCCTACTCTCTCTCTCTCTCTATCTCTTTCAGTCTGGCTTTACTCTGTTAAACCATTGGCAGAAAGCAGCTTCTTTATTAACCAATGAAAATAAAACATATTCACAGCATACATCACCTTCCACATCACCTTCCCTTTTCTGTTTAAATAAAAAGGAAGGTTTTAACTTTAACAAAGTAAATTAAATATAAAAAACAGTTATCAAGCAAGGATTATAGTTACAATATTTATACCTACTTTATCTTTTATCATAACTAAGAAAAATTATCTATTTTTAACTTCATTAAAGACACCAGAAGGATATAATATTACCTAAGTAACAGGAAGTGCATTGTAAACAACTTTCAATACTCTAGAATTGATAGAGACATCTCGCTGCCTGGATGGTCACCCAAAGTTTTTCTATATCACTAGAGCATTCATCTTCAGCCTACAGGCCCATAGTATCTTAGACTTTCCCATGAAGCAGGAAATTTCAAAGACAGTTCAGCCTATATTGGCAGTTTTTCAGTCACTTTCTTCTGTGTCCTGCAGAATGTCTGTCTGTCTGACTCTTTCATGAAGCAGGAATCCTGAAGGACCATTTCACCTTTAGGCAAGTTTAGCAGTCATCTCTCTGTGGGTCTTGCATGTCCACCTCACACAGCACAACATTAAGCAGTTAGGACAAGAGCAATCTCTTGCCCAAATGGCTAACAAACTCTATGAGAAGCCTCTTTGATGTCCATCATCCTCTTGAAGTAGATTGGTACTGCCAAAAGCAGACGTGTCTCATTGTCATGAAAACTCTAAGTTCTTAAAATATTTTAAATGTCATATTTTATCAGTCTTTGAAAGATTTGAAGAATATCTAACTTAAATACATCTCTATATATCTAGAAATCCTAACTAACATGACTACAAACTTGACTGCTATTGATGACCATTTATTAACCTGTATTTCTTAATTATACATTACATTTTTAAATGACCTGCACAAACACAATACCTTAATCAAGAACAGAATGTATATATATAACAAAATTGATCTTAAATTTGTATCAATAAACCAAAGTATCCATCTCTATAGCATATATATTCCCCCTTAAATGTAAACAAACATTTATAAACAATATTTGGGAGTTTTGGCATAGTTCTTACTAAACTGCTTTCTGCTTTTTGTTGGGTGAAGTATTTTGGGGCGTGTTCATGGCAACCTTTCGGGGGGGTCTTGGTCCATCAATCCACATTAGTCTAGAAGAATTCCACAGGTTCTCATCTTCTGTGGAAACAAAAGAATATGCCAATTTGTTGGGAGAGGCTGTTTGTTTGTTAGTTTATGGCTGCTCAGACTCCTGAAATAACCACACAGAAATCTGTATTAATTGCAATATTATTTGGGCAATAGCTTAAGCATATTTCAGTTAATTCTTATATCTTAAATTAACCCATATCTATTAATTTGTGTATCATCATGTGACTGTGGCTTACTAGGTAAAGTTCCATCCCCAGCGTCTGTCTCCAGTGGGCAACTACATGGCTTCTCTCTGAGTCTGCCTACTCTGTCTATATATACCCCTTTCAGGCTGGTTTTACTCTGTTAAGCCATTGGCTAAAAGCAGCTTTTTTATTAACCAATGGCAATAAAACATATTCACAGCATACATCACCTTCCACATCACATCCCCATCCAGACCAAGCAATATTTCCCCTTTATTTGTTGAGTAGATGCTCTAACTCATTCTTTCCATGAAGATGTGGTGAAGCAGGAGTTCTGGCTTTATTGGAAGAATGACCATGGTGTGGTGGCTAAAGATTCATCTTTACCTGTTATACTTACAGTTTCCTATTCTCTGCTCACAGGAATGCTAAATTTCTTGTTACTTACACGAAAAACCTTCCAGGGTAGCCCCAGTGTTTCTTGGCACTCACAGTTACAGGGATTCAGTTTTCATTATTTTGAAGGTACTGTAACATCGCATCATTCTTTGAGAGCTCATGATGTTTAAAGATTATTGATTATATCATATCTGCCATATCTAGACTTGAGGTTTAAATCTGTTCAGTATATCTGGAGCTCCAAAATGAAGTCCATCCAGAAGATGTATAATGCTAAAGTGGTCCTTAGCTCTACCCAGCATCAGAGTGGTGACATCTGTACTTCCCTAGTTATTGAACCTTTCAAAGAGTCAGACACACATGATGGAGTCCTACCTGAGTTTCCCTGAGACAGAAGCAAGCAATCTATTTCAGGGATGGCCTATATCAAAAGTTTTTACTGTGCAAATACAAGTTAATGTCTTGGTTTTCTGTACAATCACTTTAGCCCATTTGCATTTGTTAAGCTGAACCAGCATCTCCTTTTGGAGGCCTTGCCTTCTCCTGCAAATCATTCAAGAACTTTCCCAAAATGTTCCTTTGTCAAATCCTTTCCCAGCCCCAGCAGAGAGCCCTAAATTCCTTCAGGGCAGCTATACCAGTCTCTGCCACCTGGCGTCACTGTTGAACATAGGTTCTGTGGGTTCAGGAGCCAACGTTTGGTGTTTTTCTTTTATACTTGGAGGCAGGTTCATTCAGATAAGCAAGGTTACACTTCCTTAGTTCAATCCAGATTTCCAGCAATTGTATCCTAAGGCTACATCTGTATAGCTGGTCCCAAGGGCCTTTTGGCCTCAGCCACCCACAGTGCCAAAGGATCCCTGTATTAGTCATATTCTCTTTCCTTCTTGCCATTCAGTAGAGTTCAGATTCCCATACCTCCGTGAATATGAAACTTTCCCTGTCCTTCTTGCTTCTTTCTTAACACTAATTAAAAACATTCTTAGATAGTTTTTATGGATAATGCCTTACTGTTCCACAATTGTAATGAGCCGAACAGGATCGCCATTACAAGATGGCACCACATCCTGTCTTGTTGGTTATAAACAACCCCATATTTGGCTATGCCTTTGAGAGCTGCGAGTCCCCTGCTTCCCGCATGCACAGTGGATAGGGGTCCCTGGGCCTATCTTGATGCAGTCTGGTGTCAGCTGATGGTGGCAGCCAATCACAGGGCGACCCATGTGCCAATTCCTTATATAAGCAGCCGCCATTGTGCCCTCGCTCTCTCTCTAGCGTGTCTCTCTCTCTAGCGTCTCTCCCTAGCGTCTCTCGCGTCTCCCTCTAATCTCTCTCTTGCTCTCTCGTTTTCTGCCCCCCTTTGCTTTATGCTCTCCCTCAACCAAATGCACTCCAGTAAAGCGTGATCTGAGAAGAATCCGTGTGTGGTGGGTGTTTCTTCCTCGCCGGTCAAGAAGCCCGCCACACACAATGGTTCCCCATGTGGGCAGCAATGGAGCCCAGAAGGAAAATGACTTTCCCCAAAGAGTTCTACAAGTTGATAGAAGAAACTTGACTGTCTGGAGTACCACCTGGCCTTTGAACCCCAGGTCTTGCCACACAGTAAGCAGTTAAGTGTAAAAAATCCTCCTATGTATCTGCCTACATCCTTGCCCATTCAAGTGTGATTCCCCACAGATGTTCTGCAGCACTAAACTAATCTTGGTTTTGAAAGTGTCATCAGTATCAAACACACCAGTGATTCCCTAGTGTGCTCCCTAGACCCCCAAAGTATTGGCCATATCAACAAAGAATGCAAAATCTCAGATTCTATCCAAGAACCGTGGACCTCTGTGGGGAGGTGGAGGACACTCATCTTCCTTTTAACAAGCTGTGCAAGGATTTGGGTGAGTAGTTAAGTCTGAAAAACCCTTCTAATACAAACAACTTCTTACCAATGGTTCTCCCTGGATGCAGTGCCTATGGTCATCAGATTTTTCAAGGTACTATAGTTTTCTGCAATTTGAGAAATAAAGTAAATTCTCTGAGAAATAAAAATAAAAATACTTAATAGAATCAACAGTGTTTTTTTAATGTGGTATACAAAACATTATTTCAATTGTTCCAGTAATTTGAATCCTTCAAATTATCTGAAGTGGGTAAAGCCTTTGAAAGGAAGTATATACTTGGTTTTTGTTTCTTAGTTCTTCATTCAACTTCTCTGATGGCAATTCTGTAGGTGTGGGTTCAAAGTAGGGGGAAGACAACACAGACATTTCAGAGCCACCTTCAGATAACCATGAGATGCCAGTGGAATCTATGAGAAAGAGAAAGGGATTCTGTTGCATTAGATTTTTAGTGAGATTCCTTTAAAACTAAAGGCATATTACATAAAATGAGATAAACAACTCCCAAAAGATACGTAATCCCATTTGTCTTTCGTGACAGTGTTGTATTTTATTTCTATTTGCTTAAAAATATACTTATTTATTGTGCGTATTAGTCTTTTATCTGTGTATGGATGTGTAACTAGTGCATAGCTGATAGAAGTCAGAAGAGGGTATCATATCTGGATCCAGGCTTCAGATAGCTGTGAGCCACCATGTGAGTGCTGGGAATCCAACCCAGGTCCTCTGTAAAAGACATAAGTGCTCTTAACCACTGAGTCGTCTTCCTGGCCCCATTTCTATTTTCTTGTTCCTGTTCTCTTCCTTATGTGTTCACTAATATATCAAGTTTAAATACCTGGGAAACATAAGGTGGAAACTTAACACCAATAATAACAGTGCATTTACTGAGTGCTTGTATCAGCTCTTTTGTTTTTGCCTCACACGTAAGAAAATGCTTAAAATAACCCAGTAAACATAATTTGATATATTGATTCCTAAGGCATTCATTGTTGTTTTCTTCTACATATGAGTAAACTAAAGTTCAGGAAGTGTAGTTTTCTCACACTCTGGTTACTCTGGATCCAAATTTAAATGTGTAAGTCAATGAAGTAGGAGCTATTGACTGTTCCCATTGCACGACACAACCTTTCTGAGAGGTAGCACTACTAGTGACTGTTGTCTTTGGATGGCTTTTGCCATGGAAAGCATACTGGTGCCCTTGCCTACAGTTTACAGTTCTGGAGATTGGTAAAGTCAGTCAGGCTTCCTGCCAGTCCATGTAGGCACACGGTTAATACAGTTATTCCTTGGTTATGAGAAGTCCAGATTTGCTATATTTGAATTGAACTTAAAAGCTGACATTTATGGGGAAAGTTTTCATATAAGAGAAGCTATTTTGGGAATTTATTAATCCCTGTTCTCCTGTAAGACTTAAAGTGCAGGGAGCCCCATTGATTTATTTGGTCTCAGTTGCTTAGAAGCAGTCGATGGCCAGTGCATGACTTCTCAGCTATACAGTTGCCTGCTCAAATTAATATTTATTGCTTGGTCACGAGCCCAGGTGATCGATGAACCCACAGACACTGTTGGCATTTAGTCATCTGTTTTTGTCACCTCAGTGAGGACTGGCACATCAGGAACATGGGAACCTGTAAGCACTCCTTTCACCCGAGCCCTCCTCAGAGTCCTTTACCCATGCCTTATTCAGGATCTGAGGATGAAAGCCAATTAAGATAATATACAACATGCAGTGTACTCGGTAATCTGGTTGTCCCAGCAAATAACGAGTCCCATTTTTTAATACTTATGAGGACGTTGATAGAAAGCTTTAGATGCAGCAAGGTGTTGTTGAGGTACTGAGAAGTGGAAAAAAAATGGTCATCAGATACTTTACACACCATCTAACCAATAAAAATAATAGGAAGCAGCCGGGCGGTGGTGGCTCACGCCTTTAATCCCAGCACTCGGGAGGAAGAGGCAGGCGGATCTCTGTGAGTTCTAGGTCAGCCTGGTCTACAAGGCTCCAGAGAAACCCTGTCTCAAAAATCCAAAAAAAAAAAGGAAGCTAAATGATTTATATGTATATAAATAGCAACCTGAAGCAGTATTGCTTGACTATTGAAATAGGAGTCTTATGTAAAATTTGAAACCTTTAGAACTGTCATTAAAAATAGGTAAAATTAACTACAATGATTTACTGATGTATTACTTTATATATGTACTTACACATATTTATAATTGTTTTGTTCATGCTTAAATACAAACTCTACCACTAATAATGTATTTCATTATGTTAATGATATATACCATATGTTAGAGATAGGTTTTATTTAGTTCAATCCAATATTATTTCAATACATAATCAGAATGAACTTATTGATATTTTTATATATTTTTAAATAATCAATAATGAAAATTTGGCACGTATTTTGTATTTATAACACACCTAAATTTGAGCATTAAATTTCATAAAACTATTTTACACATATTTATAATTTTGTATGTTATTATAGAAAACATATAGTAAAATACTCTTATTCAAAACTTTTTCAACAATTTAGTTATGACCTGTTAAAGTTATATGAACTATATATAGTTCATATATAACAGGTTTGATAACTCAATTCATAAGTTACACTGGACGCAATTCAGTGCTCCTGTGAGTGTTTAAGTTCTGATGCAGGGGGAAAAAATGTTTTTTCTTGAGTTCTCAAACTGGATACTGACCAGTTCTCAGGAACTCCTAAGGAAGTTCCTGTTTCTGAAGCTTGGCTTGCTCCAACACTTTTTTCTGTTGCCAGGCTCTTTCCTGTGTCAGGATCAATTACTCTGTGCAATGTCATAAATGCTGCTGTATGATCCTCAGGACCCTACTCCCTTGGCTGTGCACTACAGTGACTTCTAGATAATATTACCATGTCACATGACCTCTTCTCCTCATGCCTGGTCTGGTGTGTGGGCTACATAACAGGGGCCTCTTTCTCCATCAGCCTCTGCTGTGATGGGCTCTACAGGATTGCTTCAACCTGCTTCCCGATCTGCCTGGGATGGGAGTGCATGACCATATGTCCTCTGCAGAGAACTCTCCAGAAGAGTTCCTAACCATGAGCCTGCAGTACCTCATTAGCTCTGAGATCACAGTCTGCTTGAGAAAATCTCATCTTCACAAGATGGAGCAGGGATAAGACAGGCCTTGGGGTCAGACTCAAAGTCTCGATCCTCCTCCATTCAGGCATAATTTTAAAAGTGAAAGACAATTTATTAAAACCTGAAAGTAGGTTGTGAAATTCTCTTTCTGGGATTAGATGAGGAGACACCACTCTATCATAACAGACAACTTAAGAAAATGATTTTTACTGATTTTGATTAGAGGATTTTGCTTCAAAATCAAAGTAAACTGGTGCTCTGCAGGCCGGGTGAACTTGATGACAGATGAGAAAAATCGGAGGATTGAAATGCTCCATCCCAGTGGGGGAATCTTCAATTTCCGAGGCCACAGAGTCAGGCATACACATGCAAGGAGTGAGAGTGGAGAGTGGAATGTTATTTGACTCTGGAGACTTAGAAATACTGCTTTACTCAGGGAATCTGCCACAATTAGGATTTGCTTTGTATAAACCAGACCAAGAAGGGAGCAACATATCAGCAAAGACAAACCGTTTTTCCGAAATCAACTCTGAAAGTCTTCACGGAATGTCAGCTAAGGACATGCCGATGTGATGTCTGAGGGAGGAAGCCTTGGGGCCACTCAGTGAAGGGAAACTTGAGTGAGGAACTGGACTGGAAGCAACAGAGGCTCTTAACGAACATAAGAGAGGCCAGGTGGCAGCAGTGCACACCTTTAATCCCAGCACTTGGAAGGCAGAGGCAGTGGGATCTCTGTGAGTTCAAGGCCAGCCTGGTCTATAAGAGCTAGTTTCAGGA
>NC_022030.1:2894299-2917313 GCF_000317375.1 Microtus ochrogaster
AGAGAGAGAGAGAGAGAGAGAGAGAGAGAGAGAGAGAGAGAGAGAGAGAGAGAGAGAGAAATTGAGGTGGCATTTTGGGAGTTGGATCTCATAGCATCAAGAAATAAACCTGCTCTTCAGAAGCCCCCCCCCCCAGGAGGCCTCTCCTGGGGACTCCTTACTACTCCTCATCCACATCCATCTTATTAAGTAAGCCTCCCACACATTCTTCCCCCTTATTCCTTCCTTACCCCTTGGGTCCCTTGCTTTCACTGAGCCATCTCACTCACTCTCTGACCTTTGGACAACACAAGATATGTAATTTTGTTTCTTTGCAAGGATGCGTTTGCCAGGATCCCATTGAACTTCTGCGGTGCATTTTACCTCATTTAGAATAGTTCCTGAATCAAGCATCCTTTGAGCTGCCATGTCTGTTGGGCAGTACACACATAGGTCCTGGAACCTATGAGCTCTTCAGAGACCAACACAGGTGTCTGAGCCTTTTATATATATATGGGTGTGTGTCTGTATATATGTACAGTATGTATGTATGTATGTATGTATGTATGTATGTATGTATGTATGTATGAAATCATATGAGAAAATAAGAAAGTTGAAAATCAATGACTCATCTAAAAGCCTACAAATAAAATACTTTACCAGCTCTATTAATCGTCAACTTTAGCATTCACACAAATTTTATTACACTTTAAAACTATTTTGGAAGCTGCTGAAATTACTTATTTTGAAAGAATTTCTAAGTATACAGGGTGATAGGTTATAAATAATAGCCAACAGAAACCAAATACTACCTGGAGCCAATTAATTTTCAAAGCAAAATTATAAACATCTGGGATGGAGAGTTTCCTGATAACTTGATACAAGCTAAAGTTATCTGAGAGGTGGAAACTTCAATTAATAAAATGCTTCCTTAATATGGGCTGTAGGCAAGTCTTTAGGGCATTTTTATAACTAGTGATTGATGCGGAGGGCCTAGTCTATTGTGGGTGATGCCATCCCTGAGCCAATGGTCCTGGGTTCTGTAAGAAAGCAGGCTGAGCAAATCAGGGAAGGCAAGCCAGAAAGCAACACTCCCCCATGGCCTCCACATCAGCTCCAGATTCCAGGTTCTTTCCCTGCTCCTGACCTGAATTCCTTCAGTGAAGAACTATGGATGTGGAAGCATAAGCCAAATAAATCCTTTTGTCTCCAACTTGCTTCAGCTCATGATGGGCCATCATAGCAATAGTAACCCAAACTAAGAAGCACCCTCCCCAAAAACCTCAAGTCAGAATTATATTTAATGTAGAATGAAGGTTTATTTTGATGTTTCATGTGATGCAGAGGGGGTACTTCCGTTATAAGAATACTCACGACCTTAGTAGGTCTTGATAAATATTTGACTAAGATCTAATCCTGAAAACCCATTTCCACCCAGGTCGTATTAGGCATTCATTCCTGTGGGCAGGGTAATTCTGTCTGGTGGACACTGAGGTACTCTGGGAAGAGTCAATAGACTATCAATGAACATGTAAATTTGCCTGGCAGTGAGAATGTTGGCTCATCGATCCTTCCCTTTATTTGAATATGCAAATATTCCTGGAAGTATTATGGTAGGTGACAAATTGGTATTGTACCGAGTAGACCGATGATAATTTAAAGATACATATATGTTCCACCCTTGCACACAGTGGGAGACTGGATCTGAACAGAGGGACAGGATTGAATTTAGAATGAAAGACTTAGTTCAGAAATTAAAATGTGCAGGAAGTTTCAGAACACCATACCTACTGTCATTTAAATGCTGAAGATGTTTGAATACTTGGACTCCTGGCTGGTGACGCTGTTTGAAAATCTGTGAAACATTTTCAAGGGGGAGTTTTGCTGAAAGAAATACTTTACTGGGGGGCAGGCTTTGAGGTTTCATGTTGGGAACCGTGTGGCCTAGTTTCAGACCAGTATGTGAGTGCTTGTTCAATGGGTCTCCACATGGGCATAGTCTCATTCCACAAGGACCAGTGGACTTTGGGACAATGCACGATACGCGGTTTTTGTGTCATTTTGCAGGCATGCGTGGAACCGATGTGATCATTCCTGGAAATCCCCCTTTTTTTTTCTCAAATATTTTCCCCTAAAATTCTTTGTGAGTTGATGCTCTCAGGTTTCTTGTCTAATGATGTATGCCGTCACTCCGGACCCTGGGAGCTGTCCTGATTTAGAACTGACAGGATCTGAGGCATACCCCCCCCCATTTCTGTAAATATGTTTGAATAAGACGGTTGTTAATCACCTTTTAGTTTTGTAAAGACAGGATGTACCTGGCTTGATATGTGGTCAAACTAGCAAAATGGTATGTGCTGTTTTTAGTTTAAAGAAGTTTTGATGTAAAAGTTGGGAGAGAACACATTCAACATACTTGTTTTTGCCAAAGGTTAATGTTAGAGGATGGGAAAAACTTGCTTGTCAGTAGGGAAAAGCATGCCTGTTCTGATGTATAAATAAAGACGGCTGGAGCTATTCAGGCCTGGCCACTTGTTCGAAACTCATCTGGTAGTCGGGCAGTTCATTTCTCTGTGCCAATGCCTAGTCACCATCTCAGGACCCGAACCCAGGCTGTGGTGGGACCACAGCAGTTTCCTGCCATGGTTTCCACTTCCTTTCCTCTCTTGCTTCCCGACTACCACTGGAATGGAACACTCAGTTCTGCTCCTGCCAAAAAGTCTTTTCCACCTTGCTATGTCCCCAGAGGAACTGGAAGCCAAAATAAACAGTTTCTCCTTTAAGATGCCTTTGTCAGTATTGTGTCATCACAGCAACAGAAGTGAGACAAAGGCAGCCAGATAATCCAGCCGGATAAATCAGCTCGAGGAAAGATGCTCTGAAGATGACCTTACTAATTGGTAGGTGGCACTGCTCTTCCCAATTACCCTTCCAGTTCTTCATTCCCTGCCCTTCGAGGGCATCGTCCACTAGGACACATTATAATGTGACTTTCAGAGGCCCGCCTCTGCGAAATAGCTTCCTGCTTCATACCTACCTGCATGTGACTTGTTTCTGCCGATGGAAGAGCAATGATGCCACGTCTAAGTATTAGCGTGGTAGACAATGGTGCTCTAGGCTCTCACTCTTGCTCCTCATGCCTTAGACAAGGGTCATGTCCCCAGTACACTGAACAAGACTGTGGTAATGGAATCCCAGTAAACAGGCAAATGTGTGAAAACCAATGTTTTTCTAGTCACTGAAGTGTAGGCATAGCCATAGGAAAGCTAAGTAATACTGATTTTCATGAGGAATACTCACCTTGGTGAAAAGCCCATTCCCATAGATTTTTTTAAATTGATGTAATTTGAAAAACATTTTAATATCAAGGGGCAGTCAAAACAACCATCATGCCGATGCTCCCAGAATATAGCATATAATAAGTTTTATGTTATAAAGTATGCCTGAACAGAATTAAGAGTTTTAATGAAAAGGTAATCCTTGTGCCACTTGTGTCCCAATACCATGTCAGGATGCTGGGAGTGAGGAGTGAGGTCATGGAGGTATTTCAGAGGCCAATAAAGTTACTTATTGGTTCCTAATGACACCTTCTGGAATTTACTGATGTAGGCATTTTACATTTTCAATTACGAATGTGACATTTTCTTTTTTTGCCAGTTTTGTCAGAGTTAGGGATTCTTTACAAGAAACTATGTGCACTTCATAGAAAATCAGTGTTAAATAAATCAGCTCATTTCCCAATGGCCCAATTTAGCATGATATTTATTCCTACATAGTGTGGTTCTGTTCTTCTCTGAGTTCTCAATAAAGCACCTTGACTCAGAAAAAAATGCAATCATTTGGAACATTTCTGCATTATCATAATATGTACTTGTTCCCTAATTGATCTCACTATATATCCTTCATTTCACTCACACAAAAAATGTATGGCTTGCCTACTACCTGTCCAGAACCATCTTATACCTTTCATAGATAAGGAAATGCTGGGGAACCTCCTTCAGCCAATGGCCAGGTTGGCCATAGCTGTGGGTACCAAAAATCATGCACACTTGCCTGTCCACTCTCTCTTTTTCTCTCCTCTCTCACCTGGCTGATTCAGTTCCTGTTTCCCCATTCACGTAGGACTGTGATCTGTGAGTCCACCCTAAATAAAGAGCCCTGTATTATGCTCAGTTCTGAGCTAGTGTGGGGCTACTTTTTTCACGTGGGAGAGCAAAAGAAATCACATACTGTTTTCTTGTGTTTAACAACCTTACCAATTCTTGGAAAACATCTGCCTGGGTAGAAGAACCAGGAAGTCTTAAGGCCATGAGGCAGGATTGAGCTTACAACAAAGGTTGAGTTCAAAGCAGAGTGTAGGGAGCTGAGGCTGTGGGAATGGAGTCTAGACCTGAGTTCCTGTGAGCCATACAGTCATAGCTCTGCTGTGTAAAGAGACACTGTGGCCAAGGCAAGTCTTAGAAGAGAAGACATTTAATTGGGGACAGGCTCACAGTTTCAGAGGAACAGTCCATTATCGTCATGACAGGGAGTGTGGCAGCAAGGGTAGAGCTGAAACAGCAGCTGGGAGCTACATCCTGAACCATGCCTAAACCAAGAGTGAGACTGGGCCTGGCAGTCTAGGCTTTAGAAAACTCAAAGCCCACTCCCAGTGACACATTTCCTCTAAAAGACCATTCCTATGCTCACAAGGCCACACCTCCTATTGCTTTCATAAGCTCTACTTCTTGTCAACCAAGCATTCAAATATATGAGCCTAGGGAGGCCATTGTTATTCAACTAATACACATACTAAGAAATTTAGATTTTGCTCTAAACATAAAATGAAACTTAGAAAGTATTTGTGTTTTAGAAAAATAATTCCAGTTGCTGGGTAAGGGGAGAAAAGAGGAGAAGGAAGATTTGGGGTAGGGGCAGGAGAAAGGGACAGAATGACTTGGGCTGCATTATGGGAAGGAGAAATAGTCATATACAGGATGTATCTGGGATATAGAACTTGCTGACAGGTTGGCTATTGGGTGTGAGCCCTAAGAGTATCCAGGGTGTCACCTCAGCATTTAACTTGCATGGCTGGAAAAACTGTGGTGCTCTATTGGCTGACATGGTGAACACTAACAATGAAGTAGATTATTTGGGCATGGAGAGGGAGATTACAAGCCTTAGCATGTGGAAATGCTGTTCTACAGGCAAATATTTGTAACTCAGGCTGTCATTAGACTCAGGCTTGCTGCAGTGAAGGGTACCTATCACCTTTCCTCTTGGGTTGCATACATCTATATAACCAACTGGACTCTGTAGGCCATTAACATTTAAGGCCAAGTAAACTTCAGAAAGAAAAAGACTAGCCCAAAGGTCTTAGGCTATGATAATCATCACAAAAGGGGGAAATATAAATACTCACAGAAGCATGTCTTTTGTGCATGCATTGCGTGCATAGTGACCATTTATTATTATCATTTTTCTTGCCTGACTCACATCCTGGTGACTGTATCCAGTGTCTCACTAGTGTAGGAGTGGGTAAGATTTGGTCTACTGGCTAATCTGACCTTCCTCATGATTTTGTAGCTGAAATTTCATAATAGATATCTATGCCTGTTTATTGATACATTACCCATTGCAGCTTCTAATCTACAATGGCAGAGTTGAATAGTAATACTTTATGGCCCCCCCAATAGCTAATATGCACTACAGGGTCCACTCATGAAAAGATTGCCAAGCCTTGTTCTGTAGATGCTTCCCAGCACCTACATACTCCAACTTTCAAAGCTGACTCCATGCAAGGGCTTTAAGGCTCACTTAGAATAAGTTCTCTATTTTATCAACTGGAACAATTGATTAGTTCAGGGCACTCATTCAGTCAAGCTTGTGCCATCCCTGAAGACTCAGGAAATTTGTTTGGAATTCTGGGGATACAGTTCTAGATTTTCATGCACGTTCTAAGTTTAGAAGAATGCCTTGAAGGTCATGGTGGAAGCCTTCTAAGGATGGAAAGTCTCACTTATCTTCTGTATTGAAGTTACAAGGCACATTTCTGGAGAAAGACAGAGAGAAAGAAATCATAGTGATGTGTTTTAGCTTCCTTCTTCTTGCCTCTCTTCCAGTCAGGTCATCTTGAAGGCCACATTGAAAAGGGGAGAATTGATAGCCGCTAGGGAACCATTGCACTTCTTTGAGTAGATAAATGAGTGGAATAGGAAATATTAATAGGAAATTAATTAGTAGACTTCTACAAATAGGAAAATTAACTAGTGGACTTATAAAAATAATGCTGTTTGAAAATGATGAAACCTACACCAAGAGTGATGGAAACATGGAGCAGGTTGAGAAGAGACTTTGAGTTTAAAGGTATGTGAATGTGTGAATATAGATTGGTACTTGCTTCTTTTCTGGAAAGTTCTGCAGATAGAATGGCTTGCTACTTATCTTCAACCATTAGATGGAGAAAAGACTTTGGTACCTTAGAATAGTATAGGGGACACAAAACCCAATTTCAGTCCTCTGAAGCCTCTCAGTGAATGGAAGGGAGACCCTGTGCTTTCCTTGCTCACCGAGGCATGTGACAGACTGTAGGCATGCAGCAGCAATGGAGAGACCTAGTGACGGCCTAGAGCTTTGGGAAATCACACCTAAGGAGAAGTGTAGACAACTGTCTAACTATGAGGTGTGTCTCAATGGTGGAAGGTGATGGGCTAGTGCTGAACATCATCCAATGAAACAAAGGCCAATATTTAGACAAAATCTTAGCAATCGTCTCTAACAGCAGCCAGGTGACCAGAGGGAAAGCAAAGAGATTACCCAAAGAGATCACATGGGTCCAGATGTGTAATGTGACAGCTTTTGCCATCTCTCCAGTGCCTTTCTTCAGCCCTAGCGACCAGTCACAGAAGAAGGTGACCTATAGTCACATGCCTGTGGTGAGGGCGTTAAGTACATGCTCAAACAGAGTTACTTTATGCTCTCTCTAGTCAACTGATTTATTGATACCACAGCATGGGAGAATGTCTTTTTGTTGATAAATAATTTTAGAGAACCTTTGTATGTGTTAGAATGCATATATGTGTTTGTTTGTGAGTGAAGTGAATGATGACCACAAGGCAACAGATGAGCAGGAGGAAGGAGGGGCCTTCTTATTAAAAGACACTGTATGAAGTGAAGTGATCACTGCTGTAAAAGCTAACCTGGATCAGGTAGAAGTGTGCCATCCGAGTATTAGAGCAAACCCTAACAACAGCTTCAAGGCATAATTGGTGTTCTAAGAAAAGAGAGAGAACCAAGCCACAGACAGTGCTCAATGGGTACCACAGAAGACAAAATATGCAGATGACAAGAAAGAGGACCGAGAAAAAGGACGGACACAGTGCAGCAATAAACAGTACAGATGACAGCTCAGCTGTGCCAGCAAGCCCTTTAAAATCCAATTATCACAACACACCAATATAAAGAATGTCATGGGTAGATTGAAAAACAGGACGTAACCGTCTCCTGTCCACAAGTAGTCCACTTTAAACGGGTTAGCTTCTGACAGACCCACAACAGGTAAAGCCCCACTAGAGCAGTTGCTACTGCATGCAGTTTTGTTAGGAAAAACAGAATTCTGCACTCTGTTTGTTTTAACATGACTGTTTTCCTTAACCTCCTTCCTGGACCCAGGGGTAATTTTTCCCTGTGAAGACACGGTAGAGCTCCTGTGGGTAAAACTCCCCAAAGTGTTTTGGGAAGGTCAGGGGGTTCCTGGCTCCAGGACCACTGTTTACCTGGATAAGTTTCCAAAGCAGACTTAAAATATCTGCATGTGGGTGAGAGAGAAGCCAAAGCATCACGAATAATGGAGAGTTTCCACCTGGGCAGCTCTGCTATTAATACTGCTATTAATAGACACACAGGATCACATGGACGCCCAGGTTTTGAGGGAAATTATGATGCTCAGTGTGAATGGTAATAAGATTTTCTCTAAAATCAAGGGTGAGTCACCTGTGCATGTTTCAACAAAATGACAACTGAAAGAAAAACACCCTTCACCCAAAAAACTCCCTTCGCATAGCTGGTCCACAGATCTAGTTCTCTGTTAGATATACCCAAGGAAGCTTCTAGGCAGTGAACTCCCAGTGGAGCCTTCTGGCTATAGCTTCTGGCAATTGCAGCTTCCAGGAGTTTCTTTCCAATGCTGGTAATCAAAGATCGCCATAGCAGTCACTTCCAGAAGCCCCTCCCACTGGCTTCCATCTTTACCAACAGTACCTAAAGCAGTTCTCTGCCATGGATACTTGCTCCTGACTCCTACGCCCCTGGAACATTGATAGATTCTGAAAGGCTTGACTGAATAGCTTCTCTCCCTAACATGAGCAGAAACCTTGCTTAGAGATGTGGGACTTTCAGTGTGAATGACTGAAAAGGCATTTTCTCCTTGTGGACTCTTCTATGTCAGTGGTTCTCAACCTCTGGATTGCAACCCCTGTGGTGATGGAATGATCCTTTCGCAGTGTCACCTAAGACCATCAGAAAACACAGATATTTACATTATGATTCATAATAGAAATAAAATCATTTATACAGGAGCAATGAGAATGATTTTATGGTGGGGTGATCACTACAACACGAGGAACTGTATTAAATTAATTGCAGCATTAGGAAGGTTGAGAACCCTTGCTCTATCTATGTGCTTGGCCAGCAATTTGTATCTATGAGAGGTCACCAAAGAGCCATGTCTAGAACAGTACAAGAAAAAAAAATTACCACAATAGATAGAAAAAGGACAGCCCTGACAAAGAGTTTGAAAAATCATTGAGAACTGCTACGTGTGTCGGAGTGGACATGTGTGGTATTATTTCAGGGTAACATTTCTGGTTGCTTTTCTGACTTGCTTCTCTGTTGGTCACTAAGGCACTAAGGTCAAACCCAATGCCACACACTGAGCTCCTAAGGTCACACGAGAAAGCTGGTCATTCTTTTTCCCAAATACCCCCAATTTAGGGAACTGTGGTGTTGGCCATTTCCCCCACATGACTCTTTCTCTCTCTCTCTCTCACCACATCCTGACATTGTGGCATCTATGTCAATAGAATTCTGGGAAATGCCCCAGACCTCCCAGTGCCCCTTAATATAAATATGTAAACTTGCCCAATAACCCTGTCTTAAAATTACAATTCCTGCCCTGAGATCCATCAGCCCAAATGATGGGCTAAGTTTAAAAGCACAAATAAAGGGCTGGTCAGCTGACTCACAGGGTAAAGCACCTCATGACCTTAGCTCAATCCCAGGAACCTGAAGTGGTAGAAAGAAACTGACTTTTCAAGTTTACTCTCTGGCCTCCATGCATGCCGGAGCATTCACAAACCTGCACACACATACTCATGATCTGCACAGAACAAACTAATTAAATTAAGCATTTGAAAATGCAAATAAGTAAAATAAAAGCCAATCAGTGTTGTTGAGAGCACTTCCTAAGATTTTGAACTGAATGTCGTTTTTGGTGCTCAATGGCCCTCCCTGCAGAGAGTATAATAAACACGGGGCAAAGCTGACACACAGTGAAAGAATTTAACTGGGGAGGATTTCAGATTGTGATG
This sequence comes from Microtus ochrogaster, assembly GCF_000317375.1. Classification (NCBI taxonomy): domain Eukaryota; kingdom Metazoa; phylum Chordata; class Mammalia; order Rodentia; family Cricetidae; genus Microtus; species Microtus ochrogaster. The sequence continues at coordinate 2,903,845 of NC_022030.1, forward strand.
AAAAGGGAGTTTTTGTCTGTTCGCATAAAAAAAAAATCCTCTGGAATGACATGAAAGAATATTTTTTAAAGTATGAAAATAGACATTTATCTTTAATTTTTTATGGTAGATGTTTCAGTTTTAGAGGACTTTAGTCACAAACAGACCAGATCAGAGGCACTGGATAAAAAATGAATACAAGTCAACATTGTGAAAGTGGATGAAGGGTTTTAGGTTTGAAAGACAGATCAAACATTTTCAACACAAATTGCTTTTTAGGTGCTCGGATTATGCATGCTTTGTATCAGATTCAACTTTGTTTCACAAGTTCAGATTGCTTTGTGTAGCACCCAGCACATTGGCGGCTGTATTAGAGTGCCTTGTGAGATACTCTACTAAGGATGATGGTAGATCTAAGTCACCTGGAAATGCAGGATGAGGAGTAAAGACCACCCTCAACCAGCTTTCCTCAAGAATCTTATTTTCCTAACTTTGTCTTTATAACATTTTGGATAAAAATGGAAACTTTATGTGTTTTGTTATCAACAACCTTCACAGAGGAAGGACTTAGAAACTCTATGGGTTATTTGAGCCCATTTTTTTGTATAAAAATATGTTTATACAGAATATTTTTAATAATATTATTTATACACATGTGAATACAGATGATTGAAAACACTATTTTGTTTGGCTCCTGTTCTAGAATGCTTTTAGTTTTTATCTTGTTAGTTTTTGATACTTTTTTAATTAGATAAAAGGAAAGCAGATAAGAATCTTTTTTTGTTGTTGTTTTTTCGAGACAGGGTTTCTCTGCCATTTTTTTTAAAGTGGTATTTTCTATCTATTTTCCTACCTGGATCCTAATGGAATATGTTTGCAAATAAATGTTGAAAACTACTATTTCTAAATTGAATTGCACATAGCAAGACACTATTTTCAACATGGGACTCCAGAAACCTTAGAAACTGGCTGTATTCTACAATCAAATGAAGTTCTTTCCATCCCTTAAGCATAAACCAAACATATAATTTTGTAACTTCCATTCATTACTTCCTTTTTGAATTTATGATTGAAGGGACAGAGCTGATAAGCAAATACAAAAATAAATGCTGAAGAGATCGAGGTGTTGTGTAAGATTTAAATGAAAGTTGGCATGAGTCCCCCAGATATTTTATCAGACGTAGCTTATCTGTAAGAGACTTGCATCTTGGGACTTTCTCAATGATGCTCCCAGGATAGAGATTTTACATTCATAAAATGATACATTTGATTTTCCATACATATAACACTGTAGTTAAACATGTTATAAAGATTATGTGTACTACGTGCTATCTTTTAAGAAATCAGATGAGATATTAAAAGTTGCTTATTTTTCTGACTAAAGAGTAATAGCTATGCTGAGGGCCACGTCTGGGTTCAAGATATTGATGCAGCTGGGGTCTGTGATGATGTTCACGGCTGTGTTTCCACAAGGGGGTCATAGTACTATGCCTGTTGAAATCTGAGGGATATGCTGAGCTTCCTGATCTTTCACTGGCATTGGGATAGCTGGCCTTGCCCCTCAGGGGAAAGCTGCCCCCCCTCCCACTTCAGGAGAAATGCCTCATCTCTTCCCACAGGCAAGGGAGAGCTGACCCCTATGGAAAGGGTCTAGGAGAGCTGACTCCACCCCTCGCCTGAGCAGGGAGTGGTCCTTGTGGCCCAGGTTGACTTGCTTAGTTACCACCCAGACCCACATTCTGGGCCTTGCGTTGGCCCACCCTAACATCTATGATCTGTCAGAGTGCATGAAGGGACTGTTCCTGCAGAATGATAGCCACAGGATCTCCAGGACCTTGGGGCAACAGCAGGATATTCAAGAGGAATTTCAAGCATGGTCCAGGGATATGGTGTACCAGAGGCCTTGAACCAGACCAATGACTCATTGCAATGAACCTTTGTGGGAGAGGCTGCTTAGACAAAAGGATCTAATACGTGACACACTGCAGCTCCCAAGCTTCTAGAATAAATGAAGAGGTGTTAGAGAGACAGGAAAGAGAGAGGAGCGAGATGTATTTTTTTCTTCATTTTTTTTTCTAGTTAATTTTGAGGGGCCTTTTCCTTTTAGGAGAGAGACACTGAAGTGGTGAGGGGCAGATATAGAGGGACAGGGAGGTGAGAGGGATTGGGGTGAATAACGTGAAATTCCCAAAGAATCAATCAAGAATTATGTTATATAAATAAAGATAAAATTATAGATGTTCTTTGTGGATAATTTAGAAAGTAGAAAATATAAAGATGAAAAAAATCACTCCAGATAATTCTTTTGAGTGTTATGACAAAATTATTGAAAGTTCTTAGATGCATTTTTTCAAAGCATCCAAGGCTTTTTAAATAGAATGTATACATTTGATAATTAGGTTCAAGTTATTTTATGTTCTGCCTCCAAAAGTACCTATAATGCCCACTTCCATCACTGTTGATTAATTTTGCTTATTTGGTCTCATATAGATGGGGTTGTTCAGTTTATATGATTTTATGCTCAGTTTATGTTTTTCCTGAAATAGCATATTTAGTTTCTTTTCTGTCACTGTGTAGTATATCACTGGATAAATGTCCCTTATTCTATCTGTTCTCTTATTAAGAGACATTTATGTATATTTTTCAATTTGTGGATGAACAAATTTGCTTTGAATTTTTCATATTTTTTTATTTTTCTTACATAAATATTAGGGAGTGAAGATTTATGGTATCATAGATGTATAATGTGGTAGTTTGAATGTAATTGGCTTCCATAATCTCATAGGGAGTGGCACTATTAGGAGGTGTGGCTTTGTTGGAGCAGGTGTGGTCTTGTTAGAGGAAGTGTGTCACTGTAGAGGCGGACTTTGAGATTTCTTATGCTCAAAACCACCCAGTATCTCAGTTGACTTCCTGTTTCCTGCATGATGTAGGAATCCTTGCTACTCCTTTGGTACCACATCTTCCTGCATCCCACCATGTTCCCCATCATGATGATAATGGACTGAACCTTTGAAACTGTAAGCAAGGCACCTCAATTAAATATTTTCTTTGTAAGAGTTGGTGTGGTCATGGTGTCTCTTCACAGCAATAAAAACCCTAACTAAGATATACGGTTAGGTTTTATATAAATTGTGCATGTTAACTTTCATAGCAAAATTGTGATAATATTTGTTGGCTAATGCAAGCTTTAATAACTTTTACACTTATTTATTTAAATCCTGTTTGCTACCCTACTGGTGAGTTTGAAAGATTTATTTATATTAATTTATGTGTATAAGTGTTGCCTGTTTGTATGTCTATGTTACGTCTGTGTTCCGGGCCAGAAGAGGGCATCAGAACCCTGGAACTGGGGTCACAGATGACTGTAGCTGCCATATAGGTTCTGTGAACTGAACCTTGGTCTTCCATAAGTGCAGCATGTTCTCCTAACCACTGAGTCATTATTCTAGCCCTCCAGTTTGCACTCTTGAGATGTAACGGCCTCTGAATCATTGCCTTTCTCCCCATCTTACCTCAGACTATTTTTCTAAACAACTAATACAGAAGATGGATCCACATGTCTTTTACCTTGGACCCTATATTTAGATTGGGAACTGAGTATTTTAAGAATGTTTTGACTTTGTTTACTTTGTTCTTAGTCTTGGTAACAGTCTATATATAATCGGCATGATTCATGAGGTAAAGAATAGTTATAGGTTTGTGGAGGAAAGTCCATGGAGACATGAGACAAGCAGATAGACTAGACAAGCAACACATGCCTGGATTTTTAGAGGATCTGGGTCTGTTTGGCCATAAGCTAATTAAGATATGCTAACTTGAACAGCTGAGCCATTTATTTATTTATTTTTGTGAACTGTTTATCAAAATCCCAAATTGTGGCAATCTCCAACAGTTTTGTTATATTCTTTGTTATTTTAAATGAGGAAATGAGATACATTTTTTCATTTCCTGTGACAAAATATTTGCTTACTTTTTGAATTTGTAAAACTACACTATAGATGGTAAAAAAAAAGACACAAATTTTCTTTAAACAGAACATCATGAAGTAATAGTATTGATTAAGAAATTTATTTTTTCAAAGCTTTTCCTAGGTTATTTCTGGGCTTGGTCCAATAGGGACTAATCTCCTCTGAGGTACTATATAAGACATGTAGTATACTACAAAAAATGACATAGTAGAAAAATTTTATTTTGTGCATTTATGATGCTGTTCAACTGTCTTAGACATGTTTCTATTGTCATGACAAAGACCTAAGGTTAGTGTTTTTTAAAAAATAAATTAGATTTTATTTTAATTTATATGTATAAGTATTTTGTCTACATGTATGTATGTGTAACATGTGCATGCCTAGAAAAAGACATTGGATCCCCTGGAACTGGAGTTACACATAGCTCTGAGCCACCTTGAGGGTACTAAGAGTCAAACCCAAGTCATCCAGAAGATCGGTCAGTCCTCTTAAACATTGAGGCATCCCTCCAACCTTAATGGGTTCTTTCTTTCTTTTTTAAAGGGTAGGCTGGCACAGTTTTGAGGCTGAATATTCTCATTGAGCCTCTGCTGCATGCATGCCTTCTGGTCAGGTTGCAGTATGGAGGATGACATCTTGACAGGAATGAGGGGAAAAGGCAAAGAACAGTGATGTGCTGACCAGAAGCAAGAAGGAGTCAAGGGGCATGCTGCATTCTTTTCTAGCCATTCACTCTTGTGGCACATAACAGGCTCCACGAGAAGCACACTGATGCTTTTTGAAAATGGTGCCCTCAGTTATCTTTCCATCTTTCTCTAGGCTTCCCCCTTGTAAAGATCCAATACTTCTACTTAGAGTCAACTACCACCAGAAAGTCCTTGGTGTTTTAGCGCCTACATTTCATTAAAACCTGCTCTTAGAAAGCCTTCATTGCCAAGTTCTCATTCTGTGGATGCTTTTGCAGTGGACAATACAGAGAAGAGGTATGTATATGTGCATGTGTGCATCTGTACTTGTGTGCATGCACACTTTTAAATTTAAAGAGCTTTACGCGTATAAGCATTTGCTTGCATGAATGTGTGGTGGCTTGCGTGTGCCTGGTACCTGAGAAGGCCAGGAAATAACCTCTGATGCCCTGATACTGGAATTACAGATGGTTGTGAGCAGCCATGAAGGTGCAGGAAACTGCACTCAGGTCCTCTGCGAGAGCAGTAAGTGCTCTTAGTTGCTGAGCCATCTCTGCAGCCCCCATGTGCACATTTTAAAGGGGACTCACTGATGCGGCTATTTCCAAGTCCAGCTCAGGAGAGAGCTTGCAGTTCACCCCTTTTTCACTGTGGCTGGGTTTTCTGTCTTCCTGCCTCTGCATTCTGCTTTGTGGAGTACATGCTACCTTCATTTTCTGTTTTATCTTTAATGGCTATTCTTTCTGTATGCAGCCACCGTAGGCTGTGTTTTCCTCTCTCGAACTTTCTTTTCATCTTAGTTCTAAAGATAAGATGTGTTCTTAACCCAGCCGAAATGGTTAACAATGAGGACAGGACAATCAATTCTGATGAGGAGTCAGGAAGAAAGACAGTCTAGACACTATGTGTGGGAATGAAAATTAGTTCAGCTGCTCTGGAAGTCTAGGCTGTGTTTCCTCAGAAAAATAAAAAGGGAACTAACATACAACCCAGCTAAATCACTTCTGAGAACATACCTGAAGGAATCCAAGTCTACAGACTGTAAAAATACATGCACATTCATTTTAACTTCAGCATAATTCACCATAGCCAACTTATGGCTTCGGTCTAGGTAGGCATCAACAAACGAAAATGTGGGATACATACACAGTAGCCTTTTATTCAGCTCTAAAACAAAACCCTGTCATTTGTAAGAAAACAAATGGAACTGGGGACCATTTGTTTTCAAAATACATAAAGGTAGTATTGTATATTTTTGCTCATATCCAGAATGTGGATTTATATCTCACACAACACACGCACGCACACACGCATGCACGCACATGGGTGCATGGGATAAAGAAAGGGGAAGTGTTTGGGAAGAAGTGAAAGACAAGTAGAAGAGAAAGGAGAAAGAAAAGGGTGGTGGGTGGATATGAGCTAAGTCCATGAGACACATGAAAATATATCAAAACAAAACCTATTATTTTGTGAAATGACTACACATTAAAAGGTTTTTTTTTTAAAGGATCTACTTTATCATTGAGATTGACAAGTTCTTATATTAACATCTCAAACATGTGTTTCTGGGACTGGCTCACTAATACGTTTCTTAAAAACAGTTCATGGGATCAGTATGCCTTTGAGTTATCAAATGTTTTTAATGGTTTGACTGTGTACTTTGTACATTGCTTTCATTTTTTTCAATTAAAGTCTTTTATTGTGTTCAAAAACATACCAACTTGTTCATGGAATCCAGGATCTTTTTCTGTAGCTGGATAACTCAGATCTTAGTTAACAATAACATCTTACTTATTACTTACTTACTTATCTGCCCTATCATTTCTTTGGCAGAAACATAGCACCTTCCTCTAAGGTTCTGGTATCTTTGTTTTTCACTGTTGTGAACTTGTTGAATCTGAGCAACTGAATCTGAGACTAGTTTAATATTGTTTCCTTGACAAATGAATCATCTTTCTGGGTTCCCAGTTCAGTGTGATGGTTAGTGCTCAATGCCAACAGGTCCAAGAGCCTACAGAGAGAAGGACTCAAAAATTGTGACTTATGTGTGATTATGTTTGCATGTCTAGTTGACAAAGGATAGACTCGTGGTGGCTAATATTGTCAACTTGACAGCATCTAGAATCATAAAGGCAATGCCATAGTGAGTTTCAATGGTCAAACTGGTATACCAGGGAAGGGGGAACTTTAACTGAGGAATGTCCTCCATTGGATGGGCCTGTGAACATATTGGTAGGAGTTTTCTCGATGGCTAATTGATAAAGCAGGGCACTGATATTATGGGTAGTACCATTCCAGGGCGGTGGGTCTGGGCTGTATAGGAATGGTAAATGAGCAAGCCCAAGAATGCAAGCCAAGTAAACAATGCTCCACCAAGGTCTCTGTTTACGTGCCCACCTCTACGTGTCTGCTTTGAACTTGTTACTCGGCTTCCCTTAATGATGGACCAGATACTGTGAACTGAAATAAATCTTTGTTTATTTCAGGGGTCAGTGTGTTTATCACAGTAACAGAAAGAGAACTACAACAATAAGCCTCTGGGTCTGGTTAAGAGAAATTTTCTCTATCAGGTTAATTGAGATGCTAAGACCGAGACCATTGTCTTGCATCGGATGTGGTCCAGCCCTCGAGTGAATAAAACCAAGAATGCTACCTGAACACTCGAGCATTTCTATCTGTCTGCTCATTGACTGAGGATGCACTCTGACCAGGCACCTCAAGCTCTTACCATTCTGACTTCCCCTCCACGACAGATTGCGTGTCATTTTATCTTTGGCACAGTGGTTGCACCTTAATCTACTGCTACCTCTGCCAGAGATTGCAATGCCGCAATTAAGGGCCTGTTTCTCTAGCAGCAGCCTGCCAGGCAGAAGCCTGCTGAAAATTCTGCTCCCACAGGTATCAGCCCTGTTGTTGCCACTAAAGGTCTCTTTAACTAAATCTCCATCATTCTAATGAGAATAAGACTTGAGATTCAAAGGCTGGGGTGAAAACCTGTGAGCTCAGGCTGAGTAGCAACTAGCTGACTTTCTCATCTGGTGAGATGGTAGATGGGTGATTCTGCTTCGCCAGATGAGAAAAACCAAACTCCACCCAGGACGAACAAACAGGCCTTTCCTCCAAGATTCTACTACTTCCGGTGCTTCTCTATCTCTCCTCTCTAGCTCTATGGTTGCTTTCTGTCCATTAGTTGCTAAGGCAGCCTTCTGACCCAAGGTTAATTTTATTTAATTAATGTGAATGCAAATTTGGGTTTCACAGTGTGATCCAATAGCCCCCAACACCTGTGTCCTTCAACTGTGTCCCAAATTAAGCCCTTCCTTCCTTCAGTTGCTTTTGCTAGGGATCTTGTCACAGCAGCAGAACAAGCACTTAAGACACTTAGTCTCCCAAGTAGCTGGGATCACAGGCCTCTGCCACTTGGTCCAGCTTTTTATTTTTATCTCAGTCTTCTTTCTGTTGCCCTGACAGGCTCTATTTTGATTCCGTTTTTAAGTGTGTGCATTTTGTCTTGGAAAGCAGCCCTGATTGTAAGTTGTATTGGAGTCACCCAACCCCCCTCCCAACTCAAGTCAGCACTGTTTTCAAACCAACCAGCTGTAGTTCTAGCCAGCACTTGCTGGTTCCTTGGGAGCTCTCTTGTTCTCAAAACATCACATGTCCCCTTGTTTTTTTCTCTTTTCCCACGCCTGCTGATACAGCTCAGGCCTTTGGGTGGTTGGTGATTTGTCTTCATTCCTATCTTGGGGTCAAGGGGTGTCTTGTCTCCTAATTTTATTACATGGGAGTTTGGTTATGCAATTTACTTACTGTTTCTGTGTGCAGATTTGGAAATCCTTTCATCCACTACAGCTTCTGGTTTTTCCAGAGTTCCCTTCAGAAGTTAGGCTCTTTTACCATGGCTCTTCATCTTTGCAGCTGGGCATCAGTTGACGGAAAGGAAGTGGGAGCCAGCAATGTACTGTTTATGCCCACTTGGGCAATGGCTGCTACTGCAAGAGTTGCCTGTACCTGTGAGGGCACACTCTAAAGCCCAGTGTTGCGACCAGGAGTCCTGTTCTCATAGGAAGTTTTTCGTTTGGTTTGTGGTATGGGCACTGTTTGTAGCATGTCTCCACCTCCGGGTGTAATTTTTGTCTCTCAGAGTGACGAGAAGATTTCTAACTGCAGGACAGGTTAGTCTGTCTGCAATGCTTTTTTCCTCCCTGAAATCCACAGCTATCCTCATCTAGGAAAAGAAAACAGGTTTTTAATTGCCTTTAGAGTGTTTGTGGGTCTCTCTTTATCACTGTTCAGCAGAAGCCGGGTGTGTCCAGGATCACCTCTACATCAGGGTTCTTGATAGTAAGCCACATTGGTAATTAGGGTATGTTGATTATAAGGTCTGATGCAGCCAAACATTTGGGACAATAGTGTGGAATCATTTTACAATGAAAACCATTTCCATTAATGTTAACAAATGGAGAATTGTCTTATCCTGTCTTTTACAGTTGTCATAAGTTATCATGGCAATAGGAAAACATAATTGTGCACAATAAAATATGGATTTCATTTCAATGTGCATGTTATTCTATACTTTCTATTTAAACAGTTGATAGCATCAAGTTCAGAAACAGCTGTAGTTGGACACGCAAGATAATATTTTAAATATTTTATCCATGCAAGGCACAGACTAATTTGTGATGTGCAAGATTAGAAATTAACTCCAAAGTCCAGAGGTACCGGTGTGAAGGGGACCAAGTGGATTATCACAGGGGTCAGTGGAGTCCAGAGTCATCTACATAGAACTGAATTTAAAGTGCTCCTTAAGCAACTACATATGCCTGTGTATTCAACATGATGTGCATATCCGCAATCCTATGACACTTCCTTCATTGCAGAAGATGCTTATACAAGATTCTATTGATTCCTATTATTCATATATCCCAAAGGTATTTGTAAACTCCTAAGTGAGTTACCTTAAGACAAACAGGAACTTCCCATTTCCATGCAGGAAAACTCAAGAAACACTTATAAGAAAGAACAGTCAAGATCTTCATATAAAAAAATATATACTTTATTTTCAACTAGAAAGGTGCAAACATGTAACTTTTGGTCACACTCTCAACAAATAAACTGCCCAAAAAACAGTCATAGTCAAAGCTGAAGCAAACACTTCCACATGGGAATCTGACCAGCTCCCTCGAGCCAGCCATTTCTTAATAACGGCCATTTGTTCACGGACAGTGAGGTTACCATATTTCCCACCAGAAATCTGACCTGCAAGGTGTTGCTTCACCGTCAGCAAACCTCCATCACTCAGGCTGCCATTTCCACTTCAATATCTCCTTGGTTTTGAATCACAGACAATCTTTATGTCTTAACTATGGTGTTCAGAATTTGAGGCTATCAGTTTAAAATACCAAAAGCATTTAAAACAAAAATAGGCACAGACAATTTTAAATTAACTTAGATAACTGTACAAATATATATATATATATCCACAATATTTACAATATCAATAAAAAAATCTGGCTTGTTACAGGCAAATTCACTTGCCACAAGCTGTCCAGTCTAATAGACAAGATTCCGACTCCTGACCACCGTCATTCGAATCAGAATGTCAGAGTTGAATCTGCTGTTATCAGTTAAAGAACAGCTGGACTCAGCCTCCTCTAGGAGGAGGATACACTGCCCAGCTGTTGCTAGAGCAGGTCCGTCTGCAAGCATGCTATAATTTTCCTCCCCAAACAGCAGGCACATTGCTGCTTTTAAGATGACCTCGGATAGCACCAGCCTTTCTCCTGGTGTCTCCATTGTTCCTGGAGACACACCTCAGTATACATACATTCTGGCGCTGTGTGCTAATGAAGTCCAACTGTCAAGTCTAAACTGTCTTCAAACCAGTGTCTGAGATTGGCAGACTATTAGTATGACAATGGCATAACGTTCTCACTATTGGTGGGAAGTTTTCTCCCCCAGCAGTTAGAAACACAGATTTAAATTAATGTGCTACTGTAATGTTTTTTTACAGAAAGATGAGATGTAACTCAGTTCAAGTTATAGTCTAACAAGTCCATGTCCCTTACTCCCTGGCTTTATGCCATGTCTCCATACATCTTCCTGTAGTACAGGGACTCAAAGATGTCATTGTCCCCAGGACAGTTGTAATGGCAGGCACACGTCTTGATGAACATCATGTTCTTTTTCATGATCTCGCCGTCGGGACATTTGAATTCCACGGGCAGGGTGGTAGTTCTGTGTGGTGTGCAGCATCGGCCGTCCGTGCACACGCCACAGAACTTAGCCCGGTAGGTCTTCACACTGCTGCAGCCGGAAAGTTCGAACTTGACAGGCTTGGAGATTTTAGGGGTACGGATGCACTTTTTGCCCTTCTAAGGAAGACAAGAAGTGAAACGGCAATTACTACAAGGGGAGTGGCCCTTCCTCAGCCCTCTCTAGTCTAGCCCTATGTCATCTGACTTGTGTTTATATTCCGAGTGGAGAGACTGGCAGTTTCAGTTGCCAGTTTTCCCAAAATAGCCATAGCCTCTTTTGGAGTGTCTTGAATTAGCTAACACCGTGGAGAATTTTGTAGTGGAGAATCAGTGGCTGTTCTTACACAATCTCTCATTCCAGCCAGACAGCTCCACGGTTAGATATTTTTGGAGATAACAGGCCTATAATTACAAGGGAGTCAAGACACCTAACTTTGCTTCTCTTCATTACCATACCGGGAAAATGAGGGACTGAGGGCAGAATACGTACCTTAATGTTCTCTTCCAGATCAGCTTCACAAGGCCTGACCATGCAGAGGCGACTCTGCTTCTCCAGTCTGCAGAAGGCATTGTCATTGGTAACCCGGGTGGAGATGCCCATCCCACAGGTCTTGGAACAGGCACTCCATTCTGTGGTCTGGACCAGGCAGTTGGCTCTCATCATAGTTGGGTCTGGGCCAAATGTGTCTTCCAGTCGGTAGGCTGTGAGAGCAGGACACATAAACACAAGGTAAAACACCCAGATAGGACAATTTTCCCCTTCGCTTGGTGAACTTGGGCCTGGGCCCTGAGGTAGGGGAGAATGAATAACAGAAACTTAGAAGACGAGAACTCACCAGCTAGGGCAGGGCCAACCACGGTGCGATCCTTGGGCTCATCACACACCCATTCCTCACAGCATTTCCCGGGCAGCTTAACTCTTCTTGGGAAGGGGCAGTCAGGGCTTGGCAGGCGGACGTCCATGCTGCACAGGGGCACGCATCCCACAGCCCCGTCCAGACAAGTGCATTGATATTTGCAGCTGCTTTGGAACGACTCACCGCTGCGGTACACAGACCCTCCAAAAACACAGGGTGCACCATCTTTGGCTGCAGGAGAGCAAGAGAAATATGTAGATGTCAGAGGGTCCCAGAGATCAGAACAGCTGTGACACTGTGCCTGTCAAGGCAGTGAGCTAGGGTCAGGACTGGAAGCAGTTGTAGACAGGGACTTAGGTGAGCAATTCCCTTTCTAGAGGGAATCATGGTGGGCTTGACAGAAGTGGTGGTTCAACACCAAACAGGGGCTCTCTCTTGCCAGGGGCCTGGGATTGGGGGCTGCGGGTCTTACCGGTGCACACGCCAATCTTGCGGTTGGCCGGAGAGCCGAAGTCGCAGTAGAGGCCCTTGTGTGGGTCGCAGGGGTCACGCTCCGTGCACAGCTCTCCCAGCTGCTTGGCGCAGACGCGGCAGCAACCGCATCCGTCCAGCACCAGGCTCACACCAGCCGGGCAGCGCGGCGCCGGCTCGGTACACTGGCACTGCGCGCCGCAGTCCTGGCCGGTAGTGGGCTGCGGAGAGGAAGAGGAGGGCGGTCAGTCTGCGATCGCGGCTCGCTCTGCCCTCCCTCTGTCTTTTCCGTCATTCTAGAAGCTTACCCGACTGCAGAGGGCGAGGAGGAGCACCAAAGCGAGGCTGACAGGACTCGCGATCATGGTCGGGACGCGGCGGGAGGACGCACAGCAGCGGGGCGCAGAGGCGACGAGGGGCGCGGCCGGAGCCTGGACACGGACTCTGGGCGGAGGTTGGTGTCTGGAAGCTCCAGGCGGTGGCGTCTGGGACTGTCGGCTGGGGCGGCTGCAGTCTGGAGGAGGTCGGTCTCCTGGGGTCGGAGCTGGAGTGGCTCTGGCTGCCTCTTCTTGGAGGGAAGAGTTGTGTGAGGCTGGGCGGGCGGCGCTGGCTTTTATACTCTCCCAAGCCGCCGGCTCGCCAAAGAACTGAATGGAGTCCTACACAAACAGGGACATTCCTTGCATTCCTCCCCACCTTCCTGCCTCATCAACTCACACCGGATTGATCCTGACCCCTTGACACTCCGCATTCCTCCGTCTGAAAAAGCTGGCACACTTCAGCTCACTAGAAAAAAAAAAGGGCGCTGTGTTTCCAGCACAACACCAAATAGAATTTTTCCCCCACCGTGTCCTCCTTGAACCCCTCGTGATAATATCATTTAGAAATACATGGACAATGATTATTTCTCGTGTTTCTTCTTTTTTAAAAAAATCGCCTTGCCAGTTCTATCTACTAACATAAAAAAAAAAAAAACTTCTCAGAACTGAGGTAGTTGAAGAGCCACTAAAAGAAAAATCCAAAATTATTTCCTTTTCATTATTTTTGCATTTTTTTCTTTAAAGGGGCTCTAGTCTCTTGGAGTTCTACTGAGAGTAGAGGGATGCTTATAGCCATATGAAAGCCCCCTCCCCACCCCGGATTTCAAGATGTCTCTGTGCAAAAGTAAATTCTATATCTGAAATATAGGCATTTGATCTTTGGTCACTCGAGATAACGGTTTTAGTGACTGACAGCCAGACTGGGGGG
>NC_022030.1:2917413-2923889 GCF_000317375.1 Microtus ochrogaster
AGGAGGAGGGAGGACAAAACCAGGGTTTTGAGTAAGAATGGAGGTTCCTGGGGGAGAATTTCAGCCCTCTTTATAGTTGTAGGGACCTTCTTTTGGAGGTTCAGGGAGGGAAGGAGAATGACCGAAAAACATTAGTAGGTCTATATGATTTCAGAGCAAGTGGCTATGCGTTGGGTGGGTAGGTATCAGGATGGGACGCAGGCTGGGAGGAACAGGAGGGAGACTGACCGGTTCAGTTGGGGCATTTCAAATACTGCTGTCCTGAGGTTTATCCTTGGATTTTACTTACACTAAACCCCATAATCTAATGATGTTGACGGTTGTTTGGAAGTAAAACATTTGTTGACATCACAAAACGACAACCAGTTGGTTTGTGTCTAGTTATAACCTGTCTATAAGCTACAAGTGTCAGCGCTTAATATATTTTTAGTGACTCCCCCAAGGGTCTATGAATAGTGATGGACCTCATACTACCCAAGTAGCTTGCAGGCCGGGGGAGGGAGGTAAAGTCCAGGAAAGATATGTTTATTCCCTGTTTGTGTGTTGATGTTAAATTTAAACAATGTGCCTAAGCCTGTCTCCATTTCTTAACATCACTATTTAGCTACAGTAAGGACCCCTTTTTATAAAATACTGTGTGGTCATTTAGGACCTGTGTTATTTATTGGCTTCTTTTGAGAATAACTTCAATAATTCCCATTTTATGTAGAGAGATTCTGGGACCATGACACTCTTTGCCCTAATGCCACATCATTTACCACGGCTGATACCCGAGGATGACTTCCTCTCGTTGCTGATGCTTCTGAGTGGAAGTTTAAGGTAAGTGTACCTTCACGGAGTAACTTCAGAAACCCTGTATAGATCTACAGCGTGAAAATAGTCCGTTTAAATTGGTCTCTTTTATTTCTTTAATTTTTTTAAAATTTTCAATTACTCTATGGACAAACAGCGCAGGGATGAGGACTAAGCACTTCAACCTTGGCAATGACCCCATCATCTGCACACAATTACCTCGTTAAGCCAGCCACATGCTGTACGGGGCAGCTGCATGTCAACAGTGAACAGTGAGAAGTGGCTGGAAGTGTGAGTGGCCTCTGAAGTGCAGGAAGAATTTTCATCGTTGTTAGTTAGTGTTCTTTCCAAACATTCCTCAAAGAGAAGAGGCCGGGGAGTTCCTATTTAAAGAAAGAACATTCCAAGTGATGAGAATAGCCACATGTCATATTAAAGGCAGCCTGGCCCCTAACTTGCTTTCCTCATTGATGATTTTTGAAAAGCCCCAAATATGTGGGAAGCCACAGTGAAGTCTTTCAAGTGTTAACCTGCCAATCATGATCCGTGCCACCGATGGTCAGAATGGTGGGCTGGGGGAGGAAGGGGCAGGATTGAAGGGCAGGTACCAGCTAAGGTGGGATGTGGACTCTGAGGTGAGCTCTCTGGCTTGCTATGTGATGGGGGTGGGGCAGGAGAGAAGGTGGAGCAGTCTTGGAAACCACAAGAGCATCCGAGGAGCCATCAAGGGCTTTCTGCAGGCAGGGAGCAGACTCAGTCATAGGGGTAAGTGACTGGGCTTTTTATAATTGAGGAACTTTGGTTATGTGCTTAAAACTGCCATTCACAAATCTCAGGAAAGTCACAAGGAGAAGCTCTACTCCAGGCTGTCATTTATAAAATAAAGATAAGAAATTTCAGATGTGCAGCTTTCAGTGGGGATAAGTTATGCTAAAATTCTCATAAACAGATACTTCCTGTTTTTTTGCTTGTTTTTGTTTGTTTTGGTTTTTCGAGACAGGGTTTCTCTGTGTAGTTTTGGAGGCTTTTAATCATAATTTTCATCTCTTTAGCCTTCCTTCATTTTTCACTTCTCTCGCTCCACCCCTCCCTCCCCCGCTTTGTTCTTCTTTCCTGCTGTTAAGAGTACATTGCCACTCTGTACTGCTGTTAAAATATATCAGCATTATAACTTGTGGTTTTGCCATAAAATTCACACCTCAAATTCTCAGTAAGTCCACGATGAGTTCCAAATGAATGGTTTTAATATTAAGTAGGGGAAGCTACCTTGTTGAAATGTACAGTCCATATTTAATACTAAGTAGGGGAAGCTACCTTGTTGAAATGTACAGTCCATATTTAATACTAAGTAGGGGAAGCTACCTTGTTGAAATGTACAGTCCATATAAAATCTCAGAAGAAATGTACTGTTCATTTGAAATGTCGTTTGAAGCTTTCTGATCGAAACACTAGAAGAGGTGAAAACAAAAGACTATTTCTACAAGAATCACACAGAGAAGAGGGGGAGGAGGAAGGAGGGAGGAGGGGTGGTGGCGGCAGAGGACATCCAAGACATTCATAGACTGGAAAGTATGTTTTTATTATGATACAGGTCATTAAGTGCCAGGAAATCCAGAAGGAAAGGCTGACACTCCAGCCTCAGTCCATGCCATGGCACCTGAATCCTTACACTATTATAAATGACTCAGCAAATGTTTGTGTGCACCTGGGCGGTAAACTGGAAATAGTGGTTTCTTACAGCTTCATCCAACTCCGCCCTATCCCAAACTTTTTGATTGACAGCAGGTCAGAAATGGGAGAGAAAAATCCTTGAAATGGTATGCAGAATAAAGATGCTTATTTGAACGTGCGAGCAAGGGCTTAGTTAGTAAATGACTTTAAGTGAGCATTTTTACCCAGACCCCCCAAGTAGATAAGGAATTCACAAAGGTGGTCACAGAAAGTACATGTGGATAAAATGGGGAATCCTCTATGCAGGTCTTTTGGTTGAGTCTTGTGTGACGTTTGACTGTGCTTGTATTATGTTCCTTCCCATATGTTTTCTGTTGTTTCCCCTCTTTCCCTCCCACAGAAATGTTCCTTGATCAGTTTGATCAGGCAGGAGAGAGAGAGAGAGAGAGAGAGAGAGAGAGAGAGAGAGAGAGAGAGAGAGAATCCAGCAGGACTACAGCAAAGTAGCCAGACTTAGAGTGTTTGTGTACTTAAAGAAGGAATCTTGCAAATTTTCAGTTTTCAGTTGTAGACGTTTTCTTATAAGAGCAAGCAGAAGTCAGTGCCAGCCCTCAAAGAGGAAATCAAAAGTCTCAATGTGACTCAAAGCCAAAACCCAAACGCAATGCATACACTGAGCTGTCAGGCTTGTAGGAAGTTTGTCCCTAGCTGTATAAGGCATCTGGACACTCTGGTGATTTTTTTTTTTAATAGTTTGGGTAGGGAATGGGTTTCCCAGTGTTTCTGGCATGTCCTAGGTTCAGTCATGACATTGAATTCCACCAACCTTCCCCCTAAAAAAGAACAAAAACAGAAAACCAAACCAACCAAACAAAAACCAAAACATGGGGCAGGGAGCATGCCAGAGTCTTTTTGAAAAATAGTAATAAATCTTATTCTAAAACTCCCAGGAACCCTAGCTGGGTTTCCATGGCCTTCTATTTGCTTCAGTTGAAGGTTAAGGAAAGTGCCTTCAGCGCCACCCCCCCCCTTCACCCAGCCCAGCCCCCCTATCCCCTGGGAGTCACAAGTGGAAAGAAACATGGATGTTTGCTATGAAAATTACATTCGTTGCCTTCCTGCTTTTCCCTTTTTTTATAATGAATTCTCTAACTTAGAATATTTTCGGATTCCAAGGTCCAGGCAATGGCTCTGTGTGGGTTTGTTTTGCGTTTGCCTGTTCATTTCCTTGCTTGTACCCAGAGCTGTGGGGCGAGGTGGAAGGAGAAGATGGCTTGTGCTTTAATGAGATGCTTCCCACACCGTACCATTTGTCTCTCTTTGTTAGTTTTACTGGACTTGTGTGTTAGCTGACTCAGAAGCCTGTCCTCGTTCTAGGCCTCGGCTAACAGGAGGTGGCGCTAGAGGGCACAGTGTCTCCAGGACCCAGCTTTCTCAGGTGGTGAACTCAATGTGTTTATAACTGAGAATTTGGGAGCATTCCCCACCCAATAAAAAAAATGTGACATGTAAATTTTAAAAGGGAGATGCTCACTTACTAAATGGTGTAGTTTGGAGGGACTAATCAATAGATTTGTAAGAGGGAGAACTGAGAGAGACTTTATCCATGCCAAGGAACAGGAGTGAATGAAAGGGTAGAAAGAACTACTATGAACTATACACAAACATGCCCCAGATTTTTGGTGGAGAGTGGGATAAATTTAGACAGAACCCCATCAGCCAAAACTTGGAAATGTGCTTCCATCTCAGCTTGCTGCCCGCCCCCCCCCCCCATTTTGCAATGCCAGGGGCCCTTAGACTTGGGGTTGAAAATCATCAGAAAGAAACTAGAGGAAAAAGTGAGGAGGCTGAAGGGGTGAGTTTCATTCCCACCTGATGGAACTACTCCCTTGTGTGTGAAGGCCTGTGTTAAAATACCAGCACGTTAAATAAGGCTTTTAGAGAAGGTATATTATCTCAGAACCAATGCTATTACCATACGTAAAGAGGGAAATCATATTCTGCTTAAACACTTGGCATATCAGGTTCTGAGTAACTGAAGTAAGGCCCCCTGCTAGGTTTCATCTGATAGTCAAACACATGCAGATTTTTATTCAATCAATTTAACTAGAACACTCCTTAAAGTTCTGGGTGCCTGGAACAGTTACTACACATGTACAAAACCCTTTACTTATGGCGACAGTTCAGTCTGCTTTGTGACAAAGTCTGGCTACACAATCCAGGCTGGCCTTGAACTATTATTGGTCTTCCGGCCATAGCCTCCAGAAATGCTGGGATGACAGGCATGGCCAACACCTGGCTTAATATACGGCATCTTACTTCAGCTTCATTGTAACTCTCTGAGGTATTAATCTTTCCAGTTTGTAGGGATGGGAATCGAGGTGCAAGGGTGTTCACACAGCACAAGTGTAGCTAGAGGTGGTGCAGTAATGTGTGAAGTGGAATTTTGCTTTTCTACAAACAATACCCTTGTCTTTGCTTCCAAACTTGCTTTCTGTCTCATTCTTTAGACAGTGTCTGTCCTTCAGATAGTTATCTCAGATCCTCTTCAACTCTTGAAACACACACCTTGGGAGGCATGTGAAACACCCCGGGCTACTTGGCATGGAAGTCTGTTACTTTGGTGTGTCTGATAAACGTGAAGCTGAGAGATCATGGTAACTAGCCTATATTAGAAGAGAAATTTGGACTTAAGGATGTATTTTTCGTTATTTGTTTCTATTGTTACCAATTAAGGTTTGGTGATTTTGCTGGGTAGACAGATGTGTTGCATCTTGTCTACAGATGAACTGATCCAGCTCAACCAGGAAAAATGAATCAAGATGATGGCTGGAATCCCAGAGGCTCACGTCAGGGTGTGCCCCGCTGTGACATCAGCTTTATCCCACGCTGAAAAGGTCCATGTCCAACACTGTGCTGTCTTGTTTAGGCTGAGAATCGGACCAACCACAGACATCATAAAAGGTTTCTTGAATAACTGCACCATTCACTGATAAGCTGCCCTTATGAATACATATGAAAGAGTCTGTGGCAGGCTTATCCACACCCAGGTGACAGCGTCAGTATACACGGGTTTTCCGTGAATGACCCTGAATAGACATGTCTCAGGATGGAATAAATTCTAAGTATGTTTTATGAACTTGTCTTCGTGGAAAATGCACATTCCTTAAACTAGGTACCTTGAATGCATAGATGCCTCTGTAGCTCCTGCTCTCTCCCCTTTAGGTGATGAGTGACTGGCGTTGAACCATGTTTCAGTTCGTGTCTTTAGTGGAATGTGATCTCTGTGGTAACTGCGTGTGGCAAAGTTTGAGAGTGTTGTCTAGGAATGGCAGGCTCATGACAAGGGAATTTTCTCATTGACTCATCGTGGGTGAGAAAGTGAAGAACTATAGCATGAAGTTTCATCTAATCATGGACTTGCTAATGTCTGGAAATATTTTACCATGAAGGTATTTCTTCCGTGTATCCATTTTGTCCAAATGGATCGTTTGGAGCATTTTCATGACTTCTAACATTTCTATGCTATTTTTTTTATTGTTGTTGCTGTTGTTTTTCATCTTGTTTTGCTCTGCTCTTTCCACTTATAGCTGATTCCTAAGGCTCCATCTGTTTGTTTTCAACCCAGTAGGTAAGTAAGCAAGCTTCCTGTCGGGCTAGCTTCGGATAGACTTTGAACGAGCCTTTCTTTGCAGTAGGGCTGGGCATTACCATGGCCAAATTATCCCATTCTGGCTTTGACCACCTTCCAGGCATGCCCCTCCCTTACCGACAAGTAGATTTTTCCTGGCCAGCTTCTGAAGTAGCTGTCAGAAGGGGGACCACAGTATGGTGGTACAGCATCTGCCTCTCATGTGTTCTCATTTACTCGCTGAAGCCTGCTCTCAATCTCAGCTGGACTCCAGAGCGCCAAACTTATGTTTCTCATGCATCACAGCCAACTTTCCAAGAAAGGGAAATGGGCTTACACTGAGCAGAAATGGCATCTGGAAGCCATTTTTCTTTCTTTCTTT
>NC_022030.1:2924844-2945200 GCF_000317375.1 Microtus ochrogaster
GACTTAATAATTTTGTGATAGTAGTAGAAATAGTAGATGAAAAATATATATGTGAAGCATGGCAGGATGTGTATGCATTTATGTGTGCATACATATTGTGTATGTGTTCATGTTTGTGTGTGTGGTATATTCATGCATGTGCATGGGTGTGCATGTGCTTATTTATGTGAATGCATGAGTGTTGTGTACTCATGTATCTGTGCTTATGTGTATAGTGTTAGCATTGAAGAAGAAATTATACATTTCTTAGTTTTGCACTAAAATCATGAATTAATAAAGAGGAAGAGAGCATGCTCGTCTACATAACCTGAGGGCAAGGATGACTGGAAGGCAATGATGACAAAACCAGAGCCTCACAACAGATGACACCCAGCACATATAGGGTCATGTGACCTGGTGAAAACCAGAAACTGCATAGGGCAATCCCCAAACTGAAAGGACTACGCAAGTGAAGCTTGGGACAGTTTTTGCATATTATGATTGCATTTAATAGTTACAAAAAACTATTGCCCAATTTTACGTCACTGGTAGAAAAACCCCTATGATCACTCCCTTTGCCTTTTGAAGCTGGTAAAACACAACCCCCCTAGGAACAGAGGATCTTAAAGGGTAGACAGTTTGATTACAGCACCTACAGTCCCTCCCTGCTGGGAAATGATTATCACTCCACCTCCTTCCAGCCTCCCTCCTTTTCTCCAAAGCTCATCCCAGTCTCACAGACACCACCATCCCACCTTACTCCTCTGTTCCCCACTGCCCTGTTCTGCGTGTTCTGAAGAAGCCCTATTCTAAAGCCTGTTTCCTCACAGGATCACCCCATTTGTGTCTCTTCTGTTTGCAGCACAGAGGGATTATAGTTTCCCTGATTTATTGACGGTCTAGTGTCTGGTTCACACTCCACTGCACCTTGTAGTGGGTACTGGGGCATGGGGTGCTCAAGTATCTGATTATAACTGGGCTTGAGTAAAACAGTAGGCTCATTCCTGTGTGGTTGGGAACCCTGTAATCCAATGAGGATCTGAAGGCAAGGAAGCTGGGTTTTCCCTTCCTCTGTTGACGGGGGAGTTACAGTGTGGATCTCTTTTGCTTTGGGCTCATTTCCATGCCTTCAGACCCAATCTGGAAGCTGTATCATGGCTGTCTGGCTTTCAGGCCTTAAAGCTACATCACCACCCCTCCAGCAAGAAGCTGGTAGATCTGGAGACTTCCCACAGCAGTCAACATGGATCATGTCAGTCTCTTTCTGCTTCTGTTTCTCACATCCGGATTTTGGCTGCCATCTTCTCTTACCCTGAAACCACAAATAACAGTTATTCAAACTCCCTGCCAGGTTCCTGTTGCCCGCTCCTACTAAGCCAGCCAGAACTGCTCTGCCCCTCTTCGTCCTCGGTCACCTATCCTCTAATTCTGGTCCTGCTCACTTACCCAATCTGTCAGCTCTTGGATTGAATTGAGACTTTGATCTCTTGCTTCTTCCCTTACACTTGAACACATGGTTTTAGTTTCTTCTCTAAGACTTAGTATTTTTTTTTTTGCCAGCTGTCTCTTATTAGCCACTTTGGTATTTAGCCTCCCAACATTTTTTTTCAACCAATCCTCTTGCTTTAGCGATGTGTTCATTCCTGTAGGAGACCAGGTGGTGGGAACAGCTCTAGCTTTGATGCTGGGAGGGAGAGAGGGATCTTCAACCTCAATTCCCTCCTTCCTACACTTTGTAGCTGTGTCCACACATGAGTATTGCAATGTAAATCACTCAGATAGTCATGATGGCATACCAGTTTAATACTGCAGAGGCAGCATCAGGGGTAAGAGCAGGCAGACCTCTTTGACTTTGAGGCCAGCCTCTTGTACATACCAACTTCCAGGGTAGCCTGGGCTGCCCAGTGAAATCCTGTCTTGATAAAGAAATAAATGCACTTTAAGAAATCAAAATGAAAAGTTCCTTTCCTCAGTTGTATTATATATGCCCACTGGCCGCATAGGTCTAGTAAGTATCCTACTTGAACTTGGAGAACTTTCTGTCGATGGAGGAAATTTGCTGGATAGAGTTTAAATAAAACTCTTGTACTTTAGAGCCGACATCCTTCTGTCTCCTATAAAACCATGCTCTTTCCTTTTTTTCTCATGTCTTTCAATTTATCTTTCTCTCTTTCCTGCTTCTTCTTGACCCAGGGACATATGAATGGTCTCTCACATACAAGAGACTCCTTATTCTCCAACAAAGCCGTCTTCTTCTCTCTCCTTACATTCCTTTAAAGAATTGGTTCTCAACTTTCCTAATGCTGTGATCCTTTAATATAGCTCTTCATGTTGTGGTGACATAAAATTTTTTCATTGCTACTTGATAACTGTGTTTTTGTCACTGTTATGAATTGTAAATATCTATCTGTGCTTTTCTGACGGTCATTTGGGAATCAAGACCCATAGGTTGATAAAGACTGTTTTAGATACTTCTAAAATGTATGCATCACCAAGGAACCCACATATATAAGTACTCAGAGACACCTTATATTTACTGTCGCCAAATAACCAAGCCATCACAATGGGACTGATCCCAACCCTGCCAATTGCCACCAAATTACCTCTCCATTGCCACACCCAATGAAAACCTTCCATATCTTTGATAACTTGATCTTACTGTGATGGTATTTCACCAGATTTCACCATATCTCTGATGATTCTCTTTAGTTCCTTTGTGCACTCATTTCCTTCTGCCAGTCTTTGATATGGGTAGCTCCTAATCTTTTATCCTTAGTTGTATTCTTCAACTGTTGTTTTGTTGATGGTTCCCTGTTCTCTGCATTGTGAGCAGAAGTGCCACTTTCTAAGTTCATTTGTGCTCTTAACAGGAAAGAATGTGATGCATAGATCTTTTAATGTATATATGTATGTGTGTTTATATGTGCGTATTTTATTTTTGTTAATATATGTTAATTTAGTCTATGTTAATTTTACAGAAGTATGGGCTTCATGATAGCATATGTGCATGTGTAATGCACTTTTACCTTATCACTTTTAATGCTTCCCATTGGCTGGGGATATAACTCAGTGGTACAGTACTCATCTAGTGTGGTGATTTGGATGAGAATGGCTGCAATAGGCTAATATATTTGAACCTTGGTTTCCAGCTGATGGAAATGTTTGGGAGCATTAGGAGGTGTGGCCCTTATGGAGGAGAAGTATTAAAAGTTTACACTATTCCCAGTGTCTCCCTCAGTTCTCTGCCTCATGGTGTCCATGTCAAGATGTAAGCTCTTAGCTACTGCTCCAGCACCATTGCTGCTTGCCTTTTGCCATGCTTCCTGTCATGAGGTTCATGGACTCACTCTTTGAAGATATAAGCCCTTATAAACTCTTCCTTCTGTAGATTGCTGATGTAGGATTCCCCTCTGTATGCTGTGAATACCATTGGTTAATAAAGAAACTGTCTTGGGCCTGCACAGGGCAGAATAGAGGTAGGTGGGGAAAAACTAGACTGAATGCTGGGAGAAAGAAGGTGGAGTCAAGAGAAGGCATGGAGAAACTGCCAGGGACAGATGAGCCGGAATCTTGCCAGTAAACCATGAGCCTCGTTGTAAAGTATAAAATAACAGAAATGGGTTAATTCAAGATGTAAGAGCTATCCAATAAGAAGCTAGAGATAATAGACCAAGCAGTGATCTAATTAATACAGTTTTTATGTGATCACTTTGGGAGTCTGGATGGCCGGGAAAAGAATGAACAGCCTTTTACTGCAGGTTGCCTTACTCATAGTATGTTATCACATCAATAACTAAGACATCTAGCTTGCATAAAATCTTGGATTCAAACCCCAGCACCACAAAATCAAGAATCTTGTCACCCCTCCATCTCTTAATGATCCCTCCTCTTTGTAAGTAGTCTCCCCATGAGAAAGAGTCTGCATATGAGAGAAAAAAATCACGATATTTGTGTAAGTCTGACTTATTTAGCCTAATATCATGATCTCCATCCATTTTTTTTCAAATGGCAGAATCTAGTTCCTTTTAGTGGCTGGACAGTACTACTTTGTCGTGTGTGTGTGTGTGTGTGTGTGTGTGTGTGTGTGTGTGTGTGTGTGTGTGTGACATTTTCAAATACTCTACCATCTGTAAAAAAACTAATGTCGGGTTATTGTACTACAAATGATCCTGTGAGAGGTGGAATTTGCCCATGTGGGAGACATACTATTTCATATTTGCATGAATATTTTCTGGTGTAATACTTGTAGCATTTGAAAAATTCCTGCATCGCATTAGGATGAAACAAGACCTCATAACCTTTTATTTTTTTAAGCATGGTAGGCTATATAGAAGATGATACTACCTGAATTCGGCAGTTGTGGAGCTCACCTTTAGTCCCAGCACTTGGGAAGCAGAGGCAGGAGGACCTTGGCCAGCCTGGTCTACAAGAGCTAGTTCTAGGACAGGCTCCAAAGCTACAGAGAAACCCTGTCTCAGAAAACCAAAAACAAACAAACAAAAAAACCCCCCAAAACCAAAACCAAAAAAGACATTATTTTATGATATTTGATCATGAGACAAACATTTTTTTTGAAAATTTTGAAGTTTTGGAGGGAAGCAGGTAGAATTCCTTTGGTTTCAGGATATCAAAGACCATAGGGAGCTCCCAGGGAAAATGCTACCTTTTGAAAAAGTTAGTAATTTAAGGTATTTCTCAGAAGCTGATTTCTGAGAACTTATGAATAACTTCTTACATAGCATTGAGTATAAACAAATCAACCATGGAGTGGGTTCCTTATATAAAGTTTGGGAAATAGCTTGAACTGTAAAATATTCTATAAATAAGTCCATATTTAGCTAAGATCACATGCTTACTAAGGTCTTAGGAACTATGATGCTTTATAATACTACATATTTATATCAGCCTCTAGGTAAGTATTTTGTGTTTATTGATAACATAAATAAAACTTCTGAGAGTTTTATGTTCATGCCTGGTAAGTTTATGCTTCTCAAAACACTAGAGAATTCAGTGCCTATGTAACTCAAACCATTATTCTCTAAAAAAACAACTTCTAAGTCAGATAATGTCACTAGTACACGTTTAGGGAAAGTTGCTGACTGGCCACCAATGAATTGAAAATGTAAATAGTTGTCAAAGTCTTCAAACTTTATGTATAAAAATATTTAAGCTTTTCTTTGTTGTCTAGACAACACAAAGGACCATAAGAGAGACATAAATGGATTTGATCTACGTGGGAAGTTAAAAAAAAAACAAGATCTCCTGAGTTAATTGGGTCCCTGGGGATCAAAGAAGGGGTGGAGGGACAGAGAAAAATATATAGCTCAATAAAATCAATAAAAAAATTTCAGTGTGAAATTCTCACAGAATGAGTATTCCTTTCCAAAGCACTTGTATAAAAGCTAGTAATTTCCCTATAGAACATCCCCATTGTCTCAGTGTGTGGGTTCACCCCATGCGGTCCTGAGTTCCTTGCTTGTGCTCTCTCTCCTTCTGCTCCTGATTTGGACCTTGGGATTTCAGTCCGGTGCTCCAATGTGGGTCTCCGTCTCCTTTCATTGCCTGATGAAGGTTAATATTCAGGAGGATGCCTATATGTTTTTCTTTGGGTTCACCTTCTTATTTAGCTTCTCTAGGATCACAAATTATAGGCTCAATGTCCTTTATTTATGGCTAGAAACCAATTATGAGTGAGTACATCCCATGTTCCTCTTTTTGGGTCTGGCTTACCTCACTCAGGATAGTGTTTTCTATTTCTGTCCATTTGCATGCAAAATTCAAGAAGTCCTTGTTTTTTACTGCTGAGTAATACTCTAATATGTATATATTCCATACTTTCTTCATCCATTCTTCCATTGAAGGGCATCTAGGTTGTTTCCAGGTTCTGGCTATTACAAACAATGCTGCTATGAACATAGTTGAGCATATACTTTTGTTGTACTATCGGGAATTCAACAGGGCCGGGTCTGAAAAAGCATGGGATAAAACCGGACTCGCGTAACATAGCTGACAATGAGGACTACTGAGTACTCAAGAACAATTGCACTGGGTTTTGATCCTACTGCACGTACTGGTTTTGTGGTAGCCTAGGCAGTTTAGATGCTCACCTTACTAGACCTGGATGGAGGTGGGTAGTCCTTGGACTTCCCACAGGGCAGGGAACCCTGATTGCTCTTTGGGCTGACGAGGGAGGGGAACTTGATTGGGGGAGGGGGAGAGAAATGGGAGGCGGTGGCGGGGAGGAGGCAGAAATCTTTAATAAATAAATAAATTAATTTAAAAAAGAAAACCATTAAAAAAGCTAGTAATTTATTTTTATTTACCTCTGAATAAAAAAGATAATTCACAATATTTTGTGCATTTCATTTCATTTAACAACTTAACAAATTGTGTTAAAGTATGGTGGAATGTGAACAGGTACCAGGTCCTTGCTTGCAAGAAGATTCTGATCTGGTTGCAGAAGCCAGAAGTATATACTGAGAGTAAATGGATGACTTTCACAGTTGTGTGAGTTGGGAGCATGAAACACTGAAAATTCTGGAATATCAGAGCAATAGCTTGTGTCATGAGACTGAACGTGGAGCTATTGTAGAATCTCAGGCACTGACTATGATGTAGCTATGTGCCCAAAGCATAGGATTCCTTGCTCACCTATCTGAGGGTATGGGCTGATGGTGGGTGGTCACAGAAAGGAGGTAAGTCTCCTGTGAGTGAAGAAGGGAAGCAACCAATGTACAAAGAGCTAGCCTGGGTTTTCTCATGAGTATAGCGAAAAGGATAGAAAGAGAGAAGCAGAACAGGCATTACAGATGTGATGAATGGGAAACATTGGGAATGATGTGACATATATGGAAGAGAGAAGATGGATGACTTGGACCTAAGGCAACATGGGGACAAGTTGGAAATGGTGAAGAGGAGACTGTAATACAGGAGCCACAAAGCTAATTCTGCTTTTTGTTCTCTATCATCAACTCATATGTTTAATCTATCACTTTCATCTCTAGTCCTTTTAGGATATAATGTATTCTATTACCAACATATGTATGCTTAGATGAGTGTGTGTGTGTTTGTGTGAGTGTGTGTGTGAGTGTGTGTGTGTGTGAGTGTGTGTGTGTGAGTGTGTGTGTGAGTGTGTGTGTGTGTGAGTGTGTGTGTGTGAGTGTGTGTGTAACTTCATAATAGGTTTCATTCAGAGATGAACGACAAATTTAGGGGGCAGGCTAATAATTCTTATTTATTTCTCTTATTGTTTCAGCAAACAATACCTATTTTTTTTACCATGCTTTACAAAATTCGATGTGTATGGGAAAGTAACACAAAGCATAATAAATATGTATTGAGCTAATATTCCTTGAAGGAAGATACCATATTCTTTATGATTTTTTTACCACTTCTGTTGTTGATATTTTGCATTTAGTACACATCCAACAACTATAAAGTATTGAAAATATTCTTCTTCAAATGCAGGTGTTATGGGTTCTGAGGATAACATTGCAAGAACAGATCAGTGGTGACACAGGGTTCTTCCTAGCTCTTCCCACATTCCCCATTCAAAGGTTTCCCAGTCACAATGACACCTTTTATTAAGTAATGAGAACGTAGTGACACGTTTATGTTTTCCAGGTGGTATGGTATGTCTACCTGAGCAAACATAATTCTTGAATATTGTCATATCGAAGAGGAACAAATATGACTAAAGTCATTGCTGGACCAAGTTGCCCCATACATTCCTCTGCTCATTCTTTCACTCAATAAAAGGTGCATCAACTAATGTCCTTATACGAAGGCTATCGCATCTAATGGTGATTTCTACAGAAATCTCTTGTCTTTCTGCTGCTATTCAAGTTGCCTACCCTCACCCATTCTCGAGCTGTTATGCACTTTCTGTGTGACTTTCCAGAGCGATCCTTTCACAGCTTTTCATTTACAAATGACGTCTGTCTTTATGTCTCACCCCACAAGAGCAGAATTGAGCTGCTCCTTTCTCACTAGCCTTGAAACAACCTCAGTACTGTGTGTCTTGGTGCCACGTGATGAGCGTGTTCTGGGTGTCGGTAGAGCAAATGAATTATCAATGATGGTGCATGTGGATTTGAAGGGACTATTAGGCATTTGAACGTTGTGCTCAGAAAACTAAGTGAAAAAAACCACTGAGAATTATATCAGCTTGAGGCAAAAGATGACTTAAAAGGAAGGAAAAAATGAAAACAAAAAAATGTACTGGAGAATCTGTCAGACTTCATATTATCATTTATAAACGATTCTTATTGTGGTGAGTACTTACATTTTTTAATGGCAGATTTTTGCTCTCTAGTGAGTGTTTCGTTTTGTAGAAACCCTTGCAATATACATTATATGTGAAGACAGCAGACTGCAGGGACCTCAGAGATCACTCAGTGCAAATACCAATTGAATAGACGAAGGCACTCACTCTAGAGTGTACATGTCAGTGGGGGGGGGGTGTCTCTGTGCTGCAAACTTGTAAGAGTCCTTCTTTCAAGTACCATTCCTTCCCCTCCTCCCACAGTTTTCCTAGTAGCTTAGTCAGCTTCAAGAAGCAGCTACTCCCACTTGGTGGCTGGCTCCCCCGCTCATGTTTCCCTTTAACCATCCATTCTAAGGGAAGAAGGAAAGGGTCACAAGATAGGCCTCACCACAACCTACATGGGTAGTCTTCATATGCGTGAAAGATAATGCAGGTTGAGCATCTGTGATCTGAAAATATCAAATCCAGAGTGCTGCCAAAACTGAAATTTTGAAGCCCTGACATAATAGTAACAAATGGAAAATTCCATGCCATGAAGCCAATCATGCATAAAGTTATCGAGAACACCGTTTAAGGTTACTGTGAGGCAGTCAGTCAACTGTGCATATAAAAAGGGAGGTGGAATCATTCTAAAATTCCAAAGTTTCCAAATTGGAAACCTTTCTGAATTTTGGACAAAAGGGATACTCTGCCTGGAGTGACTGCCACTCACAGGTGACCCATGCAAGAGTGGTTGTATAGGTTCTGTCTGCACTGCTTCACCCAACCTCACAAGGTCAGTTCCCTTTCACAAGTCTGGGGTTTTGAGTTGTGGAGAGAATTTCACACAGAAGATTTGTGGTGACACAAGGGCTCTTGCTTGACCTGTACATGCCCCCATTTTGTAGGCTTCCCAGACATTATGACACCTTCTATAAAGTAATAAGAATGTGGCGATAGTTTGATTTGTTAGGCAATGCGTATGTCAAGGTAAGAAAAAAACATTTTTTTTTGAAAATTCACATACCTAATGAGTGTTCTTGGTAAACCAATATTTGAATGAGCACATGCTTCTTTGAACGAATAAACAAAAAAATTGTCACCTTGTCATAAAGAGATTTATTATTATTTATAGTTAATTACAATTTCCTGAACATATAAAGCAGAAAGGCTAAACTCAGGAGTAATTGTTGCCACAGTAGACCATACATTTTGTTTAACTATATAATAAAATCACATTTTTCATGGTTAAGCTTACTTGAAAGGAATTACAGTCATTTATAATACATAAAATCCTTTCTTCAAACCCATATCAATGTTACTATATTGGTATTTTTACAGCAGACCTCTAGATTTAAAATTAAAATTAGAGTATTCATATTAATGAAAGCATGGTGCTCATTAAAAGTTTAAGATAATAGTAACTGACTGTTTAAATACTCAACTAGCAAAACATTTTGATACTCCATGAACAAATAAATGATAGAGCAAATAAATAAATTGTCCTTAAACTTGAAATAGGAACTGATTCATTAAAAAAAAATAACTGTTTTGAAAACATGAGGTTAGACTCAGTAGGAGAGTTTTCTTCACAAGCCCAAGGACCTGAGTTCAATCCCCAGCACCCAGGTAAGGCTGTATGACCCTGTCAGCTCAGAATGGGTAGACAGAGACAGTTGAATCTCAAGAGCTTGGTGGGCAGTCAGCTTACCCAAAGGACAGCCTTTTAGTTTAGGGAGAGACATTGTCTTAAAGTAATGAGGCAGAGAGTGACAGAGGAAGACACGAGATGTTTTTTTCTGGGTCCTGTGCACACAGACAGCATGCATCCACACACTAAAGTGCATGTACTATACACACACACACACACACACACACACACACACACACACACACACAGAGAGATTTGTACACACACAGCCCTTAGTAATATTGTTCATAAGAAGCAGAATACAAGCTGTAACAATATTCTTATTTACTTGATTATGAATTTTCAGTCTCCTCCAAAGCTTCTCAGAATATCCCCGATTTACATATAAGGTAAAGTAGCAATTGTGAACCGAGTGGTGACCAGAGGCAATTGGCATGCCCTAGTTAGTTATGTGGTAGCAATGACATCACCGCATGCCCAGAATGCTATCTGAAACAGAGTTAAATATAAAACTGACATGGGAAACTGGTGAATCAGCACATGTGGCACTTTTGTCTCAAGAGATATTATGAGGTATTCATCATCCCTAGAACTTCCTAGGCCCAGCGAGGGGTCTTTACTTTCTCCATGTCCACACCTTATGCTTTAAATAGTAGCCTGAGTTAACACGTATTGAATTTATCTTGAAAAGATATAAAGTTTATTTTCTCTAACACACAGAGTTGCTGTGGGACAATAGTTTGTACCCTGTCAATTGTATTTTAATAAACGCTAATTGGCCAGTAACCAGGCAGGAAGTATAGATGGGGCAACCAGTCAGAAAGTATAGGCTGTGCGACAAGAACAGGAGAATTCTGGGAAGAGGATTCAGTCTGCAGTCGTCACCCAGATGTGACTGCCTCACTGATAAAGGTACCAAGCCACGTGACTAACACAGACAAGAATTATGGGCTAATATAAGTTATAAGAGTTAATAAGAAGCCTGAGCTAATAGGCCAATCAGTTCATAATTAATGTAAACCTCTGTGTTTTCCTTTGGGACTGAACGACTGCAGGACTGGGCAGGACAGAAACGTCTGTCAGCACAGAACTGTGTCTTACTTTTGATTGAAGCAACCTTTGTCAGATTCTCTCATCTTGTAAGGAAAGACTCTGAACCATGCAACTCTTAGAGTTAGCAGAATCATTTAAGTAAGTAGTTGCTTTTTGTAGTTAAATTTTTTTATCACCATCATCATTACTACCAGCACCACCACCATCATCACCACCACCATCATCATCACCACCACCATCATCATCTTTAGTTGGGATGTGTGTATAATTGCCAAGGTGTGTGTAGGAAAGTCAAAGGACAAATTTTCCAGAGCTGGTTCTCCTTCTCTGCCTTGTTTTTGAGGCAAGGTCTCTCATTTTTTCTGACATACTGCACAGTTGAGGCCCCAGTAGTTTGTCTTTTATTTACATGTTTATACATACATGAAATCAGTGGAGTCCCTTTCATTGAGCGTATTGTAAGAGAGAATCCTGTTAGTGTCCAGTGTCATGAAGGTGTGTCATTGTCATCAAACAAGAAAAGAATTGAACTAGAAGATGAGTGGGTTAAACAATACATAGTCAGAGCTTAGTGGACACATATCAAATGCTCAAAGACTTGGCGGACATTAAATAGAAAGCAAACCAAACTGAAAATTTACTGAAAGTTTGCCTTTTGATTGTGCACTCATTTGTTTTGTGGACTAGTATTTGAAACTTATTTTAAAACAACAATTAAAAAATGTAAAGTCTAACGTGCACTTCTCCTCTCAAGAAAGCTTAGAAGTATTTATGTTGTTGAGAACTTTCTTTTTAATTCTGAAAGTAACATTGTGAACTTGGGTTTCAGGAGGAACAATGAAAAAGAAGCTGATGATGTGTGACTTTGTGCTCTGATAAAGGGAAAACCTGAGCAGAAAGAACAGGGCTGGGCAGATGACTCAGGAGGTAACAGGCTTTGCCGCTCAAGTGTGGAGACCTGGGTTCAGATTATTCTTAGCACACTGTTTAAAAGCCAGGTTTGGTGGGGCAGATTTGCAACCCATGGGAGGCAGGGACATGAAGATTCTTGGGGTTTTCTGGCCAGCAATTCTAGCTAAGGGGGCGAGCTCCAGGTCCAGTGAGAACCCTGTCTCAAAAATACGGTAGAGAAGTGATTGAGGAGTACATTAGACATAAGCCTCTGGCCTTCACATGCACATGCGTAGGGAACCTGTACACACGCACAAACACACACACACACACACACACACACGAGAGAGAGAGAGAGAGAGAGAGAGAGAGAGAGAGAGAGAGAGAGAGAGAGAGAGAGTATACACTTGTAAAAATTTGCAAACTCTCCTCTCAGGCTGATCAGATCCTCCTGCCATTTCATATTTCCACTAATGTTTATTGGATGTGAATCCTATAAAATTGATCAAATTAAATGACCTAAATGTGTGTGTGCGTGTGTGTGTGTGTGTGTGTGTGTGTGTGTGTGTGAGAGAGAGAGAGAGAGAGAGAGAGAGAGAGAGAGAGAGAGAGAGAGAATGCATACACGAGGATTCTTGGAACTGTTTACTGCTTTTGAGGACTTGCTACACAGCCAAGGTTGTCTTTGAATATGCAGCCCCCTCCCCGCAGCTTCTGGAATTCTGCGATTAAGGCACCGCACAGTCACTGCTGATCTAGCTGGCAGCTCTAAGCATCGTATCTTCTAAATTTGGCCTTTGCACAGTATTTGCTGTGTTCTATCTGCAAGGAAGAAGGGGGCTAATATGGGAAACACTGTCAGTCCCGCTCCTATCTACAGGAAAAGCCTTCTGTAAGGAAACCTGCCCTAAACTTCCTTGTAATGCTCTTGCTCTCTGTCTTTCTGTCTCTCTGTCCCTCTGTCCCTCTGTCTCTCTCTTAAAAAGCCTCAGCTTAGGACAGTATTATAGAAATATCAGTTAAAGCTTGGATGTCAGTATCTGGTAGCTGACAATGCCATTGGCAGCATTTTCAAAGCCCTTTTGAGTTTTTATGTAGAAAAACTAGAGTTTCTTTTTTCTCTCAGTCTTAGAGTCTGTATTTAAGATGTATGGGAAGCCTTGTAGGAGTCAAGACAGAGCTCTGACTGCGGCTGTCTTGATGTTTGCTCTGTTGCTTTTGTTTGGCTTTCTGCACTCTTTCCTCTTAACCGCTCTCCTGTCCTCTCTGGCTGTTTCTCCTTTTCTCCTTCCCTTCGCCATCTTTGTTTCCTTTCTTCCTTCTCATATTCCTTTTTCTTCCCTGTCCTTCCCTTTCTTGTTTCTTTAGTTTCTTTTGCATGCTCTTGTTTTAGTTATCACAGAGATATAGCCTGTGAATCAAATGGAAATAAATCGAAGAGAACAGGTTGGATTCTGATAGTATTGTGTGATAAAGAAGTTGTCAGCTTCTTACTTGGTCACATTTTCCACCATGGTAGTTAGCCTGGTGGACACTGACTTTCTCAACTCAGGATTCACGCCTGGACTCTGGAGCCTGATCTCTTGGGGATGCTAAAATGAATGAATGAATGAATGAATGAATGAATGAATGAATCTTCAAAATTCACCTCTTAGAAAGGGCATCACAGTGAGCCAGTGACCTCTCATAGGCACTGCTAAGTCAAAGACCATAGGAGAGAAGCAGAAAGTTAGCAGTGTCACTGAGCATAATCCCCAACAGACAACAGACGGGGTTAATTCACAGTTTAGTTATCAAATTGGAAATTACACCAAAAAAAAAAAAACAAAAAACCACCTGTTAAGCAGAGTGAGAAGTTCTTCTAGTGTGGCTCTGGTTCTAAAAAAAAAAAATCCTCACTCACTCTGAGTAAATGAGTTTTAGATATAGATTCACTAGATGCATGATGAAGGACTGGAAGATACACATTAGAACATCTTCCCCAAATTAAACATCATAAATGCCATCTTATTTGGGGCCTGATTATAAATGTTGATAGTTCATCTAGTTAAATTATAGGCGTAGGAACAAAGATACCAAGATCTGAAGAATGTCTTTAGGGTCTTACATGCTTTCTCAATAATGATACCTACTGAACAGATGACATCTTGCACAAGAACTAAGAGTCCCTGCTGTGGTTGTTGTAAGGGAGGGTTGGGGTTGCAATCACTACCCAACAAGGGCAGCTGGAGCTCTGCCTTGGGAACTGTGCATAGTATCTTTGTCTGTGTGAGGAAACTGGCCCCCTCAGAAACATAGGCGTTGTGCAAAGACATACATGCAGACAGAAAATGGATGAAGCAGTTGCTGAATAATGCACTCTGCTATGTCTCATCTTCTGATCGCGTCTTCTATCTTCCCTAATAAGGAATTGTAATCTAGCCTTTGACTCCCCAGGTTCCGTCCTCCCTTCTCTACTTTTATTAGCAAGAGGCTGTGCACGTAGGCAGACTTCTTAGGTCAGTCACCTCCAAGAAATCCAGTGCAGAACATAGACTATTGTCTGGGTTGTCAAGTAGCTGATCTGAGATGCTTGCCGTCACATGGTGCTGCCAATGTGCAGAGCATTGGTGCATAACTGCAGGCTGTCAGTGCAGACCATGCTTGCAAGTTCTAGGAGCAGGGAGCATGTCCTAGGGAGACGGGAACTGAGAGGTTGTCACAAGTGTTTATTTTCTGACTGTCAGAAGAAAACGTGACCCCCATTTTCGAGGAAGACTTCATTCATAACCTCATAACCTCTCTCCCATATTATCCAGTAATAAATTTAAAAATTCAAGGTATGCTATAAAACAGGAAAAGATGACTGGAATCCTCGATTTAAAAAGAAAACCAACCCATAGATGACATAGATATTATTATATATAACTTTTATATAAAGACTCAAAAATGTCTAGAATTAAGAAAAGAGAGAAAATAACAGAAAAATACATAAGATTATGAACTTCAGAGCATTGAAACAATCAAATGGATATTCTGTAATTGAACTAGATTTCTTAAGATTCAACATCTTGAACAGGTGGGTGAGTTCATCAGAATCCAGAACTTTGGACCTATAAGCCAAGTCAAAACAAAATAGAGAAACAGAATGGTAAATAGCATCAAGCACCTAGGCACACGGTATACCAGATGACCTCTGAATGCACAGTGCTCTGGAAAGAAAGCCCATATTTGCACCATTGAGTCACTTCCTTCCAGACCGTATGATACACTGACGACAGTCACAGACACATTCAGCCCCTGCACTAATTCAAAGAATTTGTGTTTTCCAGGGAATTTGGGAGGTTTTTTTTTTTTTTTTTTTTTTTTTGTATGTTTGAAACTCTCAATTTGATGGGAGATATGCTTTCCTTCAGTATTATCTTCATTCAAACCTGATGACATCTGAAGAGAGAACTGAGAACAGGATGCAGGATTCTGGAAGCAGGAACATCCTGGGTCAAGTTCTCTTCCTAGAGGAAATGATACAGACTTCTGAGACACCAAACACTTCCATGGTTTAATTCTTTTTCTTTGCCTCTTCTTGTTTTCATTTCAAAGCTGTTTGGCTTAGTGGCAGACCCCTACTCATTACACTTTCTCTTCTTTTCCCCCCTTCATTTTCCTTCCTATTTTGATTGACTGAAGCTATCAACTTCATTTCTACCATCCCAGTATCTTAAAAGTTCATGAGATTTTCAAATGCTGGAAAGTTAGGAAGAAATCAGATTTTTAAAATCCAGTATGTTTGTAATTTGAAGCATGAGGACTGTTTTACCAGTTGTCACACATCTTTTCATGGATCTTAAATTACTTTTCATGGCATTTTTATACATTGCCTGTAGGCCCACCCTAATGCTTTTGGGGGCGGAAGGAAGGATATTTACTGTGACAACAGTCTTATGGGGTCTTAAGGGAAAGTTAGAAATGTGGTAGCCAACTTATGAAGATAGAATTGTTAGTTTTAATTATCAGTCTAGATTTACTTGGGAAGAGAGTCTGGGAGCAAGATTGTCATTTATAAACATGTCTGTAAGGGAATTATCTAGAGTATCTGATTGAAGCAGGAGGATAAAACCCATCATGAGTAGCTCTGTTCTCTGGGTCTAGGTCCTGCGTATAGAATAGGCCAGGGAGTGTGCTAAGGAGTAAGCTCTCATCTATTCATTGTGCTCTACTTTTGACTGTGGATGTCATGTGACTAGTTATCTTAGGTTCCTGCCAAGCTGATTTCCCTGTCATGGACTGTAACATGAAATCATGAGCTAAAATAAATATTTTCTCTCTTAAATTGCTTTTCTGTCACCCACACAACAGTAAAATACAAAACAAAGAAGGACAATGAAAAATTGACCTTATATTTTCTATCTTTCCTAATCACCCATTTTTCAACTCTAGGTTTAACTAAAACTGACTGCTTATGTCCTAAAAGCTCAGCTACTGGACATATTCAGAAGTTAGTCACAGCCTAGAAGTAACTTCGCATTTCTTACGTTTCTCCTGTACCCCACAACCTTCCTTAGGTCCCTGATGATAAGGGAGTTTCTCCTGGCCTGCAAACTTATCACCTCAACTCTTCTCAGTCTAGTGGATCCCCAGTTTCTGAGGCTAGGAAAAGATGAAGCCCAGCAGCCCTTGCTCTTCCTACAGACACACTTGGCTTCGGCTCACACTAATGACTCTATAGAAGTACTTAAAGATCTTTGCTTGACTGTGAAACACTTTACAGATGTTGTATTGTTGAACTCCAAAATGATGGGAGGGAGAATAAATATTGTTATCCGCATTTCACAAGGAGGAAAGTAAGGTGGAAGAAAGAAGAGATCCCCTTAAGGCAACAGCTAGACTGCTTTAAAGCCAGACTAATGTGTTTGATACTATTCAGTATTATACAGCTCACTTAGGAGGCTTGGGTGGCCTGGCTGTGGGGAGAGGCACAAGTAACATTATCATCATGTATTCATATTTTACCTTAGTTGTGTAAATTGCGACATGATGCTATCATCTACCAATGTGCTGGCTCTCAATCATAGCTATCTGGGATGCATACAGCTCATGGGCCACAGGAGAGCTAGGCCCACAGAGCAAGAGTATGACTATTTTAAACCAGTAACAGTTATGGAACATAGTTTGGAGTACTATTTTGGTGCTAGTAGAAAAGAGAGTGTCTGGATTGCAGAAGCCTTTTATGGTGTGAATCCCCAAATCTTATGGTAAATAGAGAAAGTTGAAGGTTTTGAAAGCTGATGTGGATCTTATAAAAGAGGAAGGGACACTAGTGTGGTAGTTTGTAGGAACTATTCCCAAAACTGTGCAATATTTTTTTTTCCTGATAGATGACCTCCTGTACTAAAGACATTTAAACTGCCTACCGACATGATGCCAAGCATATAATGCTGTTATGGGGTCATGAAGCCAGGGCATTCTTCATGGGTTTCCCTCCTTTCTACGTGTCTTGGGAACAGAAGAAGTGATTCTACTACATTCCATCACTTCAGGAATGTGTGTGCATCTGGATGTGGTGTGTATGCCTTTGATCCCAGCACTTAAGAGGCAGATGCAGGTAGATTTCTGTGAGTTTGAGGCCACCGTGGTCTACTTAGTGAGTGACAGGCCAGGCAGGACTATACAGAGTAACCCTGTCTCAAATAAAAAAAAAACCCACAAAAACACAAAATCAAGAATGTATGAACATCAGACAGCATCGGAAGATAAGATCTGCTTATAGAGCAGCTGAGAGGAATGTCCACTATACACCAGAAAAGACTCATATTCCATGTGCTGGAGCTACCTCTCCCATCATACTTCCTGTGTGTGTGGATGCTGCCTGACCCTTTTGTAATGATGCCCTGTGACAATCAGGGATCCAACAACCAATGCAACAAGATCCTGATATCACTGCTGCTGCTGAGGGTAATAAGGTCAGCTATGGCCGATTCAGGGAGATTTGATCTTCTTTCAGCATCTGTAGAAGTATACCATGTTAAATATTGGATTGAAACTGGCCTTAAGAATTCCTGACGGACCATAGGGAACCCTCTAGCTGTTTTGTTTGTTATTTGAGGCAGGGTTTCACTAGGCAGCCCTAAATGGGTTGGAACTTTTCATGTAGATTAAGCTGTCCATGAACTCAAAAGAGATGCGCCTGCCTCTGCCTTCCACATGCTGGGATTAAAGACGTGAGAACCACCATGTTTGGCTACCATATTCTAGCTTTACGTAAATATGTGAATACGTAGATAAATAGAATCAGAAGACACTGATGCAGTCTTTCGGCAGGATGATCCCGACAGTCACACAGAACACTGCCTGTGGAAACCATGTAGATAATTGGCCAAAGTTGTCAGGAAATGATACACAGATAATTTGCAGACTTTTAGACCACTCTGCTGACACCTCCACTATTGACGTCAGTCTGTTTATGAGCAATGATGGACAACCTGGGATCCAGGTTTTCAGACTGAGGCACTGACTGCCTTTGCATCTAGTATGTTGCTCAGCACAGTTGGAAGTTAGCTTCACTATATCCCACTAAGCTGGAATTTGACTGTTAGTCTACTGCTAGATTTTTCTTTCTGAACCAACCTCGAGTTCATGTTGGATAAGGGCAAGGTAAACCCCTCCTTTCTGTATGCTATGTTTTTCATTATGATGAGCCAATAACAACAAAAAAAAATGTCTTTTGTGTAATGCATGCTTATCAATGACTGTAGAATTTTCTGTAGCCTTAGGATTGAGGAAGTCCCCAGCTTCTATAACAATGCTCTCCAGATTTTTACTGTCAGACTAATAAAGTTAAATGTGACTCTGACCCTGATGTTCATTTCAGTGACTGACCCCCTGCAGATGTTTCAGTTTCATTTCCTTAGGGCTTAGATCCTAGTTCTGTCCGGTTCATATGAACTTTGCCCATTCTTCTGTGGTTCTGCCTTCTCCATTGGAAGCTCTCAGAAACTCACCTGCTTGAATCAGGGAGGTGCCCAGCCCAGGTACATCGCAGAAGTTCAACAAATAGTTGTAGTGTCAGTAGAATATAAGTTCTTGGTCTTTTCTTACACCTAAAATCTTCACCCTTACTAGAACTTTCATTTTACTTAACAAAAAGCACACAGGAGTGATAATAATACAAGAAGTAATATAATAATATTGGTGATGCAAAAATATATCGACTGAGCTCTTACTGTAGATACCAGGCCAAGCACTTTTGGTGAATTACCTCATGTGATCACTGTAGAATCTCTGCATGCCTGCTAATGTTTTAGCTTGAGTAGGTCATTTTTCTGAAGTCACAAATTGACGGGACTGAAACTCTGTCATTTTCTAAGAGCCATGGGCATCGGATGGATGTGTCGTATGCTTTAAAATGAATACGGATCTTTTGGTTGTGCATTTGTTTTATTTTATTAGGATGGGGTCTCCCTCTATAGCTCAGGTTGATAAAGAGCTCCTTTTGATGCCTCAGACTCATAGTGGTCCTCCTTCCTCAACCTCAGAATGCTAGCTTTCCAGGGACCAGTCAGTGAACTACTTCCTGTTCATTTGTTGTTTGTGTTTGTAGTTTTTCTTTGGGGTTGCAGGATTAAATTGGATTAAATGTACCTAAGCCATCGGTGTTGTAGCC
Organism: Microtus ochrogaster; assembly: GCF_000317375.1. Lineage (NCBI taxonomy): Eukaryota > Metazoa > Chordata > Mammalia > Rodentia > Cricetidae > Microtus > Microtus ochrogaster. The sequence goes on from NC_022030.1 coordinate 2,944,303, forward strand.
CAAACTGTTAGTATTGTAGCCAAAGCCATTGGTGTTGTAGTCCAAGCCACCATTCTGGTTCACCCTTGTGGCAATGGAGCATTTATTAATTTGTTCTTTCAGGACTGTTTATTGATACTTAACTTGATAGAGAGTAAGGTCCCCATAAATCCTAGTTATGAAAAAAAGTGATTCCCTTTAGGACAAGGTGAGAAACCCCTATTGCCTTTCCCATGTCTGGTATTGACCTTAGAGACAGATAGGAAAAAGAGGGGCAGGAGGGGAGGGGTGCAGTGCTAGTCTGGGGATCCCTAATTGCATGTTGTTGCTAGCGGGGACTGTTCCTGGCTCTCTTCCTATTGTTTTTGTGCTGTGTCTGCTGCTTAACAAGGTGGTTACTTCATAAACACGGCCAAATGAAAGAAAGCAAGAGCCCTCTTGGATGTTCCTTCTCGCTTTAATCATTGCCCTGGAATTTTGCTTATTAAGTTGTTGACTGGAATAACTGGATACTGTATTCTGGCTTACTATAAATGTTCCTGTATTAGATTAAATGTGACCAGTTTCAGTTTCTGCTCTTTCTCTGTAACCAGAAAAGAGCCTCCTTATTTACCACAGCCCATAGTCTTTAGTACTGTAGCCCAGATTAGAAGAGGGTTCTTTCTTCTCTCATTCTTGAGCTGCAGAAAGCCGCTCCATGGAAAAACTGCTTACATATGGCTGAATGATTAGGTCAAGCCTAATGAAGTTGATGATACTGAGAATTTTCAACCATATGTTTAAAAAAGCCCTTCTTCAAATTAAACTTAAGGGGTTGTTTGTTATTTTTAAAGACAACATTGCGAATGCCTACAAATGAATATACTCTCCCACAAACATTTCCATTGTGCTTTCCAGAATGAAGAGTAACTTCGGGCTA
>NC_022030.1:2945300-2958083 GCF_000317375.1 Microtus ochrogaster
TGTGTGTGTGTGTGTGTGTGTGTGTGTGTGTGTGTGTGTGTGTGTGTGTATTGTTTCCTCATCAGAATTCTTCCTGGCTGGATAGCTTATGTTACAAAACATTGCTTTTCCAGTTCCCATTATTGTGTGAGCATGTGAAGGATAATTTATTTCATATTATTTAAAGCCTTCTGAATATTATTAGCATGAGAGGAAACCGTGGAAATTATGGGTTCCTGGTTCAGTATTTTTAACAAATATTTACCAAGAGCCAACAAAAGCAACATTTGCTGCATGACTGAAAAACAAAAGGCCATAGTCCTTTCCTTCTTGGAAGTCATTGTTTACGGTTTGTACTGTTTATATCAACGAGCTCTATGTGTGCGAACCTCGGCTGGTGTGGAACTGAGAAGGTGAGTGTGCAGTAGAATAGAATGAGGGGGGTAAATGAGGCTGGGGAGGTTGGAGACTCTCTGTGCAATCATGGCAGCCAAGGTTAAGTGTGGCTGTTGACCTGATGAAAGGGACCAACCAGCGCACGGGACATGAAGCAGTGCAGGTCAGCTCAGTTCAGTGAGTGTTTATAGAACGCCCAACATACACCAGGCACTTTGCCTGGACTCTGGAAATAAAAATGAAAAAGGCATGGTTTGCCCCTGGGAAATAACTCATTCTAAGGGGCTCATTGTTCTGTAATTGATGGATTTGGAGAGTTCTTTATGTACTTATTTGGCTCTTTGTGCACTTATTTTTCTTGGGAGTAATTTGAATCTTGTCCAAAGATTGCCTCAGTAGGCAAATCTTCATCAAGAGACCCAACAGTCTTTTTGCCACACATTCAAGGTTTGACAAACTCATAGACATAGTTTGTGAGATTCAAGTTCAGTAAGGCTATTCCAGGCTTTTCCATCCATTGAATATGATCCCAACAGAATTCACATGCCTTTTTCAGTCTGTCAGCAGCCTGGCTCCAGGAAGGAATCTTGATTGCCACCAAACAACAGCTGCGGTATTATTTTTTAAGATCCATTAACTAAATTTTGAAGCCACTTACAAAAAAGAAATAATAAGGGATATATTTGTGCTTGATTAATGTTTTCGTATTAAGCATTCCTCAGTCCCCAAGAACAATGTACAAGCAGCATTCATATAGAGTATCAGGAGTATAAACCTAGAGGCTAAGTGAGAACCGTGGTAAAAAGGCAGTGGCCAGAACACCAGGGAAGGACTACACCAGAATAAGTTACCTTAGCCTGGAAGGCAGGGCCTCATTCACTCCACCCTCCCTCAGCACATTCTAGCATTACTCCTATTAAGGTCAAGGCTTTTTCATCATTGTTTTTGTTTGTCATCTTGACATTTCTCTGTTATCCTAGAATGATACCCATCAAGATCTTGGTGACTCAATTCGGAGTGACACACACACCTACTCCTTTAGCTCACTGTATCAACCATCGAGTTTCTGGGCCTTCAGAAAGATCATCAGTCAGAATCCACAGTGATGACTCAGGAGCTCAGTGATACCTAGGTCTTGTCTTAGTCCTGCTATCTCGTTTCATCCTCTCATTCCTTTTCACTCTTCTTTTCAACAGCTCATACAGATTCTTTGCATCACCACACAGTTGACCTTCCGTTCCCATGGATTCTGCAGCCAGACTCAACCAATCACTGCAAGAAAATATGGAAGAGAAAAAAAACTGCATGCAGGAAACCATTGCTTTTCCCTAGAGAGGTTCTCAATTTTATAGGTTTACCACTCAGTTCACCTAATGCACCCAGTTCTATCAGACTGAACTGTGGGTGAGGATGGCTTTTAAGAAAGTCTTGGTCTATTCCAGGAAGAAGATGCTCGCCAGATGACCCAGTGGTGGGCAAGGGGAAGAGAAACATAGACCAAGACTCACTTGACTGGTCAGGCAGTGGTGGCGCAAACCTTTTTTCCCCAGCACTTGGGAGGAAGAGGCAAATGGATCTCTGTGAGTTCGAGGCCAGCCTGGTATACAGAAAGAGAGTTCTAGGACAAACTCCAAAGCTACACAGAGAAAACAAAAAACAAAACAAAACAACAAAATAATAAAAAAAAAACTCACATGACCAGAGACTAGAAGCAACCTTTTGTTTGTAAGTTCTGCTTGCCCCAGCCTTCGTTATTTTGGTTTTGATTACTTGTCTGCTGAAAAAGAGGTCTCTTAACTACTTGACTGCAAACAACAGAAAAAACAGTGTCTGTACTGAACAAAGTTCAGACTTTAAAACAAATCACTATTTCCTGTATATTGTGAATCTGTACCTATATTAAGAGGTTCTTTAAAATCCCTTAGCACCATAAGAATGGCATATAATTCTGCCTTCCGGACAGAATTATAAGGGCTTTGTTTGTATGACTGTTTACCTCAGTCCTCACTCCATATTGGGTAGTATACATAATACAGAGATGATTTAAAGTATATCTGTGGTGACTGCTTTTACAAGGGACTTGAGTATTCCTGATCTCTGGTGTCAGTGGGAGATGCAGAACCAATCCACAATTGTACTGAGGAATGACTATATACATTAAACTATAAAATTGTACTTGAATACAAATCCTGAGCATTTGCTTTCTCCCCTAGTCTCTAATTTCTCATTTTAGGAATAGCCTGGTGTGCTTTGTCATTGAGATTTATGTATTAGGGGACAAGTTATATTTTCAGGTTACGGAAGAGGACATTCCTATATTACCACATTAATGACACGTAGGATTTTATAACCAGTTATTATTTTATAGGAGAGTCAAATAGAAATGAACATCACTTCCTAGGTTTTCTTTCTGAATTTAATATACAGAAACCAATTTTATAGAGATCTCACAAAGCATTAGCAATATAATAGAATGTTAGTGGTTTGAACTCATCAGCTAAAAAGTTTTTGCCATACTCCATGGTGCATGACTATAATAGTTACTTTTCTATTTCTGTAATAAAATGCTATGATGAAGACAACTTATAGAGGAAATAGTTTATTTGATCTTACAATTCCAGTCTATGATGACGGAGAAGAGACTGGCAGCATGGCTACTGGAACAGAAGGCTGAGAACTCACATCTTGAACTGCAAGCAAAGAGAACAAAGTGTGAATGGTGTGTGCCTTTTGAAACCCCAAAGCCCGCCTCCAGTGACATACTTTCTCCAGCAAAACCATACCTCCTGAGCATATGCAAGCTGCCATCTGGGGACCAAGTATTCAGAGAGCTGAGATGATGGAGAACATTCTCATTCCAACTACAACACTACAGTTCCTAGCCCTATAGACTTGTGGCCTTATCATACTGAAACTTCATTTAGTCCAACTCCAAAAGTCCCCATATTCTTCCACCCTCAATACTGTTTACAAGTCAGAAGCTCAAATTCTCTTCTGAGACATGAGGTTATATCTTAATTATAGCCATCCTTAAAATCAAAAAGCAAATTACACACATCCCCCATATGATGGTTACAGCATAGGCATTATCATCCCCCCAAAAAGTGAGGAAATACTGGCCTAAAAAAAGAGTGAAACCAAACAATGCAAACGCAAATTCTGTTCTGTGTTCAGTGTCAAAGGATGCAGGGGCTCTGCCCTTCCAGATACTCTGCTGCCTGTAATGTACATCTCTCTCCTGGGCTGGTTTCACTTTCTGTATACATCTTTCCTTGGCAGATATCCCAAAACTCTGGCTTCTCCATATTTGGGATCTCCAACACCCAGGTTTTATTTCCACAGCTTTTTCCAGTGGCCTCTCAGGTTTTCTGTTCAGGAACCTGCCATATACTTGGCCTTGGTGGCTCTCTGAAACTTTGGGAAAAGATTCACAGCCCCTTTACTCCTCTCTGTATCTTTCCTAGTTGAAAGACACTGCCCAATTCTGAGGCTCTCTTGGGATAGATCCTTGTCCCCTCGTCACATTGGCAGCAGTGATTATTATTGTTGCTTTGTAGGAGTAGAACACTCCTTAGGCCTCTTCCTGTTCAAGTTGGAGGTCCTGGCTCTGAACGCTCCTTTCCCTTTATTCCAGTGCAGATCAGGCTTGTTCTTCATCTCCCATCTCTGCCAGCATGAAAGGGTTAGAGTCCACACTGGTGGAGCAGAGGCACCAGGCCTGGCTATGCTGAGAACCTACATCATGAGCTACAGGCAGGAAACAGTAAACCCGGAATGGTGTGTGGCTTTTGAAACCCCAAAGCTCACCCCTAGTGACATGCTTCCTTTAGCAAGGCCACATCTCCTAAGCATTTCCAACCAACGTTGTCAATCAGTGACCAGGCATTTAAACATCTAAGTCTATGGGAGTCATTCTCATTTAAACCACCACAATGTCTGTCGTTTCAGGTACTTGGGAGTCGAATGCAGGAGGACCCCAAGTTCAAGGCTAATCTGGCAAATGTGAGGACCCCCCCCCTTAGACAGAACCCAAACAAAACTTAAAAAGTAAACAAACATCAGTGGTAGTGACTTTGATTGATATGTGTAAGGACCAGGGTTCAACTATTAGTACAAAACCATTTAAAAAAAAAAGACTCTCTTTTAAGAAATTATGTTGGAGACACCATTATATGGCCTTTCACAAAATTTAAACTATTCTCCCTTTTCAGAGTTTAAGAAAGTATTTGAAGATTCAGTGTGTATTCTTCCTTTAACAATTCCCTGTTTTTTTTTTCAAGAGTTATCAACTGTGTTGAAGTGAGCTCTGAATTTTGTCTGCAGTTTCTAAATGAATGTGGTGAAAATCATCACAGACTATCTGCAGAGCAAATTGTGTGTGCTATCTCATTTTCAGGTTATTCTCTGTAAAGGGCTTTCCATGTCTACTGCTTTATACACTAACTATTTCTGCCCATTTTTTTTTCTGGAAATATTATTAATAATATACTCAGCAATGATCTTTCTAACCCAAAATGTTCTTGTGTTATTTTGGAACAAGTAGTTAATGACTCACAGGCCATTGGGCATCCAAGCTATGGTTAACCAGTGGTCAGGTTAGGAAATTCTGTTCCCATTAACTCCCTGTCTTAGCTCAGAACACCTCTGTACTCCAACTCTTTTTCTTTTGATTCGTCATACTCATAGTCACTTGTTGGTGTTTTCAAACCAAAAGTAGAAGCAGTGACATGCCACAAGAAGTATTGTTCATATTTCATTTCCATCTTAGGTAAAAGCAGAAAAAATTGGTCATATCTTGGAAAAAGCCACTTTGTTATATTTTTCAACCTGAGTGGTTTGGATCAACTTTGGTTGAGTGTCTGAATTTTTGGCTTCTTCCAGTAAACCTAACTTCAGAATTCTAGCACAATTTCTGCTTAGAAGAAAATGCCAGTCATATTTAGATTAAGCTGACTCATAAAATACCTTAGCTACCAAGCCATTTTTACTTAGTATTGTGATGTACTAAAAAGTTGAATTAGGAAAATTGTGTAAATTTTAATAGTGGCTGAGCTGGTGAACTTATAGTCCCATGAGTTGGCTTAGTTATTGGATACCGGCCCACTGATTATGAGGCTCTACTCATTGAGGGATTTCTTGATGAAAGATCACTATTTAAAAATAAATCTAAAAGCCAAACTTGTTGGGAAATGCCAAGTGCCCCTAGAACGTAAACCTAAACTTCTTTGTGTTTTAATAACCATCCAGTAGGTTTTTAGATTCTATGAGGTGAAGGGAGTGTATGCATAGACACTCATATATATTATATCTTCTATTTTTAGATGCACCAAGGTGGGAATCTAATCATATTAGGACAAGAAGCCAGGAAAGGCGATCTATGATTCTAAGCCAGTAGGGTAGTCCTGGACAATTCATTCTGGTATTATTTTCCTTGGTACTCTTTATATTTTATTGTTGTATAGATTTGCCATAGTAAGTTGTTCCCTTTTATGTTTTTACTTCCCTCCTGAGTTTTGCAGTGTAGCTCAGACTGACCTCAAACATGAGATTCTCCTACTTTAGCTTACTATTAAAATAAAAGGCATGCATCACCTTGCCTAGCTTTCTTTGGTTGTCTTCTGATTTAAATTAAGTATTATTGCTACTTGTCATGCTTCTCATGATAAACAGCAATGTAGGCCACATAGAACCCAAGATTGTATTGTTAAATAAGCACAGTTTGCTTTCCTTCATAAGATACTATCTGCTATAATTTTTTTTTTCATTTCTGCTTTTGTGGCAAAGGTAAGTTACCTTAAGGGAGGAAGATGGGAGATAAGATTACCTTAGGGGTGCAGAGTGTAGAGATAATGGAAGTAAATTCAGAAGAGGCTCAACCCCTTAGGTTTAAGGCTTCCTGTGAAAGGTATTGATGCCAGTATTTGTTGAAGCTCTGAGGGGATGCGATGCCTCTTTCATTTTGTGTCCCCTTGCTTCCATGTAGCAGGAGTGTCCTGGACAGAGTTAGAAATGGCTGCCCCTCTTGGGGTTTATGGTTTAGACTAAAACCAAAGTGCCAGAATTCTTTTAAACGATCTCTTCATGAGTTTCCAGGCATTTGAACAGACTCAAAAGTGGAGAAAGTTTTTAGTAGTTTATCCAACTCTATATATTATATACTAATAAACTTTAACAGTTTTGCTCATAGTTAAGTGATCAAACAACCTTTTATTTCCGGTCAGCCCCCACCGCTCCCTAAAGCAGAGTTTTTTCATCCAAAGTAAGAAAAAACGGAATAGGAGGCAGCTATACCTGTTCAAATACTGCTTAAAGCAAACATTTTTCTATTGTGTGGCGTCCCCTGCTGCTCCCTTTCTCCCTCAGTTCTTGGAAAAATATCAGTCACACTTAAAGATCTGACATTTCAGACGGTTTAGCTGAATAATACCGGATGAGTGAGAAAGTCCTAGCAGGGAATTTATAAAGCAAATGTTGACAGAGCCTGGAGTCTCCCAGTGCTAGTGGGTACCATGATTATAATAATGGTTTCCTTGATCTCTTCCAGAAAGTGTTCCAAACAGTGGAATTTGTAGTTTTTCCTTTGGTCCCAAGATCAAAAACATGAACAATTTTATATTTCTAAGGTTGGAGAGTATCTGTTTCCACAATTTCAGTGGGAAAGCAACCCACCCTTTCTCAGTTTTATTAAAAACCACCATCTTGGCTTCAGTCTGTGCCATTACAGGCGCTTTCAATATGCCTCATATCTGCAGTTAGGAGTAGGAGACCGTTGCTTGCTCCTTCCTCTTCTTTTTTAAAAAGTTTTTTTCTTTGATAATTCCATTAATAAACACAATATATATTAACATTTCAAAATTTTATTTTTTTATATGTATGAATATTTTATCTGTGTATATGTCTGTGTCCCACCTGTATGCAATATCCATGGCAGTCAGGACAGGATCCCCTGGGACTGGAGTTGCAGGTAGCTGTGAGCTGCCATGTGGGTCATCTGGAAGAGAAGCCAATGCTCTTAACTGCTGAGCCATCTCTGTAGCAACTGAGTACAAAATATTTAGACCATACCCACCACTGGCTCACTCCCTCAACTCTTCTTAGCCAACTTTATGCCTCTTCAACCTCTTTCTCCTTTTTCTGGGACATATGGAATCTACCTGTGTGCACATGGGCATAGGGCACCATCTGCCAGAGCATGGGCAGCTTACCATGGGTCACACTGCTAAAGAAAATTCTTGGCTAGGGGCATCCCAGAAGAGCCTCTCCCTAAACAATGTAGGCTTTTGCTGTTGTGCTTGGTTTCCTACTAAGACATGATGGTCCCACCGTATTGCAGAAGACAACATACACTTTGGTTCATAGGACATGGAGAAATTGTGTGGCTGCAGATTGGGAAGCATTCTCCATGCCGGGGCTTTGTAGTGCTGGAAGGTGCTTTCTAGGCTGTGGGTGGAGAAAAGCCATTAACAGTTTTACCCAGCGGTAAACTCTGCAAGCTACAGAAATGACTCTCCTAAAGATACTCCCATTGGTGTAAGAGTAGCATGACTGTGCCCTCTCTTTTGAAAAGATACTTATGAAATTATTTTCAGTGACTACAGACAGTAAACGAAAAACAGAAGGTAGGATAATGCAATATTTAAACCAAATTGAGTTCAATTACTTCCTCTGACCCTCAATGACTGGCTAACTTGGACAAGCGACATGACATGTCCCCATGCCTACTCCTATGTTCTCATACTTGTACATATGGATATTAATAATACACCCTTGAAAGACTTTTAGAAGCTGAGGTGTCTGAACCATGGTAATTTCTCAATAATGGATCTTATTATTGTGTATATTGTTGATTTTTAATAGACAGTTTGGAAATACTTGCTAGTAGCAATTGTTACCTAAGATGCTTTCCTTCTGTTACATGCATGTGTTGATGCTTGCTTTAAAAATGAAAGTAACTAGCTGTGTGTGGTGATATGCACAAATAACCTCAGACTTGTGAGATGGAAACAGGGAAATCAGGAGGAGTTCAAGGCCAGGTCACCTGCACATTGAGTTCAAGGCCAGCTTGGGTGACACATGATCCTGTCTCAAAAACTCAAATCAAACAGATAAAGAAAATAAAGGTGGAACCATTCATTGGGTGAGTTCATTTTCATTTAATTATGCACTCTTGTATGTGTGTGTGTGTGTGTGTGTGTGTGTGTGTGTGTGTGTGGTGTATATGTACTTGTATATGTAGGTGCACACTCCTAGGTGTTCATGTGCACAAGCCAGAGAAGGATGTCAGGTGTCCATTTTATCATTTTCTGAGTGTCTCACAAAGCTAGACTGGCTAGCTTCCAAGCCCTAGCAATCCTCTGGTCTCTACTCCCAGATCTCTTGGCCATTCCCTCTGTTACATGGGTGTCAAGGATCTGAACTCTGGTTTCTGTGGCTGCTTAGCAAGTGTTTTGACCTATTCATCCTTCTTCCAGTCCCTGGAAAGTTCCTTGTGGAGTTCTCAGTAGGTGACAATTGTCATCTTTTTCCCTCAAGGAGCTTGGAATCAGGTGCAATAGTTATGCTTTGGAAATAATCTTGATAGCTGAAGGGAAAAAAAGAAGCATTTTTAAAAATTCAGCAACTGTTTATACTTGTGTTTTATGATCTGATTTCAAGATGCAGGCAACATCTTTTCTATTTATAAAAACAAGGGTGACTTAAATTACCTAGAACATTAATAGGGATAGTGTTGTTAAATTACTCTTATATTGTTTCAGAAAGTCGTTTTCCCCATAAATATTGGCTATTTTTCTCACCATGTCTGCCAAAGTACATCTTAAGGAGAATTTTCGTCTTCAATTTAGTATGCATTAAGAGAATCTTTTCAATTTTTTTGCAAAAAGGAAGGTTTTGTTTCTTTATGTTTTTCCCCATTATTATGGTGAAACCCAGTGCCTAATGCCTGTATTTTTTTAACCAGTGAAATGCATCTTCAACCTCCAAAGAATATTTTTATGTAAAAAAGAGCAGTGTCTTTTGGGTTTCAAAGTTAAGAGTCATCTGGTTAGCATGGTCTTAGATAAACCACTCAAAAATCCTCCCTCTCTATGGAAAACTAAAGAAACGGTGAGGGATCCATTCCAAATGCAGATGAAAACAGCCAGAAGATGCAGTCACCAATCCTATAGACATGGTTATGACAATCTTTTAAGCATCAATTTACTGGTAAGAAAATTGGACTGTGTATTTACATTTTAAATATTTCAATTAAGCTGTGGTTCTGCTCTTTACTTTTCATAAAATGTATTTTTTACACTCTCTTTATGTTACCTCAGAACAACCACTTCTCTTTCCCTCTCTCAAATGAGATACCATGAATGCTTGCCAGAAATATCAAGTTAATGCCCAAGCCAGCTCTAGTTCTGATTTATCTCCCACGTTGACTGGGAATAAAGGAGCCATACATTAAGGAAAAAAAATCCTCCCTTCCTTCTTTCCTTTCTTCCTTCCTTCCTTCCTTCCTTTCTTCCTTCCTTTCTTTCTTTCTTTCTTTCTTCCTTTCTTCCTTTCTTCCTTTCTTCCTTCTTTCCTTCCAAGCCCCTCAATTTATTATTTGTAAAGACAGACCCATCACCTGAAACCAGTATTAGATTTCTAGTTTCTATAATGATGAGAAATGAGTGTCTATGGAGCTGGGCATGGTGATTCATACCTCTAATCTTAGTACTTAGGGGCTAAGGTGAGTTGAAGATGAACCTGGGCTACACCTCAAGGTTGTCTCAAAAAGAAGAAAGGGAGGAAGGAAGGAAAGAAGGAAGGAAGGAAGGAAGGAAGGAAGGAAGGAAGGGACAAGGCAAGGAAAGGAGGCCCATTGTTTAAGGAATACAGACTCTAGTATTCCTACCATAGTAGTATAACCTGACTAAGACAATGTTATTACTGATTATACCATTTTCTACTAGAAAACCATCAGAGAGAATGGCTAGGGTATTAGGAGGGGATGCTGTTTAGAGAAGATGTAAGGATGTAGATGAGCCAGGAGGCATGAGAAACCAGAGTTCATGTACTGATTGAGGAAAAGGAAAGACAGGGGGACCCAAAGGCAGGAAAGAGTCAGCTATGGGACATAAAGGCTGGGAGGTGGGGGTCTGTTCTTTCAGAGTCCTCTCAGCCTTTTTATGGGAGCAAGGAAGACCATCAACTGATGCAGGCGGTAGTTAGATTTATCATAGTTCCCCCAGACTATCACCGGAAGAGGACTGGACAGAGGCAAGGAGACCATTGGGGGATCAATTCTCTAGTCTAGAAGCAGATGATGCCTATCTTGGTAAAAAAAAAAAAAGTTTCAGAGGAAGTTGAGACAAGAAATCTGACAGGCTTCTGAGAGATTTCATGGAGGGAGGAAAAAGGGAGGCTAGCTGCCAATTACTCCAAACATGTCTGACTTTGTGATGCTTGTAAGCATTTGCCACAGTGTCTCTCAGTTCTTTTTCCACCATGCCGAGTAATTGATGTCTACTGTATGGCTTTGCCTTTTCCATCCAAGGGAAACTCCAGGTTTTCTCAGTTTACGAAAACATATATGACTAGGTGGCACCGACACATGCTCTTAGCTTCAGCTCTTAGGACGCAGAATCAGGCAAATCTCCGAGTTTGAGGCCTGCCTGGTCTACAGAGTGAGTTCCAGGATGGCCAGGGCTATACAGAGAAACCCTGCCTCAAAAAAAAAGGAAAAAGGGAATAGAAAAATATAATATTTCTATACTTATAATAATGACTAAAAACTTTAAGCTTTTCTCATCATTCATATGAAAGGAATTTTAGGACTTGAAGGACTATAGGCAGAGTTTTCCTATCTCACAGCTGTTCTCAAACACACTGAGGCTTATATTAATTATAAATGCTCAGCCAAAAGCTCAGACTTATTATTAACTAGCTCTTACATTTTAAGTTAACCTGTATTCCTTATTTATGCTTGGCCACATGGTAATACTTTTATTAACATGGCATATTCATCTCCTGCTCCCTCTGCGTCTGACTGGCAACTCCAGGCTCAGCCTTCCTCCATCCCGGTATTCTTTGTTTGGTTGTTCCACCTGTACTTCCTGCCTGGCTACCAGCCAATCAGCTTTTTTATTAAACCAATGTGAGTGACATCTTCACAGTGTACTAAAGGATTATTTCATAGCAAAGGACAGCAAAGGATTTTGTGCTTTCTTGAACTAATCATCTATTCCAGTGGTCTTCTTTCTAACATGCATAGAAACCAATCAGGGTCTCCTAGCAACGGAGATTCTGAATGTGTAAGTCTGAAGGATCAGGACATTGCACTCTGCTGAGACGCTGGCTGGTGTATTGACCATGCGAATGGAGTCATGGTGTCTTCTCTGCTAAGCCCACCGCTTTCAGTTTTCAATGTTGCCATCACCCTTTTAGAGAAACGGATGCATTAGAACATCAAAGTTCACTGCCAGTAAGTAGCAGAGACCAGTGAGAAAATGCTAGAAAACATGCATGTCACTTTCTTTCCTTGGTCTGCAGATGGCTGGAGCATTGATTTTATCCCATATGTCCCTTTCCTTCCTGGCTAGCAATTCCACTACGAAAGGCAAGGTACTTTACATAAAGCTGAAGTAAAACTCACTTCACCACAAATGCTTTATATATGTTACTATTAGTATTTAGTATATTCTAACACAAATCTGACCTTTGAAAGCACTGCTGCTTTAAGAATATGCTAATTCTGTGGGGTGGACAGATGGCCCAGCAGAGGACAGCTTACACCGCTCTTCAGTGGACCTAAGTTCAACCCCAGCAACTGTTTGTGTCCTCAGCTGCAGAAGATCCAATGTTTCTGGCCTCTGTGGGCACACATGGATAAAATAAAATATGAAAACGAATCTGCTAATTGAGAAGGATCTCTGCTATGTAACTATTATCATTATTAACTATTGCTTTAGTTAGGGCTTCAAATACACATTTAGTCAAATAAGTATGCCTCAGCTAGAAAAAAGTCAAGAAGACATCCTTCCTGCTACAAAAGCTGTTATTTTATTGCTTGTCAAAGCTCCCCTACTTTCTAGCTTTCTTACATTTTGAAATGTATATATATATATGATTATTATATTGTTCTAGTTTTATTCTGTTGCTGTGACAAATGCCACGACAAAAGCCATCTTAGGGAAGGAGAGGGTTTATTTCAGCTTATAGGTTACAGCCCACTGTTGAGGAAAGTTGGGGCAGGGACCTAATCTGAAACTTGAAGGTACTTTCTGCTATTCCAGATATCATTATCTCTCACCTTACATGACATTATCTCTGAACTTATATCAAATTATCTCTGAACTTACATCACAGCCAAGGAGGTATGGAAAGAGCTATGAGGATGCTGCTTGCTGGCTGACTCACTTGTAATCCCCTGCTTAACTG
>NC_022030.1:2958301-2987015 GCF_000317375.1 Microtus ochrogaster
GTGCTGCCACAGTGAGTTGGGCTGTTCAGCATTAGCTAACAGTCAAGGCAACCCCTCACAGACATGCCCATTGCTTATCTGATCTGGGCAAACAATTCCTTACTGAGACTCCCTTCTCAGATGACTCTAGGTTCTGTCAAGTTGATGCAGCTGACTAGGACAGGTATCATTGGCTGTGTGATTTGTTAGAGATTTACTTCAAGGTCTAAAAATATATATGTGCCTGCAATATGCATGAATGAAAATGTGTGTACATGTATGTATATGTGTGTATATGTCTATATGCATGTTAAGTACCTTCTGTCCAAACATTGATATTAGCGATTCATATACAATTTTCCTATTTTTTCAGTTTTTAAAAAATTTTTTAATCTTTATTTTTATTTTATGTGAAGAAGTGTTCTGTCTATCTGTGTGTCTGTATACCACTATGTGTGTTGGATCCCCAGGGACTGATGTTACACACAGTGATCACCTTTTATGTAGATGCTGAGAATTGAACCCAGGTCTTCTGGAAGAACAATCAGTGCTCTTAACCTCTGAGCCATTTCTCCAGTCCTCTACATAGATTCTTTTAAAAACAGTTATAAAAACTTTCAGAGAGAAAAAGTATGCAATAAACATCTAGTCTACGAGTTCCTATTTTGAAGATATGGTATTGTGTGTTCTAATACACAGTGAGTATTAGAAAACTGCTCCAAACTGGTAACAGATATACTATCTAGCTTTTTATTTATTTTATATTGTATTCATATCAGAAAGTAATTTTGCAGCACATAACTTTATGCAATTATAAGGTATAGTTAAAATAAACAGTGAAATGACACCATTAATTTATAAATGCCATTCTGAAGTATAATAGATTCATCTGCAATTTGTTGTGCTAGATTTTTTTTAGCAATCATGCTTTTTTTTTTGAATTGTGCAGAGCTTTTATTTCAAGTGACCAAAAGGATGTAGTTAATGCAATGATTAACATCAGACACATACCTCTACCTGAAACTGTTGTTAGTTTTTGACTGGCATACATTGTTGTAATTTCTTTTTTTAATTTTTTAAATTTATTTATTTATTAAAGATTTCTGCCTCCTCCTCACCACTGCCTCCCATTTCCCTACAATGGAAAAATGGATGAAGAAAGTATGGAATATATACATATTAGAGTACTACTCAGCAGTAAAAAACAAGGACTTCTTGAATTTTGCATACAAATGGATGGAAATAGAAAACATTATCCTGAGTGAGGTAAGCCAGACCCAAAAAGAGGAACACGGGATGTACTCACTCATATTTGGTTTCTAGCCATAAATAAAGGACACTGAGCCTATAATTCGTGATCCTAGAAAAGCTAAATAAGAAGGTGAATCCAAAGCAATCATGCATTTTATGTAACTCCTTATTTTCTCCCTTTGAAAAAGACCTTTGGGAGTGCAAACCTGTACAACTGCTTCAGAAATTAGTATGATGGTTTCTCAGATAATTAGGCATATACCCAAAGGATATTTGCCATGCCACAAGGACATTTGCTCAATTATGTTCATAGAAGCATTATTTGTAATAGTGAGAACAAGGAAACAATACAGATGCTATTCAACTGAAGAATGAATAAGGAAAATGTGGTACATTTACACAATGAGTACTACTCAGTGGAAAAAAATATGATATCTTGACACTTACAAGTAAGTGAATGGAACTAGAAAAAAACACCCTGAATTAGGTAACCCAGACCCAGAAAGACAAATATAATATGTACTCACTCATAACTGGATATTAAACATAAAGCAAAGGTTAATGAGCCTACAGTCCACAACCCCAGAGAACCTAGACAATAAAAATGACCCTAAGAGAGACATGGGTCTACTTAGAAAGGAGCAAAGAAAGGAGAAAAAGATAAGATCTCCTTAGTAAATTGTGAGTGTCGGGGGCAAGGGGAGGGTGGAAGCAGTTAAGGAAGGGAAGAGGGGGAGTGGGAAAAATGATAGCTTAATCAAAACAAAACAATATAAGCTAATGCTGCCGTGTCCAGCACTCTCCCCTTCTCTACAGAATCTATAAGGTGCTGTGGGATGATCCTTCTGTATGTTATGAATATATATTACTCCCATTGGTTAATAATAAAAGTTGTTTGGCCTAAAAAAAAAAGAACTTTGGGTTTGAGTGGGAGAGATGAGTAAGCTTTCAGTCACTGATGTCTTAAATCATTGTTGCCTTTGGCACCTGGATCTTGAGTGGGCTGTGAAGCCAGGCAAGCTTTGGAGCTAAGATGGCCCTAGCTCAGCAATCAAGGGCCTGATCGTGATTCATACTCACTCAGCAACAGGGTCCATACCAGAACACTGACTCACTGGATCCTTCTTTCTGTTCCTTGGGACAGTAGCTCTGAAGCCTTATGAGCATTTTCTTTCATGGTTTGCTTTGCATAAAAAGCCTCTCTTGTATTTACCTAGCCTCCACTAAATAATGAGTATTTTATAATTCAGACTAAAGCCCTTCTCTCATCAAATTTAGACTTTAGTAAGACTTGAAAGAAATGTACAAGTTACTTAACCAAGGAGTTATTATAATGTACTTAAAGAAAAACACAGGATGTATGTAATTGTGTTAAGCTTCATCAGCTGTTGCTGCTAGTCGTGGGTAAATGTCAACATAAACATACTCTAAGAACAGAGTCAGGCTCTGTACTTGTGATACTTTCTTATACCTGACATGTTGAGGTTATGATTCTTGGCTTGCAAGTTGGAACTCATAGCAAAATCTGGTTTTTACATTTTAATACAAAAGACAACTCAAAGTTATTTTTCCACTTTTATATATTTTGTGTTCAACCAAAGAAAGAAAGTAGAACAATGTCAACATTTCTGTTTTGTGCAGATCAGAGATAGGCCCAGCACTACTTGTAAGCCATTGTTTTCTGGCTGCTTCAGGATGAACAGCTTCATGATAGACCTCCTGCATCGAGCATCATGACGTTCATTGAGCCCTCTCTTATGTAGTTCTCCTGCACTGATACATGAACAGATGCCTACGGAACATACCCCAATGCAGAGTATGAACTGTTACAGGTCTATTCCACTATTTTCTGTGTGAGCACATGGACAAAACACATAGCACTCTAATGTGTCACCCAGACAGGCTTCTCTAGTCCCTGAATTCCCATGTTAAGTAATAGCATAAGGAACTAAGCCTGTCTGGTTTTCAAGAACTGTTTTTCCTTTCACAACCTAGGATAGTATGCTCAGATGCAGGTGACCAAGCCAAGTTTGACACAGCTTCAAAAGACCCTCCTCCCACCCCCACCCCCCCAAAATCTGACCACCCTGGAGACTTGGCAATCAATTCAGACAACTTTGAGAAGTTCAGATCTATTTTTTTTTAATTCTTTTTCTTACCTTGTATTTCTTTCCTTAAGAAACTCGAGTCTGATCTATTTTCAGGATTCGGCCCACTGAATTGAACTTGATGGTTTCAGTTTCGCTGTTGTTTTTCTTCTTTTAGGTTAAAAAAAAAAAAGAGTACAGGAGTCCTGGCTCTCACAACTAGGAAAGCATTAAAGCTTTCTTCTTCCAATTAGACTCTTAAAAACCTACTATGGTGGGCACATGCTTTGCGTTTCCTGGAAATTGTGGGAGGATGGCTACCCTAAGCCCCTTGAATCTTTTCTTTTAAAACGCTTGGTGACTTCTCATGGCCCATAAGTGAATGACACCACCAGCTAAACACCTGAAAGTGAGCCTGCTGGAATATTAGTTTTGATCGTGGGGTTTCTCCACTGTAAGAATTATTTTATTTTTCCTAACATCATTCTCCATCATATCCTGTGTATGCTTTAGAAAGCCCCTCTTTCTCTGTTGAGGAACATTACTATCAAGTGCTTCACCCTCTCAAGAGGGAGATACAAACTGGAGGGAGAGCATTTGACAGGGACCATTCTGTTAGAACACATGGATCCTTATTTTTTTTCATATGATGTGTCTGTATGTGTGTGTTCAGGTTCACACATGCTAAGCTCAGAGAATACCTCTCATGAGCAGGTCTGTTCCACTACTTTGTGGGATCTGGAGACTGAACATAGGTGGTGAGGCCTAGGCAGAAGAGGCTCTACTCAGTAAATCTTGTCAGTCCAGCCCTTTATGTTTGAAAACCATGATTAGCAACGTAAGCGAGAGATCATAAGCAATTAGAATATTTCTTCAGGTTCTAGAAATCAGCCCAGAGTCCATGTCAGCAGAAAAGCTGACAAAGTAACACGTGATTTTTTTTTTTTTGAAAGTTTGTTCTGGAAGTTCAGGAGCAGCGGTTGAACTTTTCCCCTGACTATCTTCACACTTCTTTTTTTGTTTTTGAGAGTCTGGCCAGGATTGGAAACAGAGGTGTGAAGAATTACAAGAGTTGATGTTTTTGCAGTACTTTGAGCCAGGAGCAAGTAAGCAAGAAATTCTAACATGTCTTGAGAAACTTTGTGTCCTCAAAAACATCCTAGCTGGTGTTTTTTAAGTGTAAGAGTTAGACAGGTGAATCGCACAAAAACCGAAACCTACGTGAACATGGAGAGGAACCGGTAGTTTTTCCAACATGCTCACCTCTGTAGGGACATTAGTATCCTTTCATATCTCCTTCCCTCTGGTGGTCACAATCACTCCAACAAAAGGAAAGTTAAGTGGGGTTACTTTTATTTTACAAATGAGAAAACTGAAGCACAATGTTCAACAATGGAGTTTATTTTGCTGTTTTTCCCTGAGAGGAACTCATACACACTTTCAATTTTTTTGATTTAGTTACAAAAAAAGATTATTCTAAAACACCATAATTTGATCTTAATTCCCAGTACCATCCAGGCTTTCAGGTGCAAGTCCTTCCTTTACAGACAACCAAAGTTATGTTTCTAGTCATGCATACTTTATTATAAATGATGATTTGAAGTTAATTGGAAAGCATAGAAGGAACCAGTACACTCTAGATTCCTAGAAAATTGATGAGTTTCTCATTAAAATGAAGGGGAATATGGATCCCAACATTTTAGAGTGTTCTGAATGGCTGTGGTCTTGGAAATGGAAAGATGAGCTGGTTGTGACTTGCTAGCTTGATTCCTCATTTGTAAGAGTTCTCACAGCTAAAATGTCTTGAAATTTCAGAGGCATTAGGGAAAGAATTTCCAAGTAGTAATGTTTGTTTGAATAAGTCTGCTGATCCTTTCTTAATATTTGAACATCATATGCATATATGCCATGTAACTTCTACTGAACTGATGTATATTTGGGGTATAAGGATGGGCTCAGGTTATCTGCTTAGAATGTTTGGGTTTTGTTCCCAATACACAGTTTAAGACAGAATGCAACATATCTACCCACAATCCACTTGAAGAAACAGAATGTAATAGATGAGAATATACTTTGGAACATCTAGATGGTTGTCATTATATACATTGAGATGAAGCTCAATATAGAATGTGTGATATAAGCTTAGAGAATGAGTTTCAGAACCTTGTAACTCATTTACGAGCTAGATATCAAAGTCATATTTCTTATTGACATTCAATGCTTGATACAAGTTGTTAAATTCAACACTTAAATCATTATGAAGTGGAGTACATTACATGGAGTATTCCTTTTTCATGGTCTATATGGAAATATTTGAGTGAGGTAGAATTTGTCCGTCTAGCTTCCTGCCTGCTTTCTGTTTGGTGAGCATCATATCAACTCCAGTCCTTGGACTGTAACTTTCACCCTCAGCTATGCTGAGGCTCTAGCTTGTAGATACTAGACTGTGGGATTTCTCAGTTTTGGTGATCACATGAGATACACACACACCCCACACCACATAAATCCTCAGTTTCAGTCAATAAAGATGGCTCAGAGGATGCTCAGAGGATGTGAGATTCCCCTCTGTATGCTGTGAATACCATTGGTTAATAAAGAAACTGGCTTGGCCTGATAGGGTAGAGTAGAGCTAGAAAGGAAAAACTAAACTGAATGCTGGAAGAAAGGAGGCAGAGTCAGAAAGAAGCCATGGAGCTGCCGCTGGAGACAGGTGTGTTGAAACTTTGCTGGTAGGCCACAACCTCATGGTGATGCACAGATTAATGGAGATGGGTTAAATTAATATGTAAGTGTTATAAGAAAGCCACTTGGTTTTTCTGGCCATTTGGCAGCTCAGACCCCAAATAATCACACAGAAACTATATTAATTAAATCACTGCTTGACTCATTAGCTCTAGCTTCTCATTAGCTAACATTTATATCTTAATTTAACTCATTTCTAGTAATCTATGTATTACCAGGTGGCTGTTGCTTACTGGGTAAAGTTATGGTGTCTGTCTCTGGTGGAGCTACATGGTTTCTCCCTGACGCTGCCTCCTTTCTCCCAGCATTCAGTTTAGTTTTTCCCACCTACCTCTATTCCCTGTACAGGCCCAAGACAGTTTCTTTATTCATTAATGATACTCACAGCATACAGAGGAAAACTCCACATCATGTAAGAGTTAGCTAATAAGAAGCTAGAGCTAATGGGCCAAACAGTGATTTAGTTAATACAGCTTCTATGTGGTTATTTTGGAATTCTGGGTGGCCAGGAAACAAACAAGCAGAGGGTGGGCAGGAACACTAGTGGCCTCCTTACAACAGTATAGGGCTTCTAGCATAAGACAGTTTGATTAGATTACCTTGGAAGCTATTAGTATTCACTACTAAATG
Source organism: Microtus ochrogaster (assembly GCF_000317375.1). NCBI lineage: Eukaryota > Metazoa > Chordata > Mammalia > Rodentia > Cricetidae > Microtus > Microtus ochrogaster. The sequence goes on from NC_022030.1 coordinate 2,964,991, forward strand.
AAATATCTGCTTCAAGAAAGAGTCCCAGCATCACATCTGGGAAGAACTCCAAAAACTGCTTCTTATGCTTTCACTTATGAGAAGAAGAAAGGAAGCCCTTGGAGAATAAAAATAGCTCATCAAAGATCCAATAGTACTTTTTTTTAACCTGAAATTTGATTGACAGGAGGCTGCCATCTTGGTTTTATTTAGAACATCTAAAATGTAGCTGTCTGTCTACAGAGTATAGGAATACTAGGCATCTTTTTGAAGGCAGTTTTTATTTAATGTTTACTAACATTTATTTGACAGATATGACTCATAAAGGTTTTATTTTGCACACAAACAATTGAATGGAATATAAGTTTCATGCTTTCTCCCCAATTCACGTACATGTAGAGCTATGGGGAGTAATCTTACGGACTTTGTACTCTGAGAAACTTCTAATAACCTGAAAGGGGAAGTATAGCTGGTGTTTGATAACTCAGGTATTTGAGGTGGGAGTATCTCTTAAACCCATGAGTTTGAGGGCAGTGTGGTCAAAAGCATGACTTCATCTAACCAATTATTTCAAAAAGATTTTCTCTTTGATCCTTGCATACCATGCATAGGAAGCTTTGAGATAATAAAACAGCTACCTTTTATGAATGCTCAGAATGTGTCCAGTGCTGAGCCCTCTGTGTTTATCAGTTCAGTTCTTATCATAACAGTTCCTTGAAATACGTCTTTGTCCTTCCTGAAATTGCCTAGCGTGAATGAGAATGAAGCATGAAGCACACAACAAACCCACTTAAGAGTTTATTAGAGCATGTGTACAGACTTGGGGCAGTCGGTATGCAAAAAAAGAAGGCTGAAGAAGTCCAGTCTAGCTCTTAAAGGCTGCCTAGTATATGCACACGGGTTGATTATCCGTAGCTACGTCATACGCAGATGACGGAACTCACACATACATGCAAGGGCTTACATAGCTTGTGTCATACGTAGATGATGCAACCATGCTGCAGGTAGGTCACACAGGGCTTTTTAAAGTCCCCGGGGTGGCTAAGTATTTTCTCTGAGTGCTTGTCCGCACCTCCGTGGCTCTGGAACCCGGAAGTGCCAGCCATGCTGTATGACTGGAATCATAACTCTTTCTGTTTCAGAGCGGAAGAGAACAGAGATCCAAAGCTATGCTGTAACATGTAAACAGCCAGAGCCTACCCATTGCAGTGTAGGATGCAAGCCTCCAGTTTCTGACGCTGTGCTAGCTATAAAGGAGTAAGAGGTTGGACTTTAGCGCAGTATTCTGAGAGTACCTGGATCTCATTCTTTCACAAGCCATAGCCCAGCCTAGGCCATTGCTAGGGTACAGTGGGGAGTTATTTTTGAAACTTGAACTTCTTTTTAGATCTCAGACCTAAAGCTCAGTCTTGATCCAAGAAACTCCCAGGTTGGAGTGTAATTCAACAACTGTAGATACAGGTAATACATATCTAGAAATGTTCTGGAATGTTTTGAACTATAGAACTAGGAAATATTTGCACGACTGTAGGTAGCTTCTGTAGCTGAAAGCCAGGGTTGGGGGTGTGGCAGGAATCTTACTAGATAATCTCATCTTCTTCATTAGCTGCTTCTGTGTCTATACTTTCATTATTCCTTTTCTATCTCATCTACATGGTCTTCATTACCAAATCATCTTTTTGTTTCTTTTGCTGCTGTTGTCTTGGAGACAGGGTCTCATATAGTTCAGGCTGGCCCTGAACTTGCTCTGAAGCTCAGGATGACTGTGAACTCCTGACACCCCTGCCTTAGCCTCCTGGTTTCTGGGATTACAGGCATATGTCATTACAATCAGCTAACCTGTCTTTCTTGAGCAGCACAGACGCACATGTCTCAATATGAAAAACATTGTTTGAATTATGAACGTTACTTTCAGGAGTAGCAGTATGTGCCTAATATTTTCCTTTTCTTCCACCGCAGGATTTTAATTTCTGCTTTGGCTATAGTGGACATTCAAAGGTATGTATAAATGGTTTTTTTTATGGTTTACAGAGGAAATATATCCTCATGATAGTGATATCAGAGAGCTCTGAAAGATCGTTTTGATTGGAGAAAAGCTCTGAAATATTTATTAGATTTATTACCATTCAGAGTAAAAATGGAAAATACAGCTTAACTTAGCTTTGGAGAGGAAAATGTTATTATTCAATAAACAATTGCTTTCCAGACAATTTTGATTCATGTTTGTGAGCTCTGGGAAGATTTCATTTACCTCCATCATGCTGTGGTAGCTACTGAGCACAATAGAGAAAAGGCATCCCTTCTTGTTGTATGTATTTTATATACACTAATGTGGGATAATTGCAGGCTATTTCGTTGGTAGGATTATGTACCAGTTACCCCTAGGGCCATATTTTCTGATTCTTTTTCATATAAGATGTACAACAGTGATTACTACAGTACATTCCAAAGGACTCAGACAACAAAGCTGTATTTCTAATTTGTCTCAGAGCACAAATAGCATTGTTTTGTGCTCATCAGGAACCACAGCTTTTACATCTTATCCATATCCAGCCAGAGAGTAAAGAATAACATAGACTCTTATAAAAGGTTTCTTAAGATAGAGGCTTCTCATAGCTTGCACCATAGAATAAAAGGACACAGGAAGAATCCTGTTGTAGACCCACATCCGATTACAAGAAGGAATGGCAATATTCTCTACTGAACATTTGTGTTCTCAATAGCAGCAGGAGGGGAATTCTGGTAGGACACAACGGTGTCAGCCATAAGGTGATCTGAAGAATAGGTTGCATCTGCTATATTTTCTAGAAATAATATGTTCTCCAATGCCATGAAAATGGAAAATAATGACATCAGAGAAACAAGAACTTGGAGGAATAAAACAGTGAAATAGTACTGATTATAGCAATCAACACACTTCCAGGTCACATGCATTCCTTTGAATTATTTATTGAGCGATAAGTATTTTAGGTCCTATTCAAGTACTGAGGAAACAACAGTGAACAGAAATGGACAAAACTCCTGTCTACATGAAACTTGACATTGTTTATATTATAATATAAATGACAAATTCTATTCTATGATGAAAACTCTTATGGAGAAGTCCAAGATACAAAAATAAGGGGATTTGGAGGGTTTTACCTCAGGCAAGAGATGATCTTGAAGGAGCTATTAATAGGTGTGCATCATTCTAAAACCATCAGGTAGACCCATCTCCTCAGAGGGTAACAGTAGGAAAGGAGATAAAATGGGACCTGAGCACCAAGGAAGGAATGCTAGTGAGGTTCTTGGAGACTGGGGTAAGGACTTTCCATCTACTTTGAATGACATTTGAAAACTTTGGGCAAAGGAGCTGTCGTGTTTCAGATAGGATTGTTCTATCAATTATGTTTATGCTACATTAAGTGAAGGAGATGATGGCCAAAATAAAGGTATTTGCTATAGTATAGTAGCTGATTTTAATTAACTTGACACAAACTACAGATATCTGGGAATATGGAACCTCAAATGAAGGAAGTTCCCTCCTCCATTCACTTATGGGTATGTCTGTGGGCCATCTCTTGATGATGAATTCATGGAGGAGGTCTAATGCCACTGTGGGCAGGCGGTGTTGTGTTGGAAAGGAACATAGATGTCAGCGTGGAAGCAAGTTGCTAAGCAGGGTTTCCTTGTGGGTTCTGTTTCAGCTCCTGCCTCCAGGGTTTTGCCTTGAGCTTTTGCCCTGTCCTCCCTCAAGGATGGATAAACCCTTTCCACCCCAACTTGGTTTGGTCAGTGTTGTCTCAAAGTTCCAGGATTCAAACAAGGATTCCCTTTATGAATGCAAATGAAAGGGGAACTTGAGTGAATCAGGCTAACGTCACTGGAAGAGATAAACACTGATAAGAGTCTGGGCCTATTTCGTACTGGAGCTATCAGGCAGGACTTTCTAATGAACTCAGAATGGAGTGGGGGAGGGGAGTGAAGGGAAGAGAGGACCAATGGAAGTCACCAGGATGCATTGTCCTGGGCCAGTGGGCAGATGGAACCAACATTTAGTGCAGTAAGAAAGAGTACTGAGGAACAGTTTGAGGTAGTCCATGTAGTTAAATTTGTGACACTTTAGACAGCCCACTCGAGGGGTCAAATATGTAACCAGATGACTAAGCCTGGCGTTTAGGAAACAGGTCAGACCAGACACAGACATCTGGGCGAGCTAATCAAAGAGACAACATTAAAAAACTCTAAGCTTGGATGAGATAACCAGAGGGTGCGTCAACTCAAAGAAGGGATCATGGACTGGGTCTCAGGCAATTGCTTCTAGGGGGGAGGGGGGAGATGGAGCCAGAAAAGAAGAGTAAGAAGAAACTAAAAATAAGGGAAGAGAAAGGTGAAAGGGACCCCAGCTTATAGCTATGCTGGGTAAGAAACCTGTTTTAAGGATGATCCTTGTTCTGATAGCTAGCTGATTAAGTGGGGATTAAGAATACCAGTAGATTTAGCTATGCAGGGAGTCATGGTGCTCTTTCCTAAGAGTTTCAGGAGTCTCTGAAGCAAGATGGAGAGAGAATAGGAGCATGAATAGAGGCAAGAGAAAGAGAAAAAACACAGTTCCTGAATAGAAAAGTACTAAAAAATTACTTTCAAAAATAGAAGTATGTTTGATTTTGAACTATATCTATTAAGCAGGTTGGGGTAATGTTAGAGACTGTAAGAAAGAGGGTTTGGAAAAGAAGGAATAAGAACTGGGGCACACATGGAAGAATAGGCATGAGGTGGGTCAAATATGTCTTTGAATGAGGTTGGTGGCAGAGGATACAGGAGGAAATGACATTTAAGAAGAACGGGAAAGGTATAATTGAGTCCTTCAAAGGAGAGGGACAGAATGTACATACTGGGGGAAGTGATGGTTCCAGCACAAGCAGTGGATTCTTGGACTCAGACATCTGGAAGGAGTGAGAAAAAAGAAATGAGCGAATGCTAATTAGTCTGCTTCCAGATGAATTGCGAGGAGGAAGGGTGTCGAACATTTCCTAAGATCTAAAAGGATTGTATGACATTTGGGGGAACTGAGGTTTTACCCATTTAGTGGGAAAACCAGATTAACAGTGACACAGACTTCCGCACAGTACGTGGCAAAGCTAAATGAATGGTCTTTCCAGTAGATTTTGGACTTAAAATACAAGCCAGTGCAGGGAAAGGACTTGGATAAAATTCAGTCTCCAGGGAAAGCTGGAACAAGAGACCTGCACATTGTGTCTTCCAGAGCTGAAACAGGAAGACTGATTTTAATAGCTTCGACATACAATATTAATACCCTCCAAAGACAATTAACCTGTTGCCAAATCTGATGCCAGGCTTTGGATGCTCACAGTTCAAGCCCCTCAGTTGTTTTTTTTGTTTCCATTTTTCTTCTTCTTTTTTTTTTCTTCTTGCCAGAGGCTTCTGACCTTTTTGGTCAGACAATCTATCTCCTGCATAAGTTGTTTATCGAAAGGAAATAATGAAAGAGAACAAGAAAAGGATAGACATTAAACATTTTGGGTTGAAATGCATTTCTTTTGGCCACAGAATCCCTAAAATCCCTTTGTGTATACATAAATACCATGTTTACATCTTGAAGTTGAGACCACATAATTTTGAAATCCAGATCTTCAAAGCATTCTCTTCCAGTTAGGCAAGGTTAAAAACTAGTTCTGTCAGAAGTCCATATATGTTCCTTTTTTAAAAACTTAGGCCCCCAAAGATGTCCAACTCAATATATCACATGTTTGGATGCTGACATTCAGCAAGTTCTTCTGCCATGAATAGTTTTTATACTTGTTTTATAAAGTTGTTACTTTCAGATTCCACAGGATAAACTTTCCATTTAGTAATGCTAAGAGGCAAGAAATATAGACATTGTTTTCTTGTAAAGCTGGGCAGTGGTGGCTCACGCCTTTAATCCCAGCACTTGGAAGGCAGAGGCAGGCGAATCTCTGTAAATTGGAAGCCAGCCTGGTCTACAGAACTAGCTCCAGGACAGGCTCCAAAGCTACAGAGAAACCCTGTCTAAAAAAAAAAAAGAATTACTAAACCATTCAGTATTGTACACAATGTATGCATATAGATGGTGTTGGCTGATGATTAGAGAAAATAGTTTAAAGAACATCTTTGTATCTTTAACAGTTGGCTAAAAATGTAAACAGATTTAGATGTCAGATTGTCAAGATATATGTGCTTTCTGGAAACCCAAACTCCATTCTTTACACTTTTACCACAATAACTTTATCTACCAAGCAATCTCCTCAGCCTAATATTATTCTTTCTTAGTCATTTAATAATTTTCAGGTTAAAAAATTAGCACACTGTCATCATGAGTTATACACTACCCGTCATCTTGGATCAGTGTGACTCCAGCCCCTCAGCACCTTCTATGGGTTCAGTGTGAATTCCTGATAAGATTTATGTCAATGGAGAGAGTTTGGGGCTTTCAATTAGAGATAATTGTTGGTATGGAGTATTTATAATTCAGGTAATATTTGACACTCATGCTTTCCATACATAGAAGGTACAGTGATGGTAATCTGCATATATTTTGGATGTGATGAATGGTTGGGAAATAAAGTCTTCTGCTGTGTAGGGTGTCTCTCTGCTCTTTCTTCAGTTCCTTTGGTATAAAGGATCTTCCTGAATTGATATTAAAGCAGTTGGCCTTTGGGCTTTGGTTTTCTGTGCTTTTGAGGGCGGGGAGAGGGTGACACAGAAAATCAACACCGATAGCAATGGCTTAAAGTCGTTTACCTGTATTTTTCTAGTGGTTTCTTGCCTTAAATTTAGTCTTTCAACCATCTTGGTTTTGCATACATGATAATAAAGAAGAATCAGGTTCTAGTCTTCTGCATGTGGATGCCTGATTTCCCTGGCATTTGCTGTAGTGGCTGTCCTTTCCCTAATGTCTATTTTCAATAACTTTTCTTAGTGTCATTTAGTAACTGTCCTAGTTTTGCTTTCTATTGCTATGATAAAATCACCATGGTCAAAAGCATCCTCATCGTGGGGAGGGAGGGGTGTCTATTGGGCTTGTACATCCAAATCACAGTCTATCATTGAGGGAAGCCAAGGCAGGAACTCAAGCAGGGCAGGACGCATGTTGATTTTGTGACCTGTCCTTTTATTGAACTTATTTTTTATTTGAATTCTAAAGCTTCTAGAAGATTATTATACACAAAGGCATTCCAAATTTATGCTATGAGGAAATAAGAAACGTTTTCCTGTCTTCTTACATGGTGAAGATGATTATTCTTCACATATTTGCCCCTCAAACTATTTGTTTTTAGTTACACTATGTAGTTTTTACTTATTCATTAAGTCATGTTAAAATCCAGTTGAAAAATTATACTCATCTACTTTTGTCTTTGCGTCAAATTATTTTTAGTGCAGAGACTATGTTAATGGCATTTTGAAATCTAATATTTTATATGCGAAGCAAATGCCTGAAATTGTTCCCCTCATGCTGTCCAGTCTTTTTTAACCATTGTATAATGTTTTGTACTACAGAAGTTTTATGGTTGATAAAGTCAGATTGACTAGTCTTCCTTTTTTGCTTTTTAACATATGTTATGTGAGAAGACTTTCTTACCCCAAGGTTATAAACAGATTTTACTTTTGTAATTTTATTCTGTTTGAGTTTCCATGAAATTTTTGACCTGCAAAGTCTTTTCTATGCCAATGTCAAGGCTACTCTAAGAATTTGTGTAGTTCCTTTTTATCTTATACTATATATGATTTACAAGTCATAGCCCCCATTTTTATATTAGATACCCAGAGACGATATTCTTCCCTATGTGTTGCCGCAGCTTTTTCCACGCTTCTTTGCTGAGCTGAAGCATCCTTTTTGTCATCTATCCTGTGACCTTTATGTGGCTCTATTTATGTTCTCTGTTCCATCCTCCATCTGCGGTGATGTTGTACTAGTCTCATTTATGTGAGCATAAAAACAATTTTCTTTGAAAGCGTTCTCTAAATATACTTTTTTATTTGTATTTTGTTGTTTTGTTTTGTTTTGTTTTTCAATAGAGGATTTCTATCCCTAGACCTTACTCCCAGGCTAACTTTGAACTCATGAATGAGATCAGCCTGCCTCTGCCTCCAAATATAATTTATAATCTTGTTGAATTCACTGATTAACAGGAGGGCGATTCATGGTGTTTTATCCAAGAATAAGGCACCTCCATTTATTCAGTTCTTTTTGTGAGATTCATTAGTATTTTATTTTTTCATAATGACTGTGTTATAGTCAAATTATTTTGAGAGTATAAAATTTTCAGCTTATAGTGTCAAGTAGCCAGCTATTGCTGGTAGTAAAAGAAATAAATTATATTCAAACATAGTGATCTTAAACATGAATAGCTTTTGAAAATCAGTAATCGAGTCTTGCACATTTTCTTGATGTACACAGACAATATGAAAATAGTTGGTATTTTCCTTCCCTATGTCGGCTTGCTCTTCTTTTGTTACTGTCTCTCATCTGAATCTCCTGACTAATGTTGAGTAATGCGGCTGATAATATTTGTCTGTCTTTTTCCCGTATTCAGTGGGAAGGTCTCTAATATTTCACCCTCTGACATGGTAAGGCTTTTGTTGTTGTTGGCCTCTATGATTAGGTTTTGGAATGTCCTTTAAAGGTTCCCAAGTCGCCAGCACTGCCGGGAGGTAGCAGAACCTCCACCTAGAAGAGCCTAATGAGAGCTTTTGTTATTGGTGCCTGCGCTCAGAGGGGGTTGTGGGACCCCCTTGGCTTTGCCTTTCCTCTTTGTATCCATCCATGAGTTTTGCCATATGCTGTTACCAAGATGCCCTTTCCAGCCACAAGCCTAAAAGCAGTAGGGTTAGCCAATCCTAAGCTGGAACCTGCAGAGCCCAAACAATTCTTAGTTCCGTATGAGTTGATTATCTCTCATATTTTGTTGTGGAAACAAAACTGTGACTAGCACGTAGGTTGATAAAAATCGCCCACCCCCCACCTACCTACCTACCTATCTAATCTGTCTATCTACATAGAGTCATTAATGTAATATTTTAAATAGGTATTCTATATTGGGTTTATAAATGTTTATGGCAAAGAATTGATCATATTATATTATAAAGATCCCAAATCTTGGAATAGCCAAGAGAGAATCCTGACTCCATCATTTAACACTGGCAGTGTGACTTCAGAATGATACTTTACCTCTGTGCTGCTGAAATTTTTGTGCACCTGAAACAGAAAATTAACACACAAAAAATAAGGTTGTTTAGATGGCAGTATGTGCTAGTGGTTTTATAGACTGGCTTGCGGTGTCAGTAAACCCAGATCAAGCCCAGTATCACAGAGGACTTGAGCTATAAGAGCAGAGAGAAAACATCAGCAAACCGCTGCACTTCCACAGTCCTGTCACTCTTAACTGAAAACACAGCAGCTGTTATATAATACATAGTTTCATAGTGTATTCAATTATGTTATAACTAAGAGCTCAGTAACTCTTTGATTAAAAATAGTTTTATAATGTATTCAATTTCATGAAGATCGCACATGTGGGTTCTCTAAAGTTTGATCCAAAGAATAACTAAATAATGAGTATATCAAGTCTGTGACTCCATTAAGCTTGAAATATTCTTAAAAATAAAGAAAAAATACCTGTTTTATAAATTGATTATGTGTAGTGGTCTGGAAAGGAATCTCTTTGCATTAAGCCTTCTGTTTTCAAGGACAAATGACTTCATCTACATTTTAGCCATTCAAAATTATAAAGGTCACTTTCCTTAGCAACATGGTTTAATAGTGAAGTAACAGGTCAGGTTACAAGTAACATAATAAACTTAACATGGAAGCCAATGAATCTGTTATAAAAAGACTTAAATGTCTGGAATTTTATAACTTAGAAAACTCAAAGAGTCACTTACTTGAAAAACACGATTTCTTCTGGTGAGCTACTATCAAAGTTAATCGTCAAACTGGATTTGGATAGCACCACAAGATTTCTTTGGGTCTTGCCTATTCAGTTGTGAGTTGGCCAGAGACAATGCATACACAGAGCCGTTGGGTGTGTTGAATGCTCGGGTGACATTGTCAGCTTGTGTCTTTTATGATAATTTGTCTATTCAGATGCTTATTAGTTCAAATGTGAAGAATCTTTTAGTCTACCCTTCGGAGAACCTTTATAAAAGCGACCATGTGTTGTGTAGATTACGTTCCCACACGTTCTGTGGGAGTTTCTGACCATGAGGCACACTTCTATAAGTATTTTAGTGCAGTTAGAGAAACTAATATTATACTTGTTTAGGGACTCAGTGTGAATAAACTTTATAATTTCAAAATCTATGTTTTTCCAAGTAGGTGATGTATTTCTTGACCATAGGGAAATACTTACTTGTTTCTCAAATGTCAGCATGATACATTTAATGCTTCTCATGAAATGACAGCTGAGGGATTAACAAAAAGAAACCATAATTTGACAAGTTTACTAAGTGAACTTCAGCTTAATAAATAAGTGAAAATATAAAACTGAAATTTAAAAATTATCTTTGTACTAAGATGCATTAACTAACACACTCTTAGTGGGGGAGAGAGTCCTCTTACTGTGTCATGAAGGATTGCTTTTAATACTCAGTGGGCTTAGCTGGGGTTTTCCTTGGAGATTCCTGGGAATTTCCCTAGTGCCATGTTTCTTGCTAGCCTTTTAATGGCTCCCTCAATCAAGATATCTCTTTCCTTTCTCTCCCACACTGTCCTTCCCCCTTCTTGAGTATTCAGTTCCTTCATGTTCTCTTCCTCCCTCTTCATTTTCCCTACCGCCCCCCTCCTCTTCCATCCTTCTCTCTCTTCCTCTCCTAATTTTCTCAATAAATCTTGTCTGCTCCCTCTTCCCAGGGGATCCATGTATGTCTCTCTTAGGGTTCCCCTGTTACATAGCTTCTCTGGGATCATGGACTTTAGGCTGGTCATCCCTTGCTTTATGTCTAATATCCTAAGCAACAGTGGAGAGCATGACTAAACTGGCCTTCCACTGTAATCAGATTGATGGCTACCTTAATTGTCATCATAGAACCTTCAACCTGCAACAGACAGGAGCAGATAGAGAGATCTACAGCAAAGCACTGGGCCAAGCTACCTGAGATCAGTGCAGGAGAGAGAGGAGCGATAATGTGAGGAAAGGGGTCAAGACCATGATGGCCACAGAAACAGCTGACCCGAGCTAGGGAGAGCTCATTGATTCTGAACTGATAGCTGGGGAACCTGCACAGAACCAAATAGGCCCATTGAATGTGGGGGACAGTGAGTCTTGGGTAGTTTGTAGGGCCATTGGTAGAGGGACCAGGATTTATCCCCACTGCTTGAACTGGCATCTAAGAGCCCATTCCCTATGGAAGAATACCTTGCTCAGCCTAGATACAGGGGGAAGGGCTGTACCAAGGTACAAGTGAAGTGCCAGACTTTGTAGTAGGAGTGGCAGCCTTCGTTCCTGCCGCCCCAGCTCCCTGCTGCCTGGCTAGCTTATGTCCCAAAATAATTATATGGAAACTGTATTCTTTTAAACACTGTTTGGTCCATTAGCTCTAGCCTCTTACTGGCTAATTCTCACATCTTGATTAACCCGTTTCTGATAATCTGTGTAGCACCACGAGGTGGTGGCTTACCGGGAAGATTCTTAACCTGCGTCCAACTTGGACAGGAGAGCTATAGCGTCTGCCTCATTACCTTCTTCCTCCCAGCATTCTGTTTGGTCTACTCTGCCTATCTAAATTCTGCCCTATCAGGCCAAGTAGTTTTCTTTATTAATTAACCAATGAAAGCAACAGATAGATAGAAGACCCTCTCACATCAAGACTTTGTTGACTCCCCATGGGAACCTTACCCTTTTGAGGAATGGGAGAAACGATGGAGTGGGAGGGGGAAGTAGGAATGGAGAGAGCTATGTAAAATGAGAAAAGACTGTAATAAAAAATTCTGAATGAAAAGATAAGAAAAATATAAATAAATCAGACCTTTAAAAAATACTCCATGGGCAGAGAAAATTCCAGCAAAATTAATCATCTTTAAGTGTGGAAAGCTCAGGTTTCTCCTCTTTCAGTAGTAGAGAGAGTCTTTCACATCCCCCCACCGCTGCATAGGATCTGGAACCATAGGCATGAGTGTCTGTGTCCTTGCTGAGTGTGGAGGCCAGCCATAGACATTACTACATTGGAAGTCCAGTGTATTTAAGACTGTAACATACACTTAGGAGGTGGTGCACACTGAGACAACTCATAGAACATGACCAGATCTCTAAGGAAGGAGTGAGCAACTTTCTGTTGCATGTATCCAAAATAAGGCCAAGTTTGCTGCTTGAAGGAAAATCAAAATGAGTATTGATGACGCTGCCGCCAAGGTGTGTGAGTGTTTGTTCCCATTAGTAACACAGACACCTATTAGCAAGACCTTTCTCCCTTTTAAGGAAAAGATACTTCTATGTTCATTTTCTCTGAGTCTCTGGAGTTCGCAATCTGACTGCGGAGTTCCTTTTTTTTTTCCCTGTGAAGAGGCCTGCGGGAGAGTGACGCAGGCAGGGGCTGGCTGGCGGGCTGGCTGGCTGGCTGGCTGGCTGCCCCCTCACTGCCCGCCTCCTGGGCCTAGTCTGCTGTTTATACCTGCTGAAGTGCTTTCTGTGTTTGAGTTGGCACTGCCCATTTACATGCTAGAGCCCGAGGCTGTTCATGATGTGTGTCCCAGGACTTTGAAACCTATGAGCTGGCGGCTGGGACGAGAGAATGTCTCTCTCAGTTTTTTGGGTGCACTCCATGTTTTTTTCCAAGAGGTTAGATCACTCTCCTCAGTCCAGGCTTGCTAGACAGAATGTAACAGTTACTGTTTGAGACATCCTGAACTTTTAATGGCAAAAGGTGTAGGGGCAAGTGGGAAAGGAAGTCCGGGGACAGCCTGAACTGCTTGAAAATGAACATTCTATAACTGGTAAATGAAGAATTTTACTGAACTGAAATATTTGTCATTGAAGAAGAAGAGGGAGAAAAATCACTTCTTGTTATGGAAGGGAGACACATTGTTTAAAACCTTCCAGTTCCAGCCCAGGTGACCTCTGGAATCCAGACCAGATCAATCGAGTGACTGCAGGAAGAGTTTTAAGGGTGATAGACTTTTTTTACAACTTTACCTGGCCGTCTTCTTAGTCCTTTAATTCTCTATCTAGATTTCTTTTAAAGACTTGTTTTTTTTGTTCATTGTTAAAACCAGGAAAATTTTGACACCTGCACATCCCTAGCAACCCTCTGTTCTTTCACACCTGCTGCCTGCGTCTGTCACACTGAGATATACTGGTGTCTGTTAACGCCATCACCTGTTTTTCCACCCAAGATTTCTCTCCCTTCATCTCTTCCTGTGAGAAATCTTGGCTCATGGGAGAATTTTTTTGTTTGATTTATGTAATCTCAAATTTCTTCATATTATTTCTATCTCTTTGTTTAGGAATGAACATGATGTAGAGATATGGAAAGACTTAAGAAACTTTCTTACATTTAAGGTATTTTATAATAGAGTATGATACCTTCTCTATGAAAGAGTAATAACTGTATTGTGAGACTGAGTTCAAAGCTGGAGATGACCGATTTCCAAGTTCATAGCAACTTTGTTTACAGGAAAACACAGTAAAGCCCTTGTCATATCCTCCCCTCCGCAGCACCCGTCAAGTACAAAGTCTGCGTTCTTGTAAATATGTTAAGAATTTCATCTGTAATGTTTGTCTATGAAGAACATAAAAATGCCTTTGAGTAGCAAGAGTGCCAGTTTTCCAACCAAGGGAAAGAATCCGTACCCGGGTTTCACTAAGGAAACGCTGCCGAGCAATGAATAGACTCTCCTTCCCCATGAAAGCAACCCGTTTATTCCCAGGTCAGACTCCTTGGTCTCCCACTGGATGATGTCCTCTGCGCATCCTCCCCACCCCTCACTCCTCCAGGCCTCTCTCAGCGACCTCATTCAAGCATCTGTCCGAGGAAGCTGAAGGATACACAAATTGAGCCTCGCTAAGACAGATGCATGTTTTATCAACACTCATAGACCAGAGTTGTCCCAGCATCTAGGACAGCGTTGTTTGTCATTCAAGAGGTTTATTGATGCAATGTGTATTCCCTGGTTCTCCTCAAGAAAAAAAAATGTTTTTACCTGTGGGCATGTCCAGATGGTGGTGAAAGGCTTGCATTCATGAAAGCGGCATTCAGCAATTCATGGTTGCCAAGGTATGCAGCAAAGACATGCCTTCTGCCACCCCATCGCCTCCGAAAGAAACAGTATCTAAGGCAACAGATTAGCACCTTTGAGGCCAGAGTTCCTTAGCATTTGAGACTTGAAAGATGGGCATAAGGCAGAGAAACATGCCATAATAATACGAAGGAAGGCATTTTGTTGTTATTTCTCTCGCTACATAAAAAGGAGGTTAGTGGTAAAAACAGGATGGGGACTTTGGACTTCACATTTGGGGACGCAGTAGGAACTTAATTGAGGTCTCCCCTGTGCCCTGTAAACATAATGCTTCTTTTGAGGCCTCATTTCAGGGACATAAGTGACTAAGGGTCCAAAGTATGTCCAAAGGAATGGGATCTGTGCTTTAAAAAGGCAGTTTCAATGAGTATCTTGGAATTTGTGGTGTTTTCGGAACTGTCATTATTTTTTTTCCTTTCTTCTCCATTTTCTGTTATATCCCCTTAATGCTATCACTGGCATGTCAATGTGGTTCCCAGGAGGCATTGCTGATGCTGGCAGAGCTTTTCTCATTGGCTCCTCCCCAAGTACGGAAAAGGCTCAGGCGACAGCTCTTGGCTTTTGCAGCCAGCTACAGTTGGATCGTGAGCCCAGTAGCTAATATAGAAGGATATTATTCCTTTTACAGAATTTGGCATGGTCTTGCTGCTTATTGCCTGACCTAGTGGAGGAAGGCTTTTTCCATGGTTGTAGAACCCGGCTTTGAAACTTACAGGCCTTCTCAGATTGAACGAAGAAAATAGTTTCTGAGGACTGAATTGTCCTTTGTCTAATTTTGGAACTAATGGAGAAAATGAACTCCTCACCATCACAAGAAGATCTGGGAGGTGAGATGCTCCTGAGCTCGCTCTTCCTGGCTCTTTGTTTTGCAGAGTCTCTTCAGGTTCTATTGAAATGCCATTAGGCATTAGGCTCAGTTGTTTTCTGAGCCTAAGAGAGCACATTTAGGTTGGACTGAAATTTTGGGTGCATTTTTAACAGAAAAAGCTAAGTGGAGTAAGGCAATCAGGAGGGCCTGAGTTTGAACACTGACTTCTCAAGTTCATTCTTTATAATTTCAGACCAATCGATTGATAGACTGAATAACAGGGATGCAAAGAACTGCCTGTGATGTCCCCTGATATGACCTGGCAGGAGGTCAAATGAGGGGTCACTGCAGCTCCCCAGAAGCCCACGGGGGCCCTTGTTTCATTACTCCTTTTAATGAGACGAACACATACTCCCTCCTTTTGGATACACTCGCTGGAAGAAAGGGCCCATTAGCACTTAGAAAATTTACTTCTATGTAAGGGATACTTGCCTGCACCTCAGCTAACAGCATACAGTGGGCTCTGTCTCCCTGCCATCTAGTGATAATATCTTGGCCTGGCCAGGCCACTATAGGATAGGCTGTTAACCACAAGCAGCCCTGGAAACTATCATTTCTTGGATTGAAATACTATCCATTCCTCTTTTCCCTGAAAACACACCCTGTTACGCAGAGGATGGTGTGATTTAAAGTCAGAACTTTATTCCTGGTCTACAAAGACATTTTAAGAAACTAATTAATTGTAACTGTAATAACTATACCCCAATGGGATCATGAGGTTCAAATAACTTTTTGAGAGTCACTTATTCAAATGACTTGTCTGCCTTTGTACTGGTAAATTTTAAGACATATTCAGGAAAAGAATCTGCTATTCTTAAGATAGCCACAAAAATTATTATGAATAACCCTTGAAAATGAATCCACCCGCTGGTCTATATATGTGACTTGTCCTGAAAATTCTAACTCTTACGTTGTTTTTCACTACTTTTTAGTTGTGACTAGAAAACAGCCATTTTTAGTCAATAGATGTTCCCGAAGTTTCTAGTCACAGGATGTTATAAGAGTTCCCATCCATGTGTACAGATTGTGGGTTGCAAGGATGTTTGGAAATTTGGAAGTTGTGTAGAAAGTCACCAATACTATTTGCGGCGTGTTTTCCATCGCGGTTACGGGGCATGGTTAGGTCTAAATGCTTCGCGGCTCACTCACTTGCTCCTTGTCAACAACTGAACAAAGAGGCACCGTTTTCCACAGATCTCACACTGATGATTATTGGGCCAGTCAAGAAGGGCATGGAGCCTGGCTGGAGAACAAACGAAGGTGACAATGACTTGGTGATAACGGAGCTTGCGCTTGGTGTCCTCTCCAGTCCTAAAAAACAATTCCGGTGTATCATGTTCTCCACTGGCATCCTCCAGAAGGAGCTGTGCAGGCATTAGCATTGGTCACAATATGTCATCATATTTCCTCAGCTTCACTGCCCAGCTTGTAGTGGCGTTTTTTTTTTCTTCTTTTGCATTGTTTTCTTTTGCCCTAGAGCAGGGTGAAGTCTAAAGGCTTAAAAATGCTCTATATTCACCTCTTTTCTGTGTTGTTGCTTTCTTTTTATTGGTTAGAGGCCGTGATGTTGTTGGTTTGATACATTTCCTTTGTAGAGAGAATGGGGCGAGAGGAAGGGTGAATGCATTAGCTCATACCTTGTAGGTGAGAATTTGTGGAAAGAATGGGATGGGATACAAGAAAAAGCATCTAGGACTGTCTGAATATGAAAAGTATGGCTGTGTGTTGATAGATAGGTGGCTATTCCCTGTATTCATCTGCCGTAGCCTTGACAGGTGTGTGACTGTGGCAAAAGAGAACCAGGCCCAGCTTGTCGGGAGACAGCAAAACTCACACAACACAGTGATCTCTGAATGGCTGAGAACTATTACTTTACACAAAGTAATAGCAGTTAATCGTTAATACTAAAAAACCACCAATTACCACTCTTTCACCTTCACTTTAGGTATAATGGGCATAAGCAGACATTTTCATAATAATGAGTAAAATAATAATTAATTAATATAATAGTTAATGTGGATGAGCCCAACTGTTTTGGGGGATTTCTTAAGAAATTGTACTTGTAGCTGGGCGCTGGTGGCGCACTCCTTTAATCCCAGCACTTGGGAGGCAGAGGCAGGCGGATCTGTGTAAGTTTGAGGCCAACCTGGTCTACAAGAGCTAGTTCCAGGACAGGCTCCAAAACTACAGAGAAACTCTGTCTCAAAGAGAAAAAAAAAGTAAATTGTATTTTCCTTTAACTAAAGCTTTAGTTTAACACAACTAAAGTTGGTGTCTGTTCATCTACAATGTTGTTTCTTAAAGAATTTTTTTAAGTGTATCATGTAGCTTGCCCATCTTAATCCCTCACACCCGTTTTCCCTTTCTGCCCCATCCGCCCTCTACCTTGCTAATCTCCTCCTCCCCCCAGTTTCCCTTTTACTTTTGTGTCATTGGTGTAAGTGGTCTTACGTGTCTATGTGTTATCCAGTGTCCACAAATGAGAGAAACCATGCCGTATATGTCTTTCCAAGACGCATTTTGCTTAATATATGGAACCCACATTGAAGGAGCTGGAATGATGGCTCTGCTGTTAAGAGCCCTTGCGGCTCCTCTAGAAGACCCAGCCTGGGATCTTAGCTCCCTCATCAGGTAGGTCACGACTTCCTGGAATCCAGGTCCCCGGTGCTGACACCTTTGGCCTCCACAGGCACCTGCACACAGATACACATACTTATATCAACACACACAATTACACATAATAAAAAATAATAAAAACATTTTTTAAAAAAAGACAGCATTTAAGATGGGTTAAACTCAATGTACTTGTCAAATTATTAGAATTTTTATCTACTTTCTTCCCAGCATTCCATTTCACCAGACTCTTTCGGAGCAGGTCAAGGAAACCCCACTCAGAACAGCTGGGCTGTTCTCAAGGATTCTGAACAGACCCACTCATAGGATGGTTGATGGCTCGAAGGATATCTATCCTTTGGGACACTTTGCTCCAATTTCTATAACTTGGAAGGCCAGGCCAACTATTTGAACATTTACTTTTATCTCCTCCTCAAGTATTGCCTTCCTGATCTTTATTATCTACTCCAAAAGAGTATTTTTTTTTGCCTTTGTAAGGACATTTCAGGTCACACGGTGTAACAGAGAAAGAAATTATTATACAAAGAAGCAGTTATGAGTGCGATCTAGGACAAAGCAGAACAGCACCTGAAGTTAACGTGAGTGGATACTGCAGAAAACTGTCCTTTTCAACTTTTGTTTTTATGACTAGAATAGTAGTCATAAGCAAAACTACAGAAAGATTTTTAGACTCTCATAAGGTGACATATGGCAAGGACTTAGAACGCTGCCAGCACATAGTAGGAGCTCACAGAGTCACCGGTTGGTGCGAGTGACTCAAGGTGATATATGGTAAGGCCTAAGAACACTGCCAGCACATAGTAGGAGCTCAGAGAGCCACCAGTTGGTGCCAGTGATTCTTGCGGCTAAGCGGGTTTATTCTTAATGACTGAGGGGAAGGAAGTACCCACCCTCAGCTGGCAGCAGAAACTGGCAGGACACTTCTGGGAATTATCAGTAGTGACTTGATTTGGGAAAGAAGTGAGAGATCAGGCTGGGGAAGCCTTCAGAGTAGAATGGACTTCATAGTCCACCAGATAGAAACACTGTGACTCACAGAGTACAGGCCCCTTGCCCACTATACTCCCAGAAAGATGAGAATTCTGCTATCTTCCTCACTTTGATCTGCCTACCTGATTATTTTTTCTATTTAGGTATGTTAGAGGTAGAAACTTTGAGCTATTTGTTTTATTCAAAATGCAGTGTGAAGTTGAAATTAATATTCTCATTTTGGTCCAGAGGTCACTATTGGCTGAGGTAATGTGCCTAGGTCATGAAGTTGCCTGGAGTCTCCAAAGATCTCGTTCCTTACCTGATTGGTGGATTTGAAAACTCTAAAATAAGGTTTCGGGAGAAGAGGGTGGTTCTTGGCTTGTTTGAGTCTTCATTATGGTTGTATTGTTTGTTTCCTGTTTTATCGAGATAAGGTTGCGTTCTGTAGAGTGAGCGGGTCTGGCATTCATGTCCCAGTCTAAGCCCTGGAATTCCAGGCATGAGCCACCCAGCTAGCATTGTTTTCAGGGGATGGGAGGTTTGACAAGGACAGAGACACTGAGAAAAGAAGCAATAGTTTGTATCCAGGACATATGAACTCTCTCCCGGCAGGCTACGAGGATCGTCTGAGCATTGCCAGAGCCTTACACAGACCTTCAGCCAGACCCCAAACAGATATCCATCTTAACCATAGTTCCTGCATCCACTTACTCGTGTATTGCTCTTTATTCCTCGTGGTCAGCGTTGAGCCTTTGAAACTCTGTGGTATGAGAACAACTTTACTTCTCCAGGCCCTTTCTGTTTATAAGTTGGTCATAATTAATTTTGTTTTGAAAGTTTCCTCATGGCCTATGGACTTGCCTCTTCATTACTGTCAAGCGATGTTTGGAGGACAGAGTGAAGTAATGTATGTAAAAATGCATCCGGTTTTTATATAAGCAGAGGTGGTTTGTGTGTACAACTACAGACATTTCATCTGTCTTTAATATTTTCAGACTTCAAGGAAACTCACGTCTACACAACAACATTTTTCCAACTGGTTTCAAAGCCCAAACTATATTTAAATTTCATGGAAGAAACCTTAACATGGCAATCAGTTCGAGTTGAAAGACACACAGTACTGGCTATAGATAGGAATGTTTTAATACCTTTGCCAAAAATAAAGCTTATAAAGGGAAGAAAAGTCTAATTTTTTCCTCATAAATCTTTCCCTAGATGTAGTAGATAGAGAAAGAAGGTCTAAGATTCCGAGGCTTTAGCTGCAGCTATACAGTGTGGTGCACCTGCAGGCTGTCCTCGGCTGTGCTCTAGACATTGTGCCAAAGGCAGCACTTCAGGTGCCCGAGCAAGGAAGGACTTCTATAACCATGGCAGGTACCTAAGTCCTCAACAGTCATACTGTTCTCACTGTGGAAGATGTCAACCAGAAAACACTTGGGAGAGCAATTAGAAAACCGCGGGGTAGCAAAGTGTATCAAGGCAGGTGGTTTAGATGATTTTAGTCATTAGAATACCTCTGGAATTTTCAATCTAGTTGATACTTTGCTACATAGAGCTACAAAATATTTTACTCTTATTTTAATTATCTTTTAAAACGAGGGTACATTATTACTTTCTGATTGTAAAAGTGATGTTGCCATTAGAACTTTATAAAGTTCATAGAAGTATGAAAAAGAAAACAAAAGCTTAGCATTCTATTAGACAGTGAAAACCATTTTGCCCTTTGCATTATAACCTACTGATTTTTTTCTATTCATCTGCTGTTTGCTTGTTAGAAGCATCAAGCCGAGGCACAGCTCAAGGGCACAGATTCAGACCGCTGGAGCTTAAATTGGGCTCTGTGGCTAGCCAGTGTGAATGCTTTTCTAACTCTTTGTTTTTCCTCAGTCTCTCTGTACGTCACTGCTAAATTGAGGTTGAAAATCAAGTTGATAGAATTGTTGTAAATGTAGTATGTGTTGATGTTCATTCATTAATCTGTTTAGAACACCACCTTTTGCAAAATAACCACTGGGCATTATTAGCATTATGCATTATTTATGTAATGGTAGGCTGGTTTTCGTTTTTATCAATAAGGCATACGCTGCTCATATCCACCGACACTGGAGGCTGAACTCTGAATTTTGCTTATCCTAAGATATCTAGTTACACCCTCAGCAACTTAGTGATACCCTCAGCCCTGTGAATGTTTTATTTACCAGACTGTTTCCTTAGGAGTGGACCTACAGAGTCAAAAGATTGCTCTTCGGGCTGATGAGGGAGGGGGACTTGATCTGGGGAGGGGCAGGGAAATGGGAGGCGGTGGCGGGGAGGAGGCAGAAATCTTTAATAAATAAATTTAAAAAAAGGAAAAAAAGACATTGTTTTAAAATATATTTTATATGCTTCTTTTCCCTTGGTAAATTGTCCATTTATTGCTTTTCCTTTGTAGAAATTCTTGGCATATTGGGATGCCAACTTGTTATGTGTCATATTTTGGGCAGCTATTTTCCTTAAATTAAAAAAAATAAATTAGAGGGTGCTCTTTATGGTCCATGCGCTTGCTTCTGAAAGCTATATCTGCTGGTCTTTTTCTCTATACTATTTTCTATA
This sequence comes from Microtus ochrogaster, assembly GCF_000317375.1. Lineage (NCBI taxonomy): Eukaryota > Metazoa > Chordata > Mammalia > Rodentia > Cricetidae > Microtus > Microtus ochrogaster. Next base: position 2,986,287 of record NC_022030.1, read on the forward strand.
GCTTTCATGTTCAGGAAGTCAAATGATGTCAATCTCCTCACCCGCATTTTTTTTTGTTGTTAAGTGCTAGTTCATTTGCAGTATGCACTGGCAGTGATTTGAGATAAAGACTAATATAATACGATCTTTCTTTTTTTCCTCTAGGTATTTTGAGGATAGAGTCTCACTATATAATCTAAGCTGTCTCCAAACTCATGAGTTTCCTACCTCTGCCTCCTAGGGACTGGAGTCACAATCATGTACTGCCACACCAGGTTGGGTAACCATCTTTATAAAGTATTTATTAATTAAGACTCTTTTTTAATCAATGCAAGCTAAAGTCATCTGAGAAGAAGGCAATGTAGCTAAGTGCTCAATCAGGCTGGCCCATAGGTAAGCCAGTGGGACATTTTCTTGATTGATGATTGATGTGGAAGGTGGGGAACACACCTCTTAATCTTAGCCTTTGAAAGGCAGAGAAATGTGAATGTCTGGTATTTGAGACCAGCCCGGTCTAAACAGCAAGTTCCACACCAGGCAAGGCTACATAAAGAGTCCACATCTCAAACAAACAAACAAACAACAAACAAACAAACAAACAAGAAACACACTCACAGCCGGGCGGTGGTGGCGCACGCCTTTAATCCCAGCACTGGGGAGGCAGAGGCAGGCGGATCTCTGTGAGTTCGAGCCAAAGCCACAGAGAAACCCTGTCTCTCGAAAAAACCAAAAAAAAAAAAAAAAAAGTCT
>NC_022030.1:2987115-3022008 GCF_000317375.1 Microtus ochrogaster
TAGCCTTTGAAAGGCAGAGAAATGTGAATGTCTGATATTTGAGACCAGCCCGGTCTACACAGCAAGTTCCACACCAGGCAAGGCTACATAAAGAGTCCACATCTCAAACAAACAAACAAACAACAAACAAACAAATGAACAAACAAACAAAAACCACACTCACAAGTAAACAAACAAGCCCCTTCCCCAAACACACACAGAAAACATCCAGTAAACCAAACCAGCAAAATGAAACAAACTGAGCAAGTCAGGAAAAGCAAGCTAGTAGAGAGCATTTCAGCCTCAGTTCCTGCCTCCATGTTTTTCCTTGAGCTCCTGCCATGACTTCTCTCAGTGATGGACTGTGATATGGAAGAATAAATTGAAATAAACTCTCTCAATCCCAGTTACTTTTGGTCATTGTCTTTATCATAGCAGTAGAAGGCAAGCAAAGGCACTTTCTTCCCCTTATATACTTAGGGACCTTTCTCTGTAATATGTTAGGTATATAAAGACGTCCTCTTATTTTGGAAGTATGTATCACACTGCTTATGGAGCAATTATTGTCCTTCCATATCCATGATTTTGCTTCTGTAACTTTACATTCCCATGTTTCTTCACAACTCAGAGTACTTTGGTTTGTGCCAGAAATTAAGGTGGAAAAAGTCTTGGACTGTTTCTAGCCTCCCTTTCCTCTGCTTCCCCCTCCTGCACAGTCAGGAAATCAAAATTTCACCCTCAGCGTCTGGTTCTGCGTTCCAGTTCCGGCTATTAAGACATGAACAGAAAGAGAGGTTATTCTAGAAAGGCTTCTTGAGATATTATACTCTGAGTTTTGTAATAGATCATAGTTTCTTATAGGAAGAAGGCGTCAAATCCTATAGTCCTCCTTTCCTCCTAATAGATCACAGTTTCACTTCCTGTGGTGACGGTATTCATACGATGTTCCTCAAGCCTTGAGATGCATAAAGTGAGGGGGTCTCTGGGCACGTGCAGGTGACTTTCTGAACAGCACAGGCAGTAGTCTGGGGAAGAATGTGAGTATCAACTGACATGGTTTTAGCCAGCACTCTTAATGCTGGAATGAGCACAAAATGCTCCCTGCTTTTCTCTATCTGTGTGTCTCACAGTGGCCATAGCAATTTAAGGTTGTCTACTTCGACGGAGTGTGAATTATATTTCACAGCATAAATGCCTTAAAATGCAGACTGCATCTCGTTGGAGTCAAACGATCCCTTTCATTACTTTCAGCAGGTGCACTCTTCAGTCTCTGAGAATGAAACTCCTGGTTAAGAGTCACACACATACGGAATGGGTTGTATGTATTCAGTTCTCTAGCGATTTGTCAAATGATTCCAGTTATTTTGCCATTAGAATCCTGTGCTGTGATTAAATGCCCTACCTCCAAAAATCTACCTTTAGCCTGTGAGTCACGTGGTCACAACTTGGTTCCTTGTTGTTTTGGAGCTGCCGTGAAGCAGAACATCATGGCAGAGACATGAGATGGACCAAGCTGTTTACTTATGGCAGCTAAGAAGTAGGCAGTGGGAACAAGAGAAAGAGAAGAGGTGTGGGAGCAGAATTTACCTATTACGGGATTGGCCCTAGTGGCTTCACTTCCTTCCACCTGACCCCATCTCCTAAAAGGCTGAGCAACCTCTAGCTCTTCAGTTCCAAACACAGCATCCCTACATATGGAGACTACAAACAAGGAGATGACTGTGGGCTGGCAAGGTGGCTCAGTGGGTAAAGGCGCAGCCCTGGTGGCTTGAGTTTGATCCCCAGGACCCACGTGGTGGAAAGAATCAGCTAATTTCTGCAATTTGTCCTCTTTTTTCCCACAAGTACATGCTGGCATGCACAGACTTCTGCTCCCCCAACCAAGCTGAGTAAGAGAAAAGCCATAACTAAAGTTACAGTTGGTCCCGTGTTTTGGGGAAATGCGCAGTCAATGAAATAGCACCCAAAGTGTTGCTTCGTGATGCTCTTTTTCTGTTTGTGTCTTTTCTTTCTTCTCATTTCCGTTAATGTTCTCTCTTGTCAGTTCACATGGATTGGTTGCTATTGCCAAATTCTTAGTCTCTATTGTCACGGTTTGGCAGCCATTTGATGTCTGTAGTAGCCAGACCAGTTGGACAGTTCACATTTATTATGAAACACATTTTATGATATGATTTATCCTTAGTTTTTTTTGCCAGTGATACAATGAGCGCTAGAGAGGAACTTGTCTTCTTCCAAAGTCGTTTCATCAAAGGCCAAGTCAGTGGAATGAGTAGACATTCTTTTATATGTGTGCATATTTGTGTGTGAATGTGGGTGTTCTATGCATTTAGATGTGTGGGTATGTGCATGTGCACTCGCGTGTGCATATGCAGGTGAAGACCCAGAGGTCAACACAGGGCATCCTTTTTGATTACTCTCCATTCTATTTCATCCATCCATTCATTTATTTCGTGTGCGCTAGTGTTGTATGCATATACTCTGTGTGAGGGTGTTGGATCCCCTGGAACTGGAGTTACAGACAGTTGTGAGCTGCCATGTGGGTGCTGGGAACCCAGGTTCTTTGGAAGAGCAGTCAGTGCTCTTAACCACTGAGCTGACTCTCCAGGCCCCTCCACTCTATTTCTTAAGACATGGTTTCTCTCTGAACTTGGAGTTCATTTATTTGGCTAGGGTGGTTGGCCAATAAGCTTCGAGGACCTGCCTGTGCCTGGCTCCTGATAAGGCTGTTTTAAGAAGCCTGTGCTAGGCTTTTGTGTAGTTGCTGGGTATCCAAACTCAGGGCCTCATGCTTGTGTAGCAGGCGTTTTAGTAAATGATCACCTCCTCGGCACCTGACTAGACATGTAATGTTTCTTATCCAAGAGCTTTCATGACTTTGATCTCAATTCTTCTAGGTTGAGTGAGCCCTCACTGTCTTACCACTGTAACACATTAATATAAAGTAATTCTTGTTCTTTCTCCTGACATTTGTTTACTATAGCAACTAGACAGGAATCAGTCCATATGCTGTGTTATGGGTACTGCAGATGCTACAATTCCAGGCTCCAGCCAGTGGATTTGACGGTAAGTACCTTATCACTTCAGAATGAGGTGCTTGATTTGTGAATCCTGCTGGCGTCAGGACTCGAGCCTCAGAAGGTAGATTATGTGACCATTAATAGTGGGGAAATAGTAACTGGCCATAGAAACCACCAGGCAGACTTTGCAATGTAGAAACTATTCTTATGGGTTTCAAATTGTCGGGTGGGGATAATGATTTGTTAGGTTTCAGAGGAAATACCATTTAATGTAGTGTGCTATATAGATGGGATGAATTTCAAAGATGCGTTGAAAGGAACAAACAACAACACATACATCATTGCTTTGTTTCTATAGAGACTAAAATAAGTATTTTGCATATCAGGTGCTATAAGCATCCAATGATGAAAAAGATAGGATAAATTTTATGCTTTCATGAGGTCATATATATAAGTGCTTATATAAAATATAAATATATTTAAAAGTACATAAATAAATAAAAATTACCTAAAATATACGAAGAAAATAAGTTATATTTTAATTTATTAATTATTATTTATTATGTAATTAATTATACTTACTTATTTTACTATTTAAATCAATACTATTTATATATTTATGCATGCTTTCTCTGTCTTAGATAGGATTTCTATTGCTGTGAAGAGACACCATAACCACAATAGCTCTTACAAAGGAAATTATTTAATTGGGTGGCTGATAGTTTCAGAGGTTTAGTTTCCAGAGGTGGAATGCAGCCGCAAGCAGGCAGATGGTGCTGGAGAGGAGCTGAGAGTTCTATGTCTTGCAGGTAACAGGGAATTTTCTATCTCCCTGGTCATTATTTGAGTATATATGAGGCCTCAAAGCCCACCTCCACAGTGACACACTTCCCCCAACAAGGCCACACCCACTACAATAAATTCATACTTTCCATTAGTGTCACTTCTTTTGGGGGTCATTTTCTTCCAAACCACCACATTTCACTCCCTGGCCTCCAAAAACTTGTAGCCATGTCATAATGCCAAAATACACTCAATCCAACTTCAAAAGTCCCCATAGTCTATAACAGTCTCAAACTTATTAAAAACATAAAGTTCCAAGTCTCTTCTGAGATTCAAACTCTTAACTGTAATCCCCTGTAAAATTAAAATCAAAAAGATCACATACTTATTATTATATCACATATAGTACTGTACTTATTATTTTAAATAATATTTATTTTATTATTTATATTAAAATTAAATATATAAATATAAATATATGAAAGCATACAATTGCTATGTGGAAAAAATAGAGTAAATTAAACAAAGTACCTGGATGACTGTTTAAACCTACTTATTACAGAAGGACTCTTTGAAGCAGAGTTATATAAAATTAAGAGTAATGACGATAAAAGGTTAGTCACTTGCTGGTGAAAGAGAACAAGGAATCTTCTGGAGTCTAGAACATCTTAGGGCCAGAAGAAGAGCCAAAAAGTCATGTAGGGGTTAGCTCATACAGGCCTTTGAAGTCTTAGGCAATCAAGTTGGCATTCTATTTTTATTGGTGGGGAAATAGTAGACAGCTTAAGTCAATTTATATCTACAGACTAATCAAATGTGGGCTTCAGAGAAATCCCTCCCATTGCTGTGTTGTAAGGGTCTGGTTGAATGAAGATCACTTAGTGGTTATGAGCTAACTGTTTGGAGTAAGACCAACATCCAATAACCATAGCTGACCATACTCTGTCCTTATATGTACTGACAACAAACTAGCTGTCACACATGCCACTAATTCAGCCATGCATAGAGTCAGTTTCAGATGTGCAAGAGGCTGTGATCCAAAAAATACAAATCATATCAACAATTCTCCAAAATAGGGTAGTTTTAGTTATCCAATAGTAAGGACATTGGAAGTATGCTTGTGTATGGAAGGGCTTGAGTACTTTCTTAGCTTTAAAGTGATCTTCATATTTAAAAATATCAGAAGTAAACATTTTAGGTAAAGAGCCTGCTATTTTCTACCAGCATATACTGCAGTAAGGCAAAGGGCTCTAAGCTTAGACGAAAGAGGAAATGGAAAAAGGGCAAGCTATAGATTTTTCTATCCCGGTAAAGAGATTTTTACCTCAACAAAATGCATGGAGTATAACAAAAATGCCCAACGTGAATGAGTAACTGATGACCTTAGGTGAGAGGGGCGTGGCAGAGGATGAGAACTGGGGACTGAACTGGGGAGGCCATCTGTGGCAGTCACAGTCTGAGTGAGGTGTAGTATGAGTCCTTACTGGAAAGGGGTTGGGCTTAGAGAAAGAGGAGCTGGAGGGAAAAACACAAACACTAAAAGGGAAGAAGGCAGCAGGGTCTATGAAGCCAGCCCAGGGAGACACACACCTTGCTATGTGAAGTCTGGGCAGAGGAGATCCAGAAGGAGGAACAGGAAGAGGAAGGGCAGAAAGGTCAATGAGGCGTCCAAGGTGTAGTGCTTGTCCACAGTCGATCCCAGGGCCTCTGGTTTCAGGCCTCAGGCTTCTTTGGCTTGATCCTCACTCAGTATAGAACACAAATCTTCAACAGTGAAGGTACACTTGAGATGTACATGCTGCTGGGACTGTGGTAGGCTGGTTTGAGGTATGTGCTGGGTTCATTTATATCAATGTTCAACATACTACCTTGAGGTTGACCAAAATTGGGGCAGCTATATAATAGAAATTAGAAAAGACTACATGTTTCTCCACTGACACTTAGTTCTTTACAAGCACACTGGTTGACATAACACACAAGTAGCTGGATCCAATACGGCAATGCTGTAGTATTAGGAGATGTAAACTTAGACAGGGAATTGTTCCTGTACATTTTGTAACAATCATTTCTTTATGGTTTATAGAATAATTCATTTGTCTTGTTCATTTATTTGAAGGCAGCGTAAGTAAAAGAAGATGGTGCCAGCATCACATTAGGCTGGGATGTTGGATCATGACGCCATATTTATCTCACTGCTGAAAAGAGCCAGACAAGCAACAGTCTTAATCATAATTGCGGGTGGCCAGTGTGAAGCTGGGAATGTGCTGCAGAGCTTATGATTTCCTCAACTGAATCCTAAACCATATCAGCAATCTCCTTTCTCTTGACCTCTCTTAAAAGAATCTCTAGTGATTGTGTGTTATAAGGATAAAAATTAATAATGTGGACTCCTGCAAGATTGCCGAGCATCAACATGGTCCAACTATGTCTGAGCAGCATCTGAAGATTTTTCAAACTAAAATGTAAAAAGTGATGTTATCCCATTTCTCATTCCTAATCTCTGAGAGCTAGTTTGACAAAAGACACAGGCGCCATATCCCTGAGCACATGGGTGCTTGCACATCATGGTCAAAGTGGCTTATTGTCCTGTGTTAAGTTTAATGTGGACTAGTTTCCCAGACATTAAAGGACTGTAAAGCCCTTGTTGGCAGAGAGAATGCCCGAGGATGGTGTTGTGCTGGGGTGTTGTTCTGCTGTGGAAGGAAACTTGAACTACAGCTTTGTAGCTAGAGGCACAATGGTGAAATACTTATTGGAGTCGAGATCTTTACAGATTTTATCCTTCGGTATTTAAAACAAACCACTCAATTACAAATCCTTTCTTGAGATGGATTTCCAGAGGGTGTGGTCAACTTTCTGGCAACATTAGATTGGATTCAAGAGTTTTAAAATCTGAACTTCAAACCTGCTGGATTTCCATTTGGCTTCAGATTCTCTTTCAAATGGTTTATTGCTCATTGACTCAGCATTCACCAGAAACTAAAATATACCAGGGAGGAAGCAGATATGCTATGGAAAGCACCCCCACCTGGAACTCAATTCATCTGGAAGATATAGCTTGCATATCAACACAAGTTATGAAGCACTCCAGTGAAGTTAAAGTGTGTGTGGAGGGAAACTTTTGCTTGGATTAGAATCTAAATTATTTCAGTCTTTTTTATTCCTCCCCCTCAAAATGCTTTAAAGTTCCTCTTGAAAGAACTAGCAGTGTTCTTTGGAAATCTTATAAGATTCAGGTGTTTTCAGCCCCTCATCTGATACTGAGAAAACTCTTTTCCTTGCGAGGCCCCCTTGGACCTGTTTTGAATACCTGCTACTGAATGCACACATTTTGAAGGCTAAGGCAAGGCCTGCTCCACACCCTTGTGCCCTTGATATACACACCACAGCCAACATTCCTCCACCCAGATTCTTTTCTAGCCACAGCCACCACGAGTGTTTAACATCCATCTTTACCTTTTTCTTCCTCCTTTGGTCTTCAAGCCAGGTGAGCTATAAAGCGAGGTAAAATGTACAGCTGGGTCAACAAAGGGGGTCAGGGGGATGAAACCATTTCCTATCCTTTTTCAGGACATTTGAAAAACACAGTTGGCAGTGTGTGCTTGGGGCTGGGGGGGTTGAAGCGGGAAGCATGATTGAGCATATAAATTAAATATTTTCACCCCCACTCTTTTTTGATAGCCTGGGGGTATTAAGAATGTGTGTTTTGGAAGGGCTCAGCAAGCATTCCAACAGTAAATACCTTCCTGTTCAGTGGGTTCGAAGTCAAGCTGTCCTCTGGGGTTGTTTTAAAAATATGTGTGAAATATGTACTTTTATTTCAAGCCAAGTCAAATGTTTTCAATCACCCCCCTTCAACACACACATTTGCTTGCCTCCCTTCCCTTCTTTTCCTGTCATTTCTTGCCCCCAGACAGTAAAATATACCCTGAAATGTGTTTTTATTTTCGAAAAGGAAGTTTAGCGATTAATTATGAGTTACATGTAAACATATAATATTGCCCTCAAAGGTATTCACCACAAACCTGGCCAGTGTTGTTCCCGGCTGGCATTCTTGAGCGTTCAGTCCTGGGCAGGAAAAGTCAGAGAAACATGCACAGAAACCAAGTATTTGGCTCCTGCACAGCTGGGAACCAGTAGATAATTGAGGGTGAGAAACGGTCCATAACTCTTCACCCCAGTGGGGATGAACCTATAATTCCCAAATTGTTTGTGTAATTTTCTATTTCTACCACATCAGAGACAAATATTATTTTGTACTGCGTGTTCCTTGTAGACTTTTTTTTTTTTTTCATCAGCAAAGTCCAATTAAGATGCCCGAAAGGAAAACAGCGTACCTGGGGCCATCAGACCTGGCAAGAAATACCACAGATGTACTCAGGAGGGAAAATATAGACCTCTGCTGGAAGCACAGAGCCCCTCTGCAGAATGTTTCTCTTCTGTTGATAGACTTCAAAAGCATAGATCAAGTGAGCTAATTAGAGGACGCCCTGTGATCTTCAAATTCAATATCAAGCTGTCGAGGAACCTTTTATATTTGGCCTGGGCTGCTAAGGAGGCAACAGATCTCCCATACAGAAGGTCTCAGACAGGGGTTTTGTGTTCCCAGTCTTCCCTTTGATGAAGCCAGTTAAAGTTCAGGAATGTTCTTAGACAACTATATTTACTAACAGCACCAGGTGTCAGGGTCGGTCTTTTCCAAATTTAAATTTTATTTAATGTAGCTGATTATTTATATTATTTTATGAATTCTATGGCTTGTGTGGAAGATGGGGAGGGAAAGCCAGCTCTTTCAAAAATAAATATCGAAGGGTAATTTATTCAAAGAATGTGTCTTGATATGTGATTCTAGGTTTTTAGGGTTTGTTGTTTCCGGGTATGTTTAACTCAGCAAACACTCATTAAACTATTGACTGTGCAAAGCTCAATGCTAGTTGCTGTTAGCAGCAGCTAATGACCTGGAAGTAATTCAGCTTGACCCAGTCCAACACTCTTTTATTATAAAAAGCTCTCCGAATAAAATATGGCTATGAGAGAACTTTCTCGGCATAAGGACTGGCATTTAGTGTTGAAAAACGATGAGCTAGCCAAGCAGCATCTTGTAAAGATGACCATGTTGCAGTCTTTTGGCAAATCTGTGTGTCTTGCCCTTAGTAGTGAAGGACTTAAAACTTTTCTCATTAGAAGTCCTGGATAGAAAAGGCGCTCTCTGTCTCCCATTGGCTAGGCTTCGGGAATTTTATGTGGAGCAATTAGAGAAAAAAAGGAATAAAGATATTCAACTTGGGAGGCAGAAGTCAAACAGTGTGTCATCCTGTCAAAATTCCTCAAGAATCAACAGTAGAATTACTGGAACCAGTTAAGACCCTTAGCCCAATGCTGCAGTTTATAGTACTTCACTGGCCTCACTTAAAGCGCTTGTGCTCAAAGCAATCCTCAGTGTTGTCAGATGTGTGTATGGAAGGTCTCCTATAGCCTGGTACAAAAATCGTTTAATTCGGTGCTCTCATGGTCACATCAACATATTAAAATTCTAATGAAACTTTAATAATACCTCAAATTTTGGTAAAATGCTGCTGTGGAATAATCCTTCTATACACCCAGAAAATGTGTTGTTTTCATTGTTAATAAAAAGCTGGTTGGTCAGCTGCTAGGCAGGACTTTTGGAGCAGAGAGAATGCTGGGAAGAAGAAAGGTGGAGTCTGCGGAGTCTTGAACCAGATGTGGAAGCAGCAATGGGGAAGTTCATAGATGAGGTAAACGAGCCTCAGGGCAGCACATAGATGAATAGAAATGGGTTAATTTAGTTGTAAGTGCTGGCTAGAGACAAGCCTAAGCTATTGGCTGAGCATTTATAATTAATAATTAATAATAAATCTCTGTCTGGTTATTTGGGAGTGGCTTCCGAGAGACACGGAAAAACTCCACCGACAAAATTCCTAATACTTATGAATGAGTACTAGTTAAACATTCCTAACCTGGAAAAACACACATTTGAAGACTGGAGAGACGGCACAGTTCACCAAAGCTCTTGCCCAGCAAGTATAAGGACCTCATTTTGATCCCCGAACCCATATAGAAGGCCTGGACTAGTCAAGTGCATATCTTGAACCCCAGCACTGTAGGGAGGCAGAGTGTCATTTGGGGATTTCTGGCCACCAGCTCAGCTCCAGGTTCAGTGAGAGACCCAGTCTCAAAGGAATAAGAGAGTTATAGAACAGGACACTTGATGTCTTCTGGCCTTTGTGTAACAATACATGTACACACATTTGTATAACACACACACACACACACACACATCTTGAAGTGTTTCAGAATCTAAAACATTTTAAACAACAATGTCATGCCACAATTGGGAAAATTCACAACTCCTCTCATGTGGCAGGCCACTGTGGAAATACAGATATACTAGAAATTATCCTTAAGCTATGTGAATAAGTTTCACACGAAACTAAGTCAATCTTAAGTTTTGCATTGAGTCTTAACTCAAGATATCTTCATTATATATATGTAAATATCCCCAAATCTGAGAAATGCCTGAAGTCCCAGAGATTTCTGCTGCCTAGCACTTTGGATGAGGAGTATTCAAAGTCCTCAGCCCGCAGCCCCGTAGATCTCACCACGTAATGAAGGGGTCACTCATTAGGTTGGCTATATCCTGAGAGAGGATCACAGCGAGTAGAGAATAAACGAACAGAAGAAGGGCTATTACACGTGATGTGAGTTCTGAGGGGTGACAAGGGCAGAGGGAGGCCTGAGAAGAAAGAAGGGACAGGAATAATAGGAGATACTGTAGACCTTCACTGTTCTTTATGGAAGCCATGAGCCATATAGGATGATCTTAACTAGTGAAAAATAAAATGCCTTTTAAAATGAAGCTCCTCTGGTGACCCTTATTTCACTTTGGTTGGTTGTCATTGATGGGTAGCTCTACCATACTGCACACCATATGTAGAGCATTTGGATCACTGCATTAGGTTGTAGAATACTCTGTAGTTGTAGTTTTTCCTCCGCATGTTACCTGCTAATGATGCTTTCATTTTATTGCCAAAGATCACCTTGCATGCTATTTTTGGAGTTTGAGTACATACTTGATCATATTAATCTATCACGATTTTTAAAATCTTTCTGTCAAAATAATGTTTCCTAGTGTATTATGGACATGATTATGATACTTAAAAGTCATCATAGCAAAATCTTGCATTTGATTTATATACTTAGAATATTTAAAAAATAAATGAAATAACCAGGTCAATATATTGCTTAAGGCTTTTGAAAGACACCATAGTTTTTATGTTGATTGTCACTTTTATGGGATCTAGAAACACCTAGAAGGTATACCTGTAGGCATGTATTTGAGGAGTTATCTATAGTCAGTTGATGTAGGCAGGCTAAGGATGGACATACCATTCCAAGGATGCATCTCGGGCCAAGTAAAGAGGAGAGACAAGCTCATCACCACCACTCCACGCTCTCTGCTCCTTTTCTGTGGGTTTACTGTGATCACCAAATGCCTCATGCTCCAATTCCCTTACCCTCTTTGCTACAATGGACCTTGTCCCCAACCATGAGCCCAATAAAAGCCCTCCTCCCTTAGGCTATTCCTGCCAGTTATTTTGTTGTAGCCATGAGACAAGTGACAACTCTGGTCATATAATAGGCATGACAAGATGTTTCCACACATGTCTGTTTGTATTTCTTAAACAACATTGCAAGAGTCAGTTTTGAAAGAAAAAGAACGATACCATAAAGAGTGAAAATAACAACAACAATAACAACAAACAACAAAATAGTTAGAAAGACAACACACTCTGTCTCTGTGAGAAACAAGGCTTCATATTTGAAAGGAAAGAGCTATTAGGATTAAAAAAACCAAAAACTACCTAACAAACATATTTTTCAAAAGAATACTGTGACCTAATTTCCCCCCATCTGAGTGATATAACACATTAAAACTAGTCTTAAAGTGTAGGATCTAAAATAAGAGAATTTTTGTTCTCTCATTTTTAATAGTGAAATAAATAATTTTATATGAGATAATACATTTTTGTTTATGGTAAAATAGATAATTCCCAGACTTAGAGCTCTAATGTGGGTGGGTATTGTTTAGGAATTTCACTCCCTTGCCATAGATCTCCTAAGGTAACTTACTGTTATGTCCATTAGACAGAAACAAAATAGTGACAGGGAAAGAAGGAGCTTTTATCACAGCTCAGGAATGAAGGCAGGATTTATATATATCTGGCTTCATCAAGGATAATAAAAATTAAGAATCCATTTCTCTAACCACTGTACCACCTTGCTCATAACTATTTTATTCAATCCTCATCCTAACCCCTGCTACCAGTGCTACCAGAAATATAAAATCTGAACCCCCAGAATGAATGTGGAAATAAGGTTCTTGTAGATGTACTTCATCAGGTAGAGGCAACACTCAATAAAGATGTTGAGTATTGAATGGTTTCTCATTCCATGTAACTAAAGTCCTTATAAGAAGATGGCCATTTGTAGATGCAGAAGCAAGAGGAGAAAGCCACTTGAGGTGCAAGGAAGACACAGTGAGGTTATGTCACCATAAGCATCTAGAAGCCAGGAAAAAGCAAAAAACTCTCCCCTGTAGGCTTTATAGGGAACATAGTCTTATTTCAAGCCATGGTGTTGAGCTTCCAAGCCTAAAGACCCAAGGCAGTACATTTCTGTCATTTTAAGGTCTGTGGTACTTCATTGTAGCAGTCTTCAGAGACCCATAGAGCAAGGAATTTCAATATTCCAGAGTCTGACCAGGCACCCAAGTGGCCCATGAGCCCACTCCACAACCCCAGCCATTGCTGTTTCTCACTTAATTTGCCAGAAGCTTAGGTGATACCCAGCCTTGTGGACAGAAGGCCAAAGACAATGTTTACAATTGCTTCTGTATTTGAAATATCAAGTAACACCCTTACAAAGTAACATTTTATCGGATTTGCCAACATTATATCCAGTTTCTGGGAAGCTAATAATTGTATATTTTTGTTCCTTTGGGAAGGCAGTGATTCACTAAGTGAGTATGAGCTATCATGGTATCAGGTAACTGTATTTACATTTGTCTGCCATGATAGGAAAAACTATCAGGCCTTACAACATCAATCAATTATCCTGGAATTTTCCTTTTTATACTGATTTTCATTTCCACGTTTAGTTTTGACTGTAGTCTGCCCAACTTCAGGAAATCACGATACTTCTTGGCTTTAAAAGAAGATATAAATGAAATATATAACTTAGTCAAAATATGGTTTTCACTCAAGGTTCTCAGAATAAAACTACCCATCCATTATCTTTATTAGAAACTCAAAATACTATTTTTTTTTTTGATTTTTCGAGACAGGGTTTCTCCGTAGCTTTTTGGTTCCTGTCCTGAAACTAGCTCTCTTAGACTAGGCTGGCCTTGAATTCCCAGAGATCCGCCTGCCTCTGCCTCCCGAGTGCTGGGATTAAAGGTGTGAGCCACCACCGCCCGGCTCAAAATATTATTTTTAAAATCTTTTTTATCATGCTTAAGGAGATGATGCTAGAGCCGGGTGGTGGTGGCGCATACCTTTAATCCCAGCATATGGGACTCAGAGGCAGGTAGATCTCTGTGAGTTTGAGGCCAACCATGTCTACAAGAGCTAGTTCCAGGACAGGCTCCAAAGCTACAGAGAAACCATGTCTCCACCCCCCCCCCCCAAAGAAGATGATAGGAATTGATAGGAATTTCTCACAGTCTGTCTGCCTCAATTTTCCCCTGTCTTTTTGCACACCTCATTCATTCTTTTCAGACAGAACATATACCGTTGACAACCAGTGTTTGGAAATCTATAAACAACTTGTTTTAAATATGAAACACTCCTTTTCCCTGGCATACATGACTTTCAAAAGCAAAAGAATTTTAGCTTTTAAAGCAAATGCTTTAAATGATGTCTTTACCAAACCGAGCATTGCACAATTCCTTAACAAGCTGTTGCATTTGAAGTGTACAAAGACTCAATGCTGACTTGAAAGGGAGGTAACAAAAAGGAGTCAGAGGCTCAGAGGAACTGATGCCGCAGGCTCTGCTAAGTGCCACTTTGGGAACTCCAGTGCTGGGCTGTCTGATCAGAATGGATTTTCATGTGGGCTGTGAAGGGAAAAGCAGGAAAGTAGGTGGTTTCCTCAACGGAGGGAAACTAGATAAGGGGCATTATGGACAGGATGCTATCATCTTACAATTGTACCAGGGCTTTCCTGGGAATCTTTTGATATAAGCTAACCACTACCTACTCTGACTACTCGACACTCTGAAAGAGCCTCTAGAGATATTTTAAGCGTGAAACTTACAGCAAACATTTTAATGAAAAATGGCTGTAAAATTTCTCACTAATATTTTTCCATTTAAATAGTACAACACAAATACTTGGATATATTGAACCAAAAAAAGGATGCTTAAAATGTATTCCCTTTTTGATTTTATTTTACGTATTCATCTTTGTAGGATGGAGAATATAATCTTGAAATGTTGCCCAACTAACCATGACCTCTTGATCTTTCTATCTTGGCCTCCTGAGTGTTAGGATTACAGGCTTGTGCAGCTATAGTGGGCTTTTTTGACTTTTATTAATGTTGAGATTTATATAGATATAGATATGAATATGCATGTGTGTGAATGTGTATACTATATAATATTTGTGGTCCCTGTCATATTACTCTGTAGCAATGCTGTTTCACATAATCTGATAACCTTTATACTATAAGTAATTTTATTATATTCATTTATTTTTATGTGTTTTGGGTGGGTACTAATGTATTGTGTCATGAGAGCCAGAGGACAACTTACAGGCTCAGGTCTCACCTTCTACCATGAAAGTCTTGGGGAGTAAACTCAGTTTATAAGGTGTGGTGGCAAGTGCCTTTACCTACTAAGTTATCTTGCTGGTCTTCCTTGTTCAAACTTGTAAACCTAGCTATTAAAAATTATGAAAATGAGATGTATAGATCTTATATTTTGCTATAATAGACTATAACAAATTTATAATTTAACACAATACCACTTTGTCATCAAAAGTTCAGTACAGATCTCATGGATCAAAGTCAATATTTGTTTTGGGAGGCCTGGAGGAGAATCCTTTTCTGAACCTTTGCTAGCTTCTATAGACTGTCTGCAACCACTTCTCTTTAAAACAATAGCAGGACTGGGAATCCTTCTGGTATAACCTTCCCTGAGCTTTTCTTCTGTACCCCTTTACATTCTATGGACCTTTAAGATTACATTGGATCACTCCAATAATTTATGGTAATCTTATTCTTAAAATAAGACAATGTTCACCATAACTCCAACTCCAATCTTCCTTCCTCCTGTCATATAAGGTAGCATGTTTGCTGGTTCTCAAACTTAGGCTGTGGGCATCTCTTGGAGAGAAGTTGTTCTTCATATCTGGCCAACCCAGGAACTGACTGCAAGTACCTGAGTAATTATTTCTCTGACATAGCTGTCCAGCTGAATCCAGGTCCCATTGCTTCATGTAAACTTACGAATTAAACAAAATTGGTTAAACATATGAAAAAAAGTTGAGTGTTTCCTTGTGAAACAAGAGGTGGGGGTTCCTTGGACTTCCCACGGGGCAGGGAACCCTGATTGCTCTTTGGGTTGACGAGGGAGGATGACTTGATTGGGGGAGGGGGAGGGAAATGGGAGGCGGTGGCAGGGAAGAGACAGAAATCTTAAATAAATAAATAAATAAAAAGAGACTGTGACAGTCTTTAAATAGACCAACAAATGAAACTCTCCCTCTTATGTTTTGGAAGAGCGCACCAAGATTGAATTTCTAAAGCAGAGATTAAAGTGATTTATGCTCTCCCACTTTTTTTTTTTTTTTTGCAGGCAGTCTGACAACTTTAAACTGTCAGACAAATTATCTTTCTCTCCAATTATTTTTAGCACAGGAAATCATGATACCTATAGATCTATGTTCCTTTCCTTCTCAACATTCTTGACTTTGTTTTTGGGTAATCTTTGTCATTTCTAGGGGAGACTGAATCTTTGGTCCTTGTTCTTTATAACAATGACTGTGACCTGAGCCAAACTTCCATTGGTGAATATAGTGCCTGGTTTAATGACCTCTGAGCTGTTGAATATATTTCAGTTCTCTTTTAAGTAGGATTAACATGTGTTAATTTACTTAAGATTTGCACAGTGCCACAGAGTTCAAGGCCAGCCTCAGGAGCATCAGTACTTTTGAAATCCTTTGATATGCCTCTTCTATAAATTCTCTGTTCCAATAGTGAAATGGAAAGGGATGAAAAAATAAAAGTAGCTTTCTGATAGACACAACTTTTTAGCATCTAGAGTAGAACCTTAGAGAAATCGAGACCAAAATATTTCAAATGGAAAATATGAACCATGGTGAAATATTTCTTCATTGAGACACATGAAACTTTTACCTCACAGTGTTTCCACCTTGTAAATGTTTCACCTATGATCTCAGGATTTCCATTTCAAGTCTTCACCAGCATTGCATGAAAGAGCAAAGAAGGACTTGACATCATTAACTTGGTGGCCCTGTCTTGTAAAACAGGACACATTTACCTGTTTATAGTGTTCTGCTGTAGAAGTACTAGTAAGTTGTGTGTGTGTGTGTGTGTGTGTGTGCGTGTGTATGTGTGTGTGTGTGTGTGTGTGTGTAGGAACTCTTCCTACAAATTTCTTAGTAGAGTATGAAAACTCAAAGTTAATAAATAAAGGTAATTACGTGACAACACAAGAAGATGCACATATTTGAAGGTATTGGAACCTAAAAATCCTGCTACAATCCCCAATTTAACAGTAGATTAGTGTACTGTATTTAAGGGCTAAATAGGTTGAATTATTTAAATTTTCTTACTTTTATTTTAATTTGTAGCTTTCCTTGGATTATCATGAAGTCTGTAACATAATATGAAGGAATTTATATTTTTCATATACAGAGTCTAGAAGATGAATAGTCTATCGAATAAGCCTAAAATGGCCTTTGAAATTTGGAAATTCTGTTGGATTGAGCTAAACACTGAGGTACTTCTTTTCTTTGATCTCATTATTATCAGCTTCCTGTTGTGTGTCTTATACAGTCTTTGGCCTCAGAAGAATGTTGCAGTGAGTTTGGGACTATACACCAGATCAGGGCTTCTTTCTGTCTATCCTGCTCTCTGGAAAACTGCAACACTGAAAATGGCTTTGTAGCTTTTTCATTGGCGGTTAAAGCAAAAACACAACACTTGGTTGTCTGGGCACTGGGAAGCTCTAGACCACAGGGGTGGCCAGTCAGATATTCTGCATATCAGAGATTTACATTAGGGTTTCACAACAGTAACAACATTACAGCTATGAAGTAGTAACGAAATAATTTTATGGTTGGGAGGGGTCACCAAAACATGAGGAACTGTATTTAAGGGTTGCAGCATTAGGAGGGTTGAAAACCACTGCTCTAGACAAAGCTGTGCTCGAATGGATAGTGCCTGGCTCTGCTTACACATAACTACCTAGTGCCACAGTGAATGACCCACAAGTGTGTGTGGAGGGTGTAAATTTGCACTCCCAGGCTCTTAGGAGAAAGAGGTAAGAAGGGACATATCTTCTCAAAAGTTAATGTACTTAATGGGTCTTGCAAAGTGATAGCTTGTCAAGTATGCAGACAATATTGGTTGGATTTAATTAATCCAGTGAATGAGAATATTAGGTATATGGATGAAGTGTGCTGTGGGAACTGGAATGTATTTTTAGTAGACTTGCTGTATGTGCACCCCTCTGTTGTAGCATTATTTAACATTGACAACAAGAGGCATGGCATTTACAATATCAATAAAGAAACAATTCATGAAGATCAAGCCACTGTCTATGTCAGAGTTAGAATTCAAAGTCAAGTGTGGTTCAAAAGAACTTGCCATGGCCACTCTACCATGGTGCCACTCCACCCAAGAGGAAGTCGTCATCCAGATCTGTGTGGTGTGCACTAACAATTGCAGACACAACCAATGTCAGTGTAAGGAACTTTACATACACTGTAGACATTTGAGGAAGGTAAACCAAATGATACCAGAACTGCCATCTAGCTCGGAGTTCCAGAAGACTTAGACTTTAGGTTTGAGATTTTCTCCTTGGTCCTTCTCAATCTGACCTAGTTGATGCTTTGCCGGCATAAACCACCTCCTCCCAAGGATTCCATTTGCAAAAACAAGAGGACCCTTGAGGCCAACAGCTACTTATTTATTTTCAAATGTTTTAAATTAAAATAATAGTGTGAGGCTTTTCCTGAACTGTCTTTCCGAAATGACCCTTGACAGGAACTGGAAATAGTCTTGTCAATGCAGCCATTATCTTTGGGACCAAAAGGGGTGTGGGAAGGAAGGGGGAATTTCTGAGTTCTTTGTACATAGGAGCTAAATGTCTGTCATTTAGTTTAAATAAATTATTGATTTTTAAATCAAATCAAAATATTGAGTCAAACAAGTGGCTACTATTCTTGAGTTTTCATTCATTTGTAAGGACTGTTTTGTTCCCCACTGGTTTATGAATAGTGGGGGAAAATGGGTTATAAATAACAAAAACATGTTTCAGAATTTATGAAAACTGGGAGGCAATTATAGGACAGTCTGAAAAAAAGGTTAAATTGCCATCAGTTCCCAGAAAAAACATGTGATCCTTTCTTGCCTTATCAGGTAAGTAAGTGGACAGAATGTTTTCAAGTCAGTTTTGGAATTGACTCAGTTCCTTTTTCCATTGGAGCCTGGTGCACAAAGCTCGAATTATTCCTCCACATCTCCAGAGCTTTCCTCTTTCCATGGGAACAAAGCCTGAAGTGTCTTCAATATCAGTCAGGTTTCAGGGTTTGGGATGGGGAAAGTTGCAAGTGACTGACTTTAATGGAATAGGCCAAGAAAGCTGGGTACAAATTTAGAATAATGACCAATAGCTTTGGAAGATCAAATATTGGCCCTCTCCCCAGGAATTAAGAGATTATGTAATTTGAGGGAATTTTGATATTGTTGCTTAAGGATCTACAAAATGTGTAAGTGTGCACGTGTGTGCGCGTGTGTCCATGCATGTGTGCTTGCATGTGTGTGTGTCTGTTTGTGCCCTGACAGTAAAAGCAAAAGATTGCATTTCCCCTCGAGCCCAAGAGTCAAAGCTGGTTGTCACCCCAGTCCTGTCCTATGCTTATCTGCCTTTTCCTTTCCTTTCAACATGATAGATGCTGTGTGTCCTTTGGGTACCTTCTTAATTTTGCCCGTATGGTTTAGCAACTGATGTGGGCAAAGCTGGAGCTGAAAAGGAATTCAAAGCCCTTGGTGACTGCCTGGTTAAGATCTACATATCTGATGGGCTTGGGGGCCTGTACCAAGGCTTTAAAATATCAGTCCAGGGCATTAGCTTCTACCGAGCTGCCTGCTTTGGTATCTGTGACACTTCCAGATCCCAAGAACACTCACATCTTCATCAGCTGGATGATTGCACAGTCTGTCACTGCTGTCGCTGGTGTGACTTCCTATCCCTTTGACATGGTTCGCCGTTGTATGTTGATGCAGTCAGGATGGAAAGGGTTGATATCATGTATACAGGCTCGACTGACTGCTGGAGGAAGATTGCTAGTGATGAAGGATGCAAGACTCTTGGCAAGGGTGCATAGTTCAATGTTCTGGTGCCTTTGTGCTTGTCTTATATGATGAGATCAGAAGTACACGCAATTATGTCTTAGGTGTTCTCCCCGAGAACAGACATACTGTATAATAAACTGTATCTTGAATATTCTGGACAGATTTTCTGGCTTTGTCTGTTTTATCAATGGCAATTATTTATCAGTTGAGAAGTGGGAGGCAGGAATATTCATCTGACCACTTTTCTTTTAAAGCCATTTCCATACTGACAATAATGATGGGACTCAGTAATATTTTTATTTCAGTCACTCCTAATATTAAACATTGAAGAAATAAAAACTAACTAAAGATAAAAAATATGGGTTTCCATGTAGAAAATAGAATCCAGAGACCAGAACAGGGACTATGTCAGGCCTAGGTCAAAGTGCCATGGGCTGATTTTGTTGGAGACTGACCAAAGTAACTCCATGTTTGCTGCCAGAAAGCAAAACTTTATAAAAAGGCTGGATTTTGGGGGAGGGAAAGGATGCCCCTGGGTGTTCTTTCCCTGACTTCTTTTCTTTCCTGAGCTACAGGAGACTAGCCCCTTTTGGGCTTTTGGTGATTGGACATGTATTTCGTGGTTACTTTTCTCTACCTGGTTACTTTCTTCCTTTTCTACTTACTTCCTTTTCTATTATTTTGTGACTTCCCTCTCCTTACCCTTCCTTAGGAAACACTTAGGCACTCGTTCAAATGAACAAATGAAACAAACCAGCAAAGACAAAAGAACAATGAATATCACAATTGATCTCGTAAATCCTCCCCCCCCCAAAAAAAAAACTTTTGTCTCAAGAGTAAATTTTCCCACCACTCAGCAAGAAGAGAATATTTTCTTCCTGTGGTATTCTCTTACCCAGTCTCCAGAGAGATACGTTCTGTTCCTTGAGCTTTGAACCTCAAGCAGGTTCAGTTACATGAAAGAACCACCACTGACTGGCTTCAGAAATGGGCCCTCTACTTCTGAATGCCATACCCATTTTACCCAGAATGCCATACCCATTTTACCCAGAATCCACTTTTGTTTCTTAGGCTAATTTATAAATTCTCATTTAAAAGATACCATTCACTCTGAAGTCTTGGTAGCATGTCCCTTGTGTGTCCTTCAAAAATATCTCTTATTTTCCCCATAATTTATCACACCCTCTTGTAATTCTGAATTGGATTGTGCACATCTACCTCTAAATCAGGCAACTTTAAGGAACACTGGTGTGGAGGGGAGGACGGTCTGATCCGTGATCTCTGTTAAAATTTCCCTGATGCTTCTGGTTCATAGAATAAGGAGTGGACCAACAGAGCCATAAAGGGGGATTGGCTGTGTATTTCATATATTCTCCATTGTGGGTTTAGGGCCAGAGATGTTCAAAAACATCTCTGGACCAATTGCCTTGGTATCTCCAATGCTTGAATAATTTTATCTACTATTGTTCATTCAATTAAAGGCTACATTAAATTCTATAGAATTATGGAAATTAGTGAATTACCGTCTGCCTTCAAAAAAATTATGGTTGGATAGGAGTGAAGAAGATTAGAGAAACATACCAGAAATTCTGACATCTTTTTTTTCCTCATCACTGGTGAAGATGTTTCCAGTGGTTGTGAAAGTGCCTTACAGAGAACATTTATGGCAGTGGTTCTCAACCTTCCTAAAGCTGTGATCCTTTAATACAGTTCCTCATGTTGTAGTGACCACCTCCAACCATGAAATCATTTTTCTTGCTACTTCATAACTGTAATTTTGCTACTGTGACAAATTGCCATATAAGTATCTATGTTTTCTGATGGTCATAGGTGACCCAGTGAAGTGGTTGTTCAGCCCCAAAGGGTCTCACGGTTTGAGAAACACTTGCTTTCTCACAACAAATCACTCTTCTTCTTGAATGCAGAAGAGCTCCACACCATAGTGCAAGGGCTCGCTGAAGGGAAGCCTTGGGAAAACTCTGCTTAAGGCCTTTGGAAAACTGCCGGGGCCTTCTGAGTTCATTTCAGATGAGCTGTCTTCCTCTGCTGAGCAGGGAGGCAGGAAATGTTTTCTCCTTCTGAAGTGAGCAATGCAAGGGGCCTGTGAGGAATGCACACAGGGCGACATGCTATCAGCTCTTGCCAGCTGTTTGCCATGATCTTTTTCATTTTTCATGGGGACATCAAGTTCTTTGGGATGCTACCTCAGATTTTACACGTAAGACAAAACAAACACTTCCCGTTGGCCTTCAGAGGGCAACTTCACTGAAGGCTGAGCTTTGATTTTCCTTCAGAAGAGGAAGAAACAAGATTTGAAGGAGTACTTCCATTGATCAGATTATCCCAGAGACAGCTGATAAGGCTATAAAAACAAACAAAAAACAATTTTTTAAAAAAACCTTTATTTTTAAATCCTGAAAACAGTGAAGCCTGTCCAAATAACTTTCCCATCTTGCATTGCTCCTGCTTCTTTTTCTTAAATGAACGTCAGTGGTCTCGGACCCCAAACAAGGTCAGCCGAGAACAATAGCATTTTAGCCACTGCTGACATTCTTGAGGTCCTGTTTAGAAGGGTTTGATTGGAGCTGCTGGAGTGCGACCTGAGTCACTGCACAGGATGCCAGGCAGGCTAAAGACTTGGCTAGCCTCCAGAGGGGCTGTTATTGTAGCAAGTCTCCAGGTTAAACAGGCATCTAGCCCTGGACACTCATGGGCTTTGTCTGGGATTTACTGCCTGAACAGAGACAGGCTTTGACCTTTAAATAACGATGAGCTTAGATTAAATTTGGGTAGAATTTGCCAGAGACCACCCTGGAGAAAGGCATGAAGATTTAAAGGGAAGACAATGAGGCTACAGGAAGATAGACTTAGGTTGAAGTCTCATTTCCTCCAAACATTGTGGGGATCATCTAAGACACTTAAGTTCTTTGAGGCTTAGATTTCTTGTGTATTGAGTGTAATAACTGGTGTTATTCCAAAGATGAAAAGAACTAAGATATATTATGTACTTGGCCCTGGATGGCATTGGACAGGCACATTTCCTTTCTCACCATCTTTGCTTGAAAACTGATCAGTAAATCCTCTAGCTAAGCCACACAAAAATATTTTTGACCTATCTGAAAGAAATGTGATGTCACTGATATTTTTCATACACATTATTTAAAAATAACAGCTAAAAGTCATATTATATGCCCATCGGAAAAATGAGTTAATACTCTCCTGCTCTCTTGGTGTTACAGGGAACCCTTCTGTAGAGAAACAAGCAGAAAGCACATTTGAGGAAGTTAGAGGCAAGAGTTTATAATTTCACCATAAGCCAGGCCATGTAGCAGTAGGTTTGGTCACCATGTGCTAACTGTGAGCAAGTGTTATTTCCTTCCAAAAAAAAAAAAACATTTAGAAGCAATCCTAGATTTATTGTAGCTATGTGTTTGATCTGCTGGGGCTCAGATAGAAACCTGCCTGTAGACAGAGGCATTGTACATAAACCTTGTGTGGTGTGCTTGTGAAAAGAACTGTGCTATATAAAACTATGGATAGCAAGACTGAGGACCAAAAGAAAATAGAAGTTTATGGGAAAATGCAATCAGAATAGTTTGGATGTTGGTTTTTTTAAGCATGACAGTTCATGGAAGGTCTTGGATGTTTCTACTATGAAAGCAAGCTAAATATATCGGTGATGAAGTTCTTTCACCATAGGTAATCAGTTCCTGATTGTCCTTAATTATTCTACAATCCTTTGGAAATGAATTCTTCACTAGTTGTACGCTTTACAGATTTTAAAGTGTTTAGAATGTATTGATTGGGGATTTAACAGTTTACCACACTTATTTGTTCCTTTCTCTAAGCATTATTACATCTTTGGGAACCATTCTGTCTGCGTCTAGTTTTCCTCTCAGACCTTGAGAAGGAGGAGCTTCAACAGGTCTTCTTCTATACCTCACACCCCTGCCTGACAGGCAGTATTGACAGTGATTGCTCTTTTTATGCTATTTTCTTTTTCCTTCCTTCCTTCCTTTTGTTCTTCTTCCTTTTTTTCTATTTTAGTTTCTCAAGACACTGAGAAACTAAAGTTCTGAATAACTACCCTGACTGTCTTGGTAATCACACATGTAGACAAGACTGGCCTCGAAGTCATGGAGATCCACCTGCATCTGCCTCTTGAGAGCTGGGATTAAAGGCATGTGCCACCACTGTCCAGCATATGATCTTTTTTTTAAGGTGACTAAATTATACAAACTATACATCAAGTTGTTGCATGAAAATACAGGCCTAAAACTGTGTGTTTTGCTGTGATTTAAAGCCCACACAGCAAGTCAAGCCTTGGAAGCAGGCATACTATGCGCCTGTGAATGAATGAAACATGCTTCATGTTTGATAAATATTCACCAGAAGTTCACCAAAAGTTGCCTCATTGGATGAGCAAACACGTCAGAGGAATGGACTTTGGAAGTGCAGGGACCAGGAGGAGAATGTGAGGAAGCTGTAGAGAATCCAGAGGTCCCCAAGGGAAGTCCCCAACAGTGTCTGGAGAGTGGCAAAGGGTGGAGTGAATGATGAAGACAGATATAAAAATGATGGCAGAGGTCCCTATCATCACCATCACTATTTCTCCTTTTTTCCCCAAAACTGACCTTCTTTAGAAACAGAACGGAAATTCATGTTACTGTTCTTGTCACAGCGATTCCAGTGGAGAAACACAAGACAGAACCTAGTTAGCTGTAGACTTCCTTTTAAAATCCCATCAGGGGGTAAGGGGAGATGGGGAGAGAGAAGTGAGAAGGGGAGGATGGGAAGAGCTTGGGGGAATGGGACAGTTGGGATGGAGGAGGGGTGGATATGGGAGCAGGGAAGTATATATCTTAATTAAGGGAGCCATTTGAGGGTTGGCAAAAGACTGGACTCTAGAGGGGTTCTTAGGTGTCCAAAAAGATATCCCCAGCTTGTTCCTTGAGCAGCTGAGGAGAGGGTGCCTGAACTGGCCTTATCCTATAGCCATACTGATGACTATCTTGCATATCACTATAGAACCTTCATCTGGCCATGGATGGAGATAGAGACAGAGACCCACATTGGAGCACTGGACTGAGCTCCCAAGGCCCAAATGAGGAGCAGAAGGAGAGAGAACGTGAGCAAGGAAGTCAGGGCCGCAAGGGGTGAGCCCATACACTGTGAGGGTGGGGCCGATCTAATGGGAACTCACCAAGGCCAGCTGGACTGGGACTGATGGAGCATGTGATCAAATTGGACTCTCTGAATGTGGCTGACAAGGAGGGCTGATGAGAAGCCAAGGACAATGGCACTGGGTTTTGATTCTACTCCATGTACTGGCTTTGTGGGAACCTGGTCTGTTTGGATGTTCACCTTTCTAGACCTGGATAGAGGGGGGAGGACCTTGGACTTCCCATAGGGTAGGGAACCCTGACTGCTCTTTGGACTGGAGAGGGAGAAGGAGGTAGAGTAGGGGAGGGGGAGGGAAAGTGGGAGGAGGGGAGGAGGTGAAAATTTGTAATAATAATAATGATGATGATGATGATGATAATAATAATAATAATAATCCTGTCAGTCAGCATGAGTCTACACATAGTGAAGGAGAGGCCTGCAAAGTGTGCAGCGAAAGCATTTGTTGTTGTGCGGGAGATGTAAGATTTACTGTCATGTTCTTACACAACCTGTCTGAGCTGCTGTGCCTGCTGATAAAATCAATTCTTTATCCACTGAAAACCAAAGTGCAGCAAAATAGAAATGAGAACAAAGGGCAGTGAGAGTTTTGAGATAACGATTACCTTGGGCTTGGTTTTTGAGAGCTGGGGGCAGAGATCAAGATATAAGCTCTGCAACTGTCAAATCTATATTAGTCCTTGGAGGAAGGGTATGGTCTATGAGAAAGTTGATTTTACGTGGGAAACGGAATGGCCAAAGCACCGAATTAGACCATATGTTCAAATTCCATGAGAGGCCACGTCAAGGGTCAGACTGCTCAGATGGAGGCAGCAGGTGAGTAGCAGTTGCTGTCATGCTTACGGATTTTACTGAATTCAGAAGGGACATTAGGCTAGATCACATTTAACTGGTAGGTCTTCAGTAATAGGCAGGTGATCCATGGAAGACTGTGAAAAGAACACTGTAAAAATTAATAAAAATATCAGTAGCCTGGCTCAAAGCACTGTTAAGTTTAAAACTCTGGCTTTGTAAACTATTGCTTCCCATGTTGGCTAGTTCAACTTTAGAAGTAGTTTGTTGAATGTTTTCTAATTTAAGGATATTTTTTCTTACATTTTACTAATATTATTTAAACCATATAAATATGTTTTACACTTGGGAGGCAGAGGCAGGAGGATCTCTATGAGTTTGAGGCCAGCTTGGTCTGCAAGAGCTAGTTTCAAGACAGGCTCCAAAATGACACAAACTCCGTCTCAAAAAAACAAAACAAACAAACAAAGAAGACCCTCAAACCACAACAATGACAAAAACGAAATCAGAAACACCAAGTATGAGTAAGTATATGTAGAATTCTGAAGATTTTTCATTTTTGTATAGTTCTGCATTCAAAATAGGAATAGAAACATGGGTAAATTATAGAGGAATAAGCAGTACCCGCTGCTGTTTTCAAGGTTCAACATTCATCACACTTGTCTTAGGGTGTCTATTGCTGCAATGAAACACCAACATGCAACTTGGGGAGGAAAGGCTTGATTGGGCTTTCACTTCCACATTATAGTTTGTCACTAAAGAAAGCCAGGACAGGAAATCACACAGGGCAGAAACCTGAAAGCATGGACTGATGCAGTGGCCATGGCAGGGTGCTTCCTACTGACTTGCTCAGTCTGCTTTCTTATAGAACCCAGGATCACAGGCCAGAGATGGCCCCGCCTACAATGGCTGCCGCCCCATCAATCACTAATTAAGAAGATGCCCTCTGGCAGGATCTTATGGAGGCATTTTCTCAGGTGAGCTTCCCTGCTTTTAGATAACTCCAGTTTGTGTCAAGTTGACATAAGATGCTGAGTTCATGGCTACCTTAGCGGCTGCTCAGTCATTTGAATGTTTCCACAGCTTTGTGATTTACAGCCCATGTGGACCTGTCTGTTTCAGACTCATGTTTCTTTTTGTCTCGTGCTATTTTCATGTACAGCTTTCCTTATTACTAAGACATTTTTTATGTAAGCACCAAAACACATAAATGTATTGGGGAAACCATTTTTTTAGTTCTTTTCCATGAAGCCTATATTTGGTGAAACATGAGATTGGATGGAGTTATTTCAGCACCCGTGAAGCCTTGATGCAGACTTGGAAAGAGAACCAAACTCCAGTCATGCTTTATTTGCATTGACCATCTTTGACAGGAGCTATAATTGACATTGTTGGAAAGTATGCATCTTCATTCAATTAGATTATTAGATTATTATTAGATCCAAAGTGAGTATTACATTCTCTTCTTTATGGGTGATCTGGATGTGTCTCTGCCTTCTAGACATGATTCTTGGCACTTAAGAAAACAGTCTATAATACACCCAGTAGGAAAAGGCCCACCAAAATGTTATTACCACTTAATACACTGAATTTTATTATGACCAAAATAAGTAGATGTTATGATTATATGTTTAAATTTTAGTTTCATGTTGAAGAGGAGAAAGTACAAAAAAACACAAAAACCCAAGTATCTTCATCAGTTGATTAATTGTTGTTGAAGTCTTTAGAATCATTGGTCCCCTACATGGGTTCTCATCTTAGGGTTCCTCTCCACACATGAATATTTAGTAGTCTATTAGCAACTAAAGGATGGAAAGATTTGGGAATGAGATTTGGACAGAGAAGATATTTAAGTCCTAGAGTCTGTTATGTATTTTTATCTTCTCCCTCAGGAAAAACTGAATATTTTAAAAAGACATTTTTTATGTCATGTGTGTGAGTGTTTGCCTGTCTGTGTGTTTTTGCACCTTTATGTGTCTGGTGCCTATGAAGGCCAGAAAAGAGATCTGATCCTTTGGAACCAGAGTTGTGGATTGCCGTGAGACACTCTGTGGGTGCTCAAAACTGAAATCACGTCCTCTGCAAGAGTGACAAGAGCTCTTAACCATGGAGCTGTCTCTCCAGGCCCAAAAGCTGAGTAATATTTTTTTAACCTTATGCTTCATGCCAAGATGATCTTAATTATATACCATGAAGGGTGAATTAGTAGAAGCCTTCTTGTGGCAAATCTGATTGTTAGTAACTTTTAGTAACAAGAGAGTCTGAAAGCCAAGTTATTGATTTTATGACTTTTAAGAGAGATGATTTTATTTCTTAATTTTGTTAAAATTATTTGTGCTTGACAATTTATCAAATAGCCACAGATATAAATGAAATCAGAAGGAAGATTAGGACTATACATACATACATACATACAAGACATATACACACACATACATATATATATATATATATATGAAGGAATATATATTTGAAGACATAACTCTATCTTTTAAGAAAAAATTAGTAAAGATTAGCAATGTATGTTATATTAAGTTATGTATTATAAAAGAGAATTCAACACTGTTGTTTCCTGTCCATTAACAGGGACAAAGGTTTGAAAGGTAGCTAGGGATGATGTCTTATTTTATTTCTTAACATAATTTTGAGCAAACATACAGTGATTTCTTAAAGATGATATGGCGACAAGTTTGGACACTTAGACCAAATGTTTTATATTATCCCAAACATTAAATCATATTAAAATGGACTTTTCTACACTGTTAAGAAATTGAACGTTGTTCAAGGGCTTACAATGCTTTAGGCACCAAATGTATAATCATAAACACAAGAAGGTATGCCCAACGACTGAATATCCAGCTGCTTTCACCACTGCCCAAGCCTGGATGACTGAATTGCTGATGAGCTGTAGACAGTTTTGAAAACAAGACTAAAAATAAAGGAATTGTAATGAAATCAGCCAAAAGGAGAGGGGGTGGGGCACAGAACAGTAATAAGAATATACAGATGACACAGAAGTTGACATCAACACAGGAAGTCACCATGAGAAGCCTGATGTAGGAAATATGAAATCTAAATGCAATGGGAAAACTCCTGAAAAATAAAGCAGAAAAACTCACCTGAGGTTGACTCAAAAAGACAGAAACACGCGAACATTCCTGGGACTATTAAATATAACCAGCAGACACTGCTGATGGAGCAGCTTGACATGGTCTTGTGATGTTGCTACAAACAGTGTTGAACTAAGGAAAATATTTCAGAGGTGGACCTCAAGCATCGAAGCACGGGTACAGCGGTGCTAGACTCATTGAGGTGAAGAAACGGAGTGAGGCCTGCTGTCTCTGCAAGACATTTGTCTGGGACAAGACTCTGGGACCTTAACCACTGTGACTTGGCCACTTCCATTATAATGAAATTAATATTATTTGCAAAGCAGTGGTTACAATACTGGTAGGGCTCACCTGATCCAGAAATCTAATAATCTCAATCTAGTGCTTAGTAAGGCAGACTTTGTTTTAATATGCAGATGACTCAAAATATTATACAAATTCTGGGTTTGACAGTTCCCAAACCTGTGCTCTTTATCTCGAATTTTGAATGACTTGAGGTTTCTAAGAGAGATTTATTCAGCCTAATTTTAATTGCATTACATACCACTTTTTAAAAGTATGTTTAGTTTTCCTATGTAAAATATTTTGGAACAGATTTAAAGACATTGAAAAACTTTTTAAAAATTGAGACTAAGAGATATCAGAATGCTGCAGTGTAATTCTGACTTAAGATAGAAACTCTAGAGCCAGGCGGTGGTGGCGCACGCCTTTAATCCCAGCACTTGGGAGGCAGAGGCAGGCGGATCTCTGTGAGTTCGAGACCAGCCTGGTCTACAGAGCTAGTTCCAGGACAGGCTCCAAAGCCACAGAGAAACCCTGGCTCAAAAAACCAAAAAGAAAAAAAAAAGAGATAGAAACTCTAACAGTCTTCAGTGGAAAGTTTTATCACCATACATCTTCATCCTTGGAAAATAAGAAAAAAATAATTTGTTTTATTTCAAGCGACATTTTTGTAGTTATATGTATATGTAATTAAGATAATGCTAGTTATAAACACAGACCAAGCAAAGCTCAGATCATTAGCAACAGAATGAAAACACAAGGACCTCACAGGTTCAAACAGCCCTGACCCGGCGGCTGTGTACTTGACTTCACAGCTGTTTGTACTTTTAATAAATCTTACTATCTTTGCAATGCACGTTTTTAGCCTGCTGTTGTATTGTGCGTATCTATGGTTATTCACGATGAAGATGGAAAGTTTATGAATGTTTATTCCCGGCATCTAAGCAACTTCACCAGGACTATTTTTTCCCCATTTTCTCTTAGCTCGGATGTCAGCAAGGTCATCTGGGTTGGAAGGCAGGGAAGCGCAGAGTGGGCATCCATGTCATCTAGAAACACTAAACACTCCTTCACAGCTACCTGTTCAGCTTGTGGGGTGGATTTTTTACACTTTATCAAGATAGAGCAAGTAAGACTAAGAATGTATGCATGTAGGCTTTATTGGGTGGTTTCTAGTCTAATGAACTTGACTTTTCCTTTGGCCATTTATTTGTCTTCCCAGACCTTGTCATAATTTTATAACACCTAGAAGTTTTCCTGGGTGGTGGTAGCACATGCCTTTAATCCCAGCACTCGGGAAGCAGAGGCAGGTGGGTCTTTATGAGTTCGAGGCCAGCCTGCCCTGCAGAGGGAGCACAGATAAGATTACACAAAGAAACCCTGTCTCAAAAGAAAACAAAAAAAAAAGTTTCCCCAAACTCTACCACCTTAACAGAAACAATTGATATTATTGGAAATTTTCAGTTATGGTTTCTGCCTCTTTGTTTGATTCATCTTTCTCATTTTTTTAGTGCTGAGAATAGATCAGTTCCCAAAGTATTGCACAATGGTGTTTTGAGAAATGGTATATAAGAAATGTCCCGCATAGTCTCAGGCATTTGAACACTTTGTTGGTAGCACTATTTAGGGAAGTCTAGACAATGTGGCCTTGATGGAGAAAACTGTAGTAAGCAGGAGGCAGCTTGTTGGTTCCTGGCTGCTTAGCCTGAAATAACCACACAGATACTGTATTAACTAAACAATTCCTTGGCCCATTAGCTCTAGTTTCTTATTGGCTAACTCTTCCATCTGAATTTAACCCATTTCTAGAAATCTGTGTATTGTCGCATGGCGGTAGCTTACCAGATGAAGTTCTGCCTGGCTCCAGCAGGGCTACATGGCTTCTCTCTGACTCTGCCTTTCTTTTTCCGAGCATTCAGCTTAGTTTCTCCTGCCCCCACCAGCTCTGTACCCCTATAGCTCTGCTATAGGCCCAAATCAGTGCTGTCTCTCTCCATTTACCCTTATGGTTAGGATGTGAAGTCTAAATTTGTTGCTTGACTAAAGAAATATTTCAGGGGTTATGAGTTCCTGGAGTCCAGCAAAAGAGAGGGAGGAGGGATATGAGTAAGATGAGTCAAGATTATGATGGGCAAACCCACAGAGGCAGCTGACATGAACTAGTGGGAGCTCATGGACTCTGGACTGGTTTCCCACACTGACTAAAGATTTATCAGGAATTAGAATTTAACCATCAAGTTTAGAATATTTTTCTCCCCCGTTAAGTTTATCTCAGTAGAAGGGCAGTGCTTTGTGAGGCCCTTGCTGTTTTGTGTGACTGCTGTATTTTGAGCTCACTCTCAGTCCTCAGCCCATGATGATAATGAGCCCTGATCTGGGAGTGCTTTTCTCCACATCATCCTGTTTGCTTTAATAGCATCCTCAGATGCTTCTAGTAACACCTTTATCCCTCAATTTCAGCATTCTTATATCCCACAGGTAGCTTTAAATGTGAATCTAAACCTGTACTTTGAATACCTTTCTCCTGAGTTAAGACTAAGGTTTTCAACATGTGTCTCTTTTCCAAAAGGTGGAAGTAACTATTATCCAGCCATCTTCCCCTGCAGCTTGCTGGGAAGGATCCATCATTGAGCTCAGGGATCTCCCCTGTATCTAGCACCTTACAGGTCCATCTTCAAGTGGAAACTCAGTTGCTTCCACATCCCTGGAATGAGTCAACGTTCTCAGGGCAGTTTTAATTTTGTTCTCATTTCTCTCCCACTGAACTGTAATTCTCCTTTCTTCTCAGACACTGGCCAGCAATGCCTATCCATTTGGAAAATATTTACTTAATGTAACATATACACAGAGAAAGAATTCATTATAAGTACACAGCTCAGCAAGTCACCACACATTAAACATGTGCATATTACTTCTGATTAAGTCATCGTCAAGCACATTGTCAGCCCTGTGATTTCCTCCTATTTCCCAAACAGCATTTCCTGATCCAGTCTTTCACTCAACTGACTATTATCCTTCTGGAATAGTCTTGCTTGCTTTTGTCTTTTAAACAAATAGAATGATGATTCTTATTATTGTTCATTTCCTCTAATAGACAACATTTTAATCTTGCATGAAGTTCACCATCAGTGGGACAACCATATGCCATGTGGATTGCTTTCAGTGTCTATTTCTTTTTAAGACCTGTACTAATCTATTGTTTTCAGCTTCCCTCTTCACATACCCTTGCATTTTTATGCCCCCACCCTACAGCAGGGGTACCCAGTGTTCTTAGAGTTTCCATGTTCTGTATCAGGGGTCAGCTCCCCCACCCCTTCTGACTTCCTTAGCTGTCTTTTACATCTCAGGTATGCTGATAGTTAACATTTAATTTGTTAAAGTTAAATGTTCTAAATTTGTTATCACTATTTGGGGTTTGCAGCTTCTAAAATTCTTATTAAGTCATCTGATAAATGTTTTGTATCAAGATTGTAAGATTTAACAAATAAAATTATCTAACGGTAATACCAGTTAAATTTAAGTTTCACATACACAATGGCAATTTAAAAAGCACCATAACAGTATCTTCTATAAGGAACCGATTATACATGGTAAAGAATATGCATATTCTGATAAATGTGATGGAAAAGAACTTATGTGCCCATGGGAAGAAGGGATGTACAGAGTGAGGTTTCACTCTAGATATATGTTAGAAGGGTTGTCAAGGCAGAAATGAAATTGTAGCACTTGTGTTGTATACTTTTGGAGGTAAGGAGTGGTCCAGACAGGAGCTAGCATAACCAGATGCAGGAAGTTAACTAACACCCACACAGGGATGCAGTCAGTAGCCTAAAGAGAGCTGCAGGGACAAGCGGGCAAGATACAAACAGGATGAAAAGCGGGGACAGGACGTGATTCTGTACTGTGGACCATTGTGAAAGTGAGGCCTTTCTGAGTAAGAGCAATGAAGAACTTCAACTGGACTAACAATCTGAGGAATGGATAGTGTTAGAAGATGCAACGCAGTGGCTGTGCTTGGGCTGAGCGCGAGCACAGAAGAGACTGTGCAGCTGTCTAGGCAGTTGATGGTGGTGGTGGTGACTGAAGGCAGCTTTGGGAGGGTGAACAATGGTTGCATTTTGTATATCCATATTACATATACAAATGCATGTATTTACACCTGAATACAAATTAATGTGTGTGCATAGGCTAACAAGATTTACTGATGTAGTAGGCATAAATATTTAATGGAGTCATGGATTGTACTAAGGCTTTTTAAAAAAATCTGAATTACTGCAGTCTATAACATTTTCTCACTTATTTTGACTTAAAAAACTCTATGTTTTTTAAATAATAATTCTTTAATAATAATAATTTCTTTAATAATATTCCTTCAATGATAGAATGGGGGGCTTCAAATTCTTGAAGAAGAAATACTTGAAACTCTGTGTTCATATCAACACGTTTGCCAAAAGATCATGTAGTTTTGTGATAAATTACTTTTAGTTATAGAAATAAAATTTACTTTTTTGAATAATACAATATAGTTAATTAGCAGAGAAAAATTTCTTTAGGATGTCACTGTGATGCAACACCTTATTCACACCAAATAATGGAAAAACAAAAGCCCACTTCAAGGCACTGCGGCTCATATCCATTTACCACATGTGACTGAATTAGAATTTCCTTGTTGTATTTGGTTTCCATAGAGAGAGATTATGTTTTTAGCCCATGGCACTGCCAACATGATGCGCATGAATTAACTTCTCTGTAATTAAACTAGTCCGTTTTTGTATTTTGGAATGACTGATGAAAAGTGTCCAGGAATGTTTACGTGGCCAAAGAAAGATACTGCACACCTGCACAATTCCACCAGGAATTGGGTAACAGCATCCAAATTGTAGCAGATACTCAAAGCTTTTCCTTGGGGGGATATTAGAAGGATTGATTAAAAGCATTAGCTTGCAAACAGTATTTTTTTGAGTTTTTTTCTATCATGCTATTTTTGCCTAACTATTGCCACCCTGCATCCTATTTGCAATAAGAATATCACATATGAACTGGATTTATTTCTTTTATCTCTTCCTCATATCTCCCCATACTTTCTGGGTTCTCAAATGATCATTTAAGATATTAAAAAAGAAATAAACATTTAAAAACTGCAACCCGTAAAATGATACACAGACGCATAGTAGTTTTAATAAGAGAACCTTGGACAACTTAAGACATTGATTAACAATGAGTAATTATCTCGTGGAGTGTCATTTTTTTATCTCAACATGCCCAATCTTGTCTCAGCTAGGTCAAATCAGAGACTTTGTGCAATGTTTTCGGTCCTATGCGAAATAATTTTGACAGCTAGAAACTTAGAACTTTCTAGGCATGAGTTCTTACTATATTGTCTCTTTCAAGAGTCACATACACGATACTGTATCCTCTCACTCCAGGTGAGAACTTAAGTGCATAGTGGTATGGTTCCAGCCTAAAAAGCCTTTACTCTAAGAGAGGATGGACTGGTGTTTGAGCCCAAGTTTGAACCTTCTTGAGCTTTCCAACTGGTTTATTTATGCTGTTCATTACCTGTAAAGAATCTTAAAACACTTCTTCAGGAAAAAGGCAGTGCACGGGTGTGTACAACCAGGCACAATGAGGTTGATTTCTGCCACACGATGTGTTTGGCCCCACCTGGAAGGCTTGCCTACAGTGCACAGCTCTGAACAGTACCTTTCCATGTGTGCAGTGTTCTTCGGTGCTTAACAGTATTTGCATTTCTCTTCAAAACTTTGCCCCTGTTTTGTAGACAGAAGATACTTTGATAGCCCATTTTCTATTATGGTTGGTGCTTCCACTTTAAGTCAGTGCGGATGAATTTTACTTCTACTCAGTTGTCTGAGCAATTATCTTCACTCAGACACGTCACTAAATCTCTAATGGAAGGATTTGATGTCACCAAAATGTCATTGCTTAGTAATTATGCTTTAAGGTAGAGTGAAGGCAGGAGGCCCTTAAGATAGTTTTGCATATTCTTACGTTACTTCATGTAATGAATGGGGAGTGGACACACAGATACACACAGACCTATCCAGAGAACACAGACAGACAGGCACACCCACTCAGAGATGTGGAGAGAGAGAGGATGGAAGGGG
>NC_022030.1:3022108-3048312 GCF_000317375.1 Microtus ochrogaster
GAGAGAGAGAGAGAGAGAGAGAGAGAGAGAGAGAGAGAGAGAGAGAGAGAGCGAAAGGGAAGGAGGGGGAGAGAGAGAAAGAGAGAGAGAGAGAGAGAGAGAGAGAGAGAGAGAGAGAGAGAGAGAGAAAGCTCAAAGGAGGATCGCTGCTTAGTTTTTTCTGCATATTTTAAATCAATTTCTCAACAATCCATTAGTTGTTGCAGTAACTGTTCAACTGTTCTTCCATCCTGGGAACATCTGGAAAAGCCTGTATTCTCCTTACTAGTATGATGTTCCAAGACGGCAACAGGTTGGTGTGTTTGTTCTCTCCTAACAATCTGTCCACTCTCACTGCCTGGGCAGAGGCTTCCTGATCAAGAAGGTTGAACCACCTGCACTGCCATCCAACATGAGATCCAGATAAACATGGAGACACATTTGCAGAGACGCAGCTCTTGCCTCATCCTGGAATATCAGTGCATCTTGTATCACTTTGACTTCTAATGAGAAGTTCCTGAAAACAAACCATCCTTCTTATTAAGAGAGACATTGCTTGCGCTTCTGCCACAGCCAGATTTTAAGCTCTGTTCATTTGTTTGTCTACCACTGGTCACAAGAAGTCATGGACCATTTCTTCACTCATGGTATTCTGAGTGTCCAGTAGAGTATTTGGTATAAAAAGAGTGCCCAGAAAACATGGGCAGGCAAAGGAAGAAGTGCATTGTTGAGCCAATAACTGCAACCTTTACTGAAACATGTCTACAATAATCATCCAATAGATTTTATGGAACACTTGTTAATACCACATTAATACAATATTAGTGGCATTATGTATGTTATTGGACTCTGAAACCGGATGAGGCAAAAACTGCACCATTTGTCTTTAGAATTAAGGAGCAAATTTCAGTATTATTTTTAAGAATCCCACAAAAAAAAAACTCAAAAAGTTTTTTCTCTTATTCATTGTTTAATTTAATTCAAGAAACCACAGTGGCCTTCATTATGTAGCATGTGTGTTTACTGTTCATGAGACTGCTTGGCTGTGTAGAACTCCAGTCTGGCAGATCTGTTCTTGTCTTACCCATCATGCAGCCTTTCTCCAGAGATCCAGTATCCCAGTCACCTTCTTGCATTGGTCGAAACTCATCTCAACGCTCTTTAGCGGATCCCTCCCTTCTCCTTCCCAGTGGCTCACAGTGATCCCTCCCTCTCCCAATCCCCCCACCCATCACAATGGCTCCCCGACAACTCTTAACTGTCTGCCTGTTATTTGTCTCAGGATTTTATGGGGAGTAAGCTAGCACACCATCACAACTTTATTTCATTTATTTCTCTGGGCCCATTAATTTCTTCTGAAATACAAACTTTCCCAGGGAAACAATCTTTTCAATGCTTTGAAATGGTCTGAAATAGCAAATAAAATGCTAAGGATATGAAAAAGTACTCAGTGGTATGACTCACATGCTCGCCAAACAGAGGTGAATGCTTAATGTTTTACCGACTCCTTTATTAATACTTTTCACATCATTTCCTCTCATTTAGGGATTTCAAAAGTTAAATTGTTCTGTCAAAATTCCTTTATGATCTGTCAGAATCTTAAAACTATGTCTTTATTGAATGACATTCAGAGTTGTCTGGAGGCTCTCTTTCTTTCCCGTGTGGAATCGTATTCTGCATTCTGCCCATGTCATCGATGGCTCTTTTGAAACTGTCTTTTGTTGCTTTCCCGTCTCAGCATGTGAAGGCGAGTCTTTAGTTTGAGACCTTCCCAGTTCTAATATCTTGGGGCGGCTTAAGTCCAATGAAACGTATAAACAAGAGGTGTGCTGAAGATAATCTTCATCATTGAGATGGTTTGTTGTAATGTTCACAGAGAACCAAGAGCTGGCATGAGCCAAGAGCTCAGGGAGACTTGTGAGTTTGAAGCAGCAATTTGCCAGGTGCAAAGGGAGGATGTGAAATTGCTGACATGGATTTTTTTTCTTAAGTCTTAAATTATAGAAGAAAAGGAAATAGTACCTGGGAGGGTGTTTTTAACTGATGCTAAGATCAAAGCTCATCATTTTCAAATATGAAGTAAGTTGAGCCCCTGGAATTACTCTAATTATAAGACAATTTTCTAATTTTTGACCACTTTTTATTGGCACATGTCTCTGTTTGCAGTTCTGTGACTTGAGAAGTCTGTATCTGTAGAGGAAAGCATGTTTTCACAACTTCTTTTAGCTTGGTAGCATAGTTATTAGCACTGGGACCCATCTGCTTAGCTACAATACAGCTCCGTGCTCACTGGCAATTGTTAGTATTCAGTGCACTGTTGAGATCCCATGTGCCCTTCTGATATGATATATCACACTTATCATCTCCCAGGAAAGTGCCATCTTGAGGATATTTAGTTCTTTGATTTAGAAATTTATAAGAGTCATTGTTTAAGTTTTGAGTGATCCTTGCCTATCTTTGACAAGAAAACCTGTATTTAAAATTTCTGTATTTTTTCGGAGCATGACAGAAGGTAGCTTAAACCCCAAGTGTGGTTCTGGATCACTTCAAACTCCAACTTCAGGGCTATGGTTTTTTTTTTTAACTCTTTGCAATTTGAGCATTCTTTGTTCTTTTTCAAAGAGAATAGGTTGAGATTATTTAATTTTAAATTCTCTTGATGTTTAGTCTTGATATGTGTATGAGTTAGGATCATGAATGCCATGATACTTACATCATTATCATAATCCTGTCCGAAGGGATGAGGTATATAGTGCAGTGATACAGAATTTGTCTGTTGAGAACAAACCCCTAGTTCAAATTCAGCATTATGAAGTCTCTAGTAGATGACATAGCCTCAATGACTGATGATTGATTGATTGATTGATTGATTGATTGATTGATTGATATTAACCAGGAGAAAAGTGACAGGATGAACTAATAAGCATCATAGGAAATGTCAACAGGATGAAATAAATCAGTCCTGAATTCTTTGAAAACTATAGTTTTTCAAATATAGATTAAATATTTATATTTAGTCATGAGCACATTCTTCTTATGGGAGCGAGGCCAGCTGAAAAGGTATTTTACCTGAGCTTTGGACATCGTCTAAACTTTAACAGAGCTGAGAATTAATATGACATTCTCATGAACCAGAAAGAGAAAGTTGCCTAGAAGATTCAGTTTAAAATAAATACATTTAGATACTCTAGGGACCTTAAATAAATGTAGTAGCTATGGTTTGATTGACA
Organism: Microtus ochrogaster; assembly: GCF_000317375.1. Taxonomy (NCBI): domain Eukaryota; kingdom Metazoa; phylum Chordata; class Mammalia; order Rodentia; family Cricetidae; genus Microtus; species Microtus ochrogaster. The sequence goes on from NC_022030.1 coordinate 3,025,318, forward strand.
CAGCCAATGATTAAGCTGGTGAAAACACTTTATAACTCCAGAACATTTTATAACTCCAGAACTGTACTATGTTCCAAGCATTTCTTATCTATAGTTTTATAAAAATATCATTGGGGTATTGTTAGAACTCTTGTTCTTACTGCAAATATGGATCAGACTAGAATTCAAAGCTCTCCACCATACTGTCCCAAATCAGAGAGCATCTAATGACATTTTTATATGTCTAGACATTGCTGTAGATTTTTATATCTCTCTCTGTGTGTGTACACTTGCCTGTAGATATGAGTATCAAGACAGAAATTGATGTCAGATGTCTTCCTCAGTCACCCTCCACTTCCTATTTTGAGGCAGAGCCCCTCTCTGAATGTGGAATTTGCAATTTTGCCAAGATTGTCAGGTCAGCGAACACCGCATCTACTTCTCCCCACCCTGGCCCCAGCAACAGGTGCTACCACATCTGGAGTTTTAGACAGATGATGATCTGAACTCAGGTACTCATAGATACATGACAGACATTTTATCCATGGAGCCACTTCCCTAGCCTTTAGATTGTCATCTCTCTATGCAGTTCATTATTCTTTGAAGAATTCAGAATCATTAAAATTGTTAATTCAGAATTATACACAGCATCAAACATTCTATCTCCAGCACTAGGACTTCAGTTAAATAAATGAACTGGAGTCACAAAAAGCTGGAGGTCACAGTCACAAGGAATTGGATCAGTGATGGAGAGATCATAATGGAAAGCAAGGTATCACTACTTTAACACTACTGGATCCCTGTAGAACAGTGATTGGCAACTTTCCTAATGTTATGGTCCTTTAACACAGTTCCTCATATTGTGATGACCTCAAACCATGAAATTGTTTTCATTGCTACTTCATAACTAACTGCAGTTTTGCTACTCTTATTCAGGAAAACAGATATTTATAGCTGAAGGGGGTTGTGACCCACAGATTGAGAGCCAATGCTTGATCAAGTAAGAAAGAGAAATATTTGGGGGTTCTGAAATCCAAATCTCAAAATCCCTTCCGTGTGTACTGACAGCCACCGTCTTTATATGTAAAGTTGTCTGGTTTCAATTTAAAGTAATGGATATTATAATCACATAGACCACTCTTCACTTCTTCACTTCTTTGCATGAAAGAAGAAAAACAAGTTTACACTCTGAAAGTCTCTTGATTCTTTGGACTCAGTGCTGTGCCTTTTGTATTATCTTGGTTTGTGCTGTTAACGTCCTGCACATCTTTCTCAAAGGACTTTACGTGAGTGATATTTGCTGTTAGAAACTGTAGCCAGATGGACAGATTTGGTTAAAAACTGAAGTGTTTCTTTAAAGGCCGACTGAGGAAGAAAGGCATTGTTCAGCACATTTCTTTACTCCTTCCTGTCCCCCACCCACTGTCTCTCTATCGTGTGAAACATCATTCCTAAGGGTAAGAAACTCACAAGCTAAAAATGTAAGGCCTCCGTGTCTGGAAGATGATGTTGTCATGTAAAGTAAAATAACTCTTACCAGGCAGCAAAAGCCTTCCTGAGTATTCATTCCTGGGACTGTTTGCATTCTTTCCCAGTGAGCTACAGGGACAGACATCAGAATCTATTTATAACAGCCCGATGAGATATTCAACCTTTCAGCGCTGTATGAAGAATCGAAGCTGCAAGCGATTGGGTAGAATTTCTACGTGCCTCTTCCCAGCAAGCATCTGTTCCCTTTTGGGGCAGAGGTGAGCCTGGGGCGAGCCTGGGAGAATCTATCTCAGGAACAGCATGTGACATAGAAATGGACGCAGTGAGACAGAAACCATACATGGTGAAGGGAAAAAGACGGTCTTTCTTGAGCTGCTGGTGAACTCTATAAGGGTTAGTTTAATGATCCGAGAGTAAACAGAGCTAGAAGCATGCTGTGGGACAGCAGAAAAGTGTGTGAGGGACTCTGAATGTTCTCCAGTGCTGTCTTTCAGCTCTTAACCACTGTGACTTCAGAAAACGTCACTGGACATAATGGGGTCTGAGCCCTGTGTGAGTGCAGATAGACAGCACGGTTGTACAAAGACTGAAGGGGAGTGCACACATAACTGTGGGCTTGTTAACATGGCTGGGATCAGAACACAAAGGCATGCTATAATTGCAGCACTCAGAAGTCTAAAGCATGAGATTGCCTTGAGTTCAAAGCCAGCCTAGGCCTGGAAGCAGGACTCAACCTCAATACAAACACCCCAAGACAGCAAAGTCTACAGCTTCAACTCTTGTTTTGGAGGAGAAAGATCCACGATACAGTATGAAATGACCTTTTCTGATATCTTAGCCATTTACAATAGCCTCAGAATAGTTACCTTTGCCTTCCCAAGGCGAATTTCCATTGAGTAATGTTAATCAAAACAAAAGATGACAAATGAAACGTCTGCCTGGGATTGGTGGAGTGGAGCCATCCATTGGTTCTTACATCTGTTGGATCCAGGTTTTCTGTAGCAGCTAGAGAGGACTAGGGCCTAGATTGTTTAATGGCCCACTGGTACATTGAAGAAAAGGTCAATTCAGCTTAAAAGAAAGATAGTGCTGCTTTGTAAACTAGGCAAAGACATTGGTGTAGGCTAGATGGTAGACTAGAAAAGCCTTTCCTTCAACAAATTGGTTCCAATTATTTTTCCTAGTATTGAGATGTTTTCCTTGAATTTTGTAAGTATTTGATGCTGTGAGAATTGGTGTGACAGGTGTAGCCTGTCTTTACAAACCTAGAACTTGGTGAAATTGAATATAAAGAATATCCGTTTTTCTTTCTGTAAAAGTGTTTGCTTACATTGACATTTTGAGCTCTCCTTTAGAAGTCATTTCCCTGCAGCTCTTGGGGTGACAGCACACTGGTATGGAAGGTGTCACACATCAATAACTAACGGTGTCTATACCAGGCTCAAGAGAAAGGGACTTTAATTTAACCCTAGCAAAGCATCATCTCTACAATAGAAAGCTGTTTGCCACTGGATTTGTTTCAGCTGGGTATAAAGTTGAGGCTTCAGAGTCTTCTCCCTATTTTCATTTTTCAGGTCATTGACATAGCAAGCATCTTCATACTGAAGAAAGAAAAAATCTCCATCAAACTACAGATGCTTCTCAGTGCTCATGTTAGATTTTTAGAGTAGTTCAAGTGAAATAATACACATGAATATGCTTTGATGGACTTCCAAATATCAGAGAACTAGATATTACTTTAGAAAATTAAATGTGAACTTTGAGCCAGGTATGGCAATACATTCCTGTAATTCCAGAAACAGGGGTAGGGCACTGAGTTTTCAATGTAGCTTGGACTATACAATGAGTACCACACTTAGTGCAGCTACACAGAAAGCAAGCAAAAAAGCAAATCATTAAGTTGAGGATACTCAAAAGGGTTAAAACTGAGAGTGTTCAAATGTATAAGGAGCAAATGTACTCTTCAGATGGCACATTGCCTCATGTATTAGACGATGTATTACATTACCTTGACATTGACTCCACGATATGCATTGATTATCTCCAGGATCTTCTCTCCTCTATAAGAGTTGTAAATATTATTGCTCCCATATTTAAAAGTGAAAAGGTAATTCTTTAAAAGACCTATATAAATCTAAAATGCATATTTTTGATCATTGGATTCTATTATCTGAAATAACACTGATTTTTGCCATTGTGCCACTGAAACACTTAACACATGATTTTATATTTCACTAGTCACATGTTAAGCTGATTAAACCTTTACTCTCTTTCTCTCTCTCTCTCTCTCTCTCTCTCTCTCTCTCTCTCTCTCTCTCTCTCTGTGTGTGTGTGTGTGTGTGTGTGTTGTACTTGTGGGTACAGTTGTATGAATGTGTGAAGGTCAAAGAACAATTTCACATGCCATTCTTCAGACACCTTTTACCTCTAGTTGGAGGCAGTGTTTCTGATTGGCCTAAACTTTGCTAGATAGGCTAGAATGGCTGGCTAGAGAAAGCCAGGACTTGCCTCTTCCGCTTTCCATCTCACCACCATCCCTGGGATGATAAGCACCATACCACATCTGACTTTTTACATAGGTTCTGAGAATCTGAACTTAAGTTTTCAATCCTGAATCAAGTACTTTACAGACTAAGCCATTCCCCCACATTGGGACCTTTGTTTTTTGTAATGAAGATTTTGGAAGACTTAAATGATTCTATGTTCTTTATGAATAGAGCTATTACCAACAGACTGCCAGTTATGCATGAGAAAGACTATTATCTTTGGTGTTGGTCTGAAGGCCTAGAGTCAGGAATCTGCTCTGCCCTGGTTGTAAAACTTATGGAGAAATTTTATCTCTGTACTGTATAGGTGACATTGATTCTGGCTCTGAAATTCCGTGGTTCTCCTAAAGAGCCTTCTGTTAAAGATCTAGCATTGTTTATTTAAAAGAAAACTATAATTCAAATCACAGGGAAATTGTGCTATGTTGTGACTGATTATGGTAATTGGAGCACAACTCTGAAAATGCTAAAAGAAATTTGATGAAATTCTTTCAATGGGTGAGTTCTACACTGTGTGAATCAAATGAAAATTAAATGAAATTTACATGTATTCAAGAACTCTCAAATATTCAAAAATGTGTATTAGCTCCTTTTTTTTGCCCCTATGACTATAATGCCTGGTGATTTAAGTGAGGTAAGTTGCATCTGGACCACAGTAGCAGAGGATTTCAGCACACTGCAACTAGAAAAATCCCAGAACAGCTCATTCTGAGGCAGCAGCCTATGGAAGAGACTGCTCACATCAGAGAACACCAAAATCCATGGAGCAACACAGGCATTTGAGGTTTGCATGAGTCTCCAGATCCCACTTTGAGTGATAAAACTCCTCAAGTTTCCATAGTGTGGTCATTTAAATGAGATGTTTCCCGTAGTCTCAGCATTTGGATGCTGGGCTCCCAGTTAGTGGTACTGTTTGGGAACGTTTGGGGGTGTGGCCTTGTTGAAGGAAGAGGGCTTTGAGGTTTTACAAGCCGCACATCATTCCCAGTTCATTCCCTTAGCTTTCAGCTTGAAGTTTCAGATATGAGCTCTCCACTTGCTGCTCCAGTTGCTATTCTTGCCTGCTGCTGCATGACACCACTCTACGGGTGATGGACTCATCCCTCTGGAACCATGAACCCAAATAAATCAACCCTTCCATAAGATGTCTCACTCATGGACTTTACAACAGCAATGAAAATGGTGACTAATACACAGTGTCTTCTGATGTGGGCCTTCTCTCTGTATGCTGTGCTTACCGTAAATGATTAAAGAAACTGCCTTGGCCTGTTGATAGGGCAGAACTTAGGTAGGTGGGGAAAACTAAACTAAATTCTGGGAGAAAGAAAGGCAGAGTCATAGACAGACCATGAATCCACTGCCAGAGTTAGATGTGCTGAAACTTTGCTGGTAGGCCACAACCTCGTGGTGATACACATATTAATGGAAATGGTTTAAATTAATATATAGGAGTTAGCCAATAAGAAGTTAGAGCTAATGGGCCAAGCAGTGATTTAATTAATACAGTTTTCTGTGTGATTTTTTTGGTTCTTGGCAGCCAGGATAAACAAGCATCTCCTCCTACAGTCTTCTACAACAGTGTCACAGAATGGGGAACAAATATTTGAAGTCTGTAGGGACATTTTAGATTCAAGCTATAACAACACACATAAACATCATTATGTATATACAACTGAAATTTCACCTTTAAGAGTAATATATTCCATTTTCCAGAAAAGCAGAAGCTAATGGGTAGTAAAATGACTCCAAGGTTATCGTGAGTTGCTTGACTAGACCTCATTTCCAGACCAGAGATTTTTCAAGGAAGTTCCCGAGGTGTGGGCTTGCAATAGATTGTATGAGCATCTTTCCATCATGGTTGTCCCTTCAAGGAATCAGTAGCTTATTGACTGAGAGCATGGAACATATTCACTGGGCCTCACACTGAAGAAGTGCTTGACAGTTTTTCTGACTCCATTCTGTCACTTCCCTTCTTGTTCATTTTCTTCCACATTTTATGTAGACACCAAGTCTATAAGGACAATTCATCTATCTTTGGTACCCTTAAACTCAAAACTTATCAAGAAGCCTAGATGCATACATACAGAACAATGACAAAAAGTACTCTTTATTATCTGTCTTAGGGTTTCTGTTGCTGTGAAGACACACCATGACCATGGTAACTCTTATAAAGGAGAAACATTTAATTGGGGTGCTTTCATTTTCCTGAGGTTTAGTCCATTATCCTCACGATGCTGGAGAAAGAGCTGAGAGGGTTACATAGAAGAGATGTGTACATAGCATTCTTGGTGAGTGATATCCATTTGACTGTGGATGACAGGAAATGGTCTGTGTCACTGGGTGAAGCTTGAGCAAGGAGAACTCAAAGCCCATTCCTTACTATGACATACTTCCTCCTTCAAGGCCACACCTACTGCAACAGAGCCACACCTCCTAGAAGTGCCACTTCTTTGGGGGGCCATATTGTTTCAAAACACCATATCATCTTAAATGGTATGATAAATTTATACAATGAAAATTATTTTTTAAAGATAACCTTTTCTGATACCCTATTTTAACACAGTAGAGAATTTGGTGTTTAGGCCACAGTTTGTTAGAGTAAATGTCAAATGAATTAAAAATCCTAGGTATTTTTACAAAATAAATATTCATTTATGAGCTAGTATGCTGTTTGTTTAGCATTAATACCATGTACAGCTTTAGTATCAGGGGCTTTATTGTCCCTCAGAGATGCTTTCCCATTCATTTAGAGGCAGCCCTACTTCAATGTGAGAACAATATTTCTACAAGGAAAACAGTTTACATTTGCAAGTCATGACAATATTATATAAAGTTAAATGGATATCACTCACTAAGAATTCTATGTATATTTCTCCTTCAGTACAGGAAATTTCTATTTAGTCTATGGTTTAGTGTCTAACTGTGAGACAGCTTCCCATTCAGAAGCTGACAGTGCCATGTTTTTTTCCCACATTGATTATTTTCATGGACTGTCTGGCCGGCCTCTGTAAGTTCCCATTGCCGGCAGAAGGTCTTATCTGTACCCAAATAGTGCAGGGATGGAGACATTCTGTAAATGCCTAAGAGAGTGGAGTAAGTTCCCCCTTTATAAATACCTGAAAGTACAAGGCTGTGAAAATCCTTACGTCACCTCTATGGATATCTCCATAGGGTATTTTCCTTCTAAGACATTGCTGCTTTGTTTCCCAAAAGCCTTTTCAAGTATGAATTACACTTCAAATTTAAAGCTATCTTTCTCCACTGCTAGATAGGCAAATTGATAGATCTGACCCACAAAATTAGCAAATGAGTATTATTTGAAAAGTCATTATCTTTGGGTGCCATTCTCTTTGGGTATGAATTGAGTATAGTTGAGTGTTTTAGGGTTTCTATCACTGTGAAGAGACACCATGATCATGCCAATTCTAATAAAGAAAAATATTTAGTTTGGTGACTTACAGTTTCAGAGGTTTAGTCCATTACCATCATGGGACATGGAAAAATGCAGGCAGACATGGTGGTAGAGAAGGAGCTGAGAGTTCTATATCTTGATCTGCAGGCAACAGGAAGTGGACCTTTTGCCACATTGAATGTAGCTTGAGCACGGAAGACCTCAAAGTTCACCTTCACAGTGACACGCTTCCTCCAACAAGGCCACACTTACTCCAACAAGGTCACACTTCCTAATAGTGCCACTTCCTTTGAGTTTATGGGGGCCAATTACATTTAAACTAGAACACTGGGAAAAGCAAAAATATACCTTAATCTCAGAAAGAACTTCAGATGCACACTGTAAACCATGTTCTATGTATCATGTAAGAAAATCTTTATCTTATTTAAGCATGGAGATGTATTGCTATTGGCAGATTTGCACCATCCAAAACATATAGGTTGGGGAAGGATCCCTGAATGTGGTGATTTGTAGAAAAAAAGACTTTATAAAAATATTTTCTTTTATAATAACAAAACAAATTTAAGAATAAATTTTACCAAGTAGATGAAAGATCTGGATTTTGAACACTTTTCAACCCTTATTAAATACATTACAATAACACAGAATAGATGATTTATTGTGTCCTGGTATTAGATAAAATTATCATATTTTCATTAATTAATTAATTGGTTTTGAAGTTGATCTTATGTGTTCTAGCTATGTAGCTAAGGATATTCTTGAGCTTTTGCTCCTCTGTCTCCATCTCCTGAGTGAAGGCATTGCAGGTGTGCAACCATGCCTGGTGTACTCACTGCTGGGGAACAGACTCAGGATGTGTGCTATGCAACCACTCTACCAACCGAGGTAGATCTCTGAAGCTGATTTGTTACTTTTAAATTTCCATAATTCCAAAAGTATATATATAATTCATGCAATTGCTTATCAAATTCCAATGTCAATATTCACAGATATAGAAAAAAATCTTAACACTTCTCTGGTACTACAGAAGATCACAAATAGCAGAGGAAATTTGCACTAAGAACAAAGTTGTAAACATGATAGTAACTAATTTCAGAATATCTAACAAAACTATACTAAGCAATATAGGATGACAGCAGAACAGAAAAGAAGTATCAAATAAAAGAACAATGTAAATAGTCCCAAAATAAACCCAAACATCTCAGTTCACAGAAAAGGACAGTCTTTTCAATAACTGGTTCAGGGAAAACTGCATATCCCCACACAAAATAGATTTGATGTGCAAAGGTTTTTATACAATAAAAGAAACACTGAAAAACAATGAATAGAAATATATGGATTAGGAGAAAAATATATGCAAACTATATATTCAATACAGGACTAGAATAAAAATATATAAGGAACCCAATTTTACAGCAAGCAAACATGATAATTTGATGTAAATGAGATCAAATGACCTACATAGACATTTCTTAAAGAATATACAAATGGTCAATGGACAGAAAATATGCTCAATATCATCAAGTATTGGGAAATGAAAATGAATACCATAATGTATTATGGCCCTATGCCTGTTAGAAAGGCTTGTCGTGAAACACTAGTGATTACAAGTGTATGGGAGAAAAAGGAACCCTTGTTTACTGATGGTAGAAAAACAAATTTATGAAAGCCATTGGGAAAGCCTCAAGGAAGTGCCTCACACAGCTAAAAATAAAATTCCTCATTTGTGGACAGTACAGAGTCTAATATCATAACTGGATCTTAACCCTGTGGCAGAACTGGAATATACCACACACACACACACACACACACACACACACACACACACACACTTTTTTCCTGTTTGTACCTGAATAAATTTTAAGTTATAAATCAAATGTAGAAAGAGATTATTACCAAAGATAATAAAATTATAATTGCAACAATACAATGTGATAAACATTATAAAATGTGCTTTCCCAATGAACCTTCCACTATTTACCTTTCTTGTACATGAGATGATCAAAACCAGTGTTATGAAATGAGGTGAGTGATGTAGACACTGTGATATGGTGACTAAGTTTACACACTGCTTGAACACAGTCCTGTGACATGGAAAGTCCATCTGGTAGCCAAGTGAGCCATGAAGTGACTTACAGACAGGTGTGCTAGACATTGTGGACAAGCTAGACGGAAGGGTGACTCATGCCTCAGAAGAGAGGGGGTGAAATGCACGAATTGTTTATTTCTGGAATTTTCCACTTGATATTTTCTCTCATAGTTAACCAAAGAAAGCTGGAACTATTGGAAATGAAGCCCCAGGAGGAACAACCATACTGCACACTCCAACATGCAATCTTCACCTGGCATTGTTTCCTGGGTTCATTATAATACAGATTCTCTTGCATTTTAATTTCAATGATCTTTTGAGCTGCTGTACTACCCATCACATGAGATATTTTTCTAATAAAATTTAAGTGGCAGATTTCAGGAAGGATGCTGGGATTTTGTTTAGAGTTGACTTATTTAACAAATTCATTTAGGACTTTTTTCCATCTTCTGAGTATTTTTATTTCTCAACATGACATATTTTCTCTAAATATCTGGTTGGTATTTGTCAATAATTGCCATCCTCATGCACTTTGGACTGGCAGTATAAATCATATATTCTTTATATTGTCTTCATGAGCATTACATTTAAAAATGTTTTAAGATAAAGATATAAAAAATTCAAAGTATTTATAAGAAAAGCAATATTCATGGAGAAAGTAAAAAGAATATATGATTCATATTAGCAAAATCCCAAGGAATAGAGGCTCTGACCTATTATCAGTTTTCTTGATGGAAGTAGAAAAAAAGTTTGGATATGTGATATTGGGGTTTAAAAGAAAGTCCAAGGCTAGTTACCCTTATTAAACTCTAATAGTCATGAAGAGCTCTTTCATACTAAATGCCTTCTCTGGTGTGGAGTCTTGGCCTTTCAGCAAAGGCCTCCAGAAAGATGACATAACAGCTAACACCCAAACAACCTGTGACTGCTTAAAGACAGGGTTCTGTTCATGCTGCTTCTGCAGATAGAAATGACTCTCGAGGTGTCCATCTTCTCTCAAGTAACAAATCTTTGAGAGTCATGAGAGCACTAACAATGGAGGAGCAGTGAGGAGAGAAATAATAGATTTTATTTTATGGGGGGTTGGTGAAAGCTGTTTTAAGTGGGAAATAATCCAGTGGCTCTAGAATACGACCAGAATCCATCCTGAAAAATATAGAAAAGTATTTCAGGGAAATGAAAAAGAAACAATAACAGCATAATGCAAAGTCAGTTGGGGGAACTGTTTTGCCTATTCTGTTTGAGATGTGGGGTGTATAGACATGGGGATGATTATAAGGTGATGGTCTCTGACAATGAAGGTGAAAGTTGGCTGGAAATGATTGTAAAGTAGCTTTCTATATCAAAGAAAGCAATTGCCTTATGGTTTATTGAAAAGCCACCAAAAATTATTTATGAAGCAGAGAAAGAAGTAATGATAACTAGAGCATCATTGTTACCCCACTTTTTCCATGTCTGTGTTTTAGGACATCACTGACAATTGCTATCTATAGGAACTGTTTTAAATAGAATAACTGAGAAGTTCGGTAGTATAAGGACACTTCGAGAAAATTGGGACCAAAATGGAGACTGATCTCAAAACAAGAAATGTTTGTTTTATTGGACTTTGAGGATACATTCAAGCTTTCTGGTACAGTTTCACACTGATGTAAAAAGAAGTCAGTAGCACCAGAATGAAGGCAGAGTCCTGGGGTCTGTGTCTCAAGACCAGACTTAGTAGGCAAGGCCAAACAGTTGAGTTCTGAATCCAGCTTCCAAAAAGCCAGTGTCTCTTACACTCTTTCAGGGTGCTTTTTGTCATGTGGTTTATCGGGCAAGTATAGAAGTATTCGGAGAAGATACACATTAAAACAAGGTATTCTCACTCAAGGCAGCTTGTATTAGGTACTTTGTTACAGCATCTTAGAGGACACAGTCACTTTTACCTAGGAGTTTGGGGTGAGGTGAGCAGAAAGAGGCTGAAGTAAAGAACCACAAAAGACATGGGTCCAGGTGACCAGCAGCTAGGCTTGTTGTACTATGAGATTTGCAATGCTGGTCTTATGAAGACTGAAAAAGCAAGATGCTCATGATAGACAATAAGAAAAAAGGCAGGAAGAGAATTCAGTCTCTTTGAAGTCAGAATTATAATAAAGTAAGGTGTACAACATCTGAGAAGACAAAGCAAGGGTTTATCCTTCCAGTAAGGGTTAGATCTTAAAAATACCTAAATAGACATTTAATAAGTGTATTCAATTGACCAATGCCATTATAATGAAAAAAATGTTGCATTTTAAGCTGGAGAGATGGATTCAGTATGTGTGACTCTGGTTGCTTTAGCATGAACACATTAATTCAGATCCCCAGCTCTCCTGTTAAAAGAGAAATCTGGGTGTGGCCACATGCATGCATGACTGTAATCCCAGCACTCTATGGGGCAGACACAGATGGTTGCTGGCTTTTACTAGCTGCCATCTTTGCTCCACTTTTGTTGAGGGTCTGTTTTAAAGTAATGAACTGAGCGGTGTTAGAGAAGGATATCCAATGTCTTCCCTGTCCTCTGTGTACACACACTCATGGGTACATACATACATGCACCACATATCACACACACACACACACACACACACACACACACACACACACACACACTCAAGAATGTTCAGTTCAAGTGTTTTCGTAGCAGTGTCAACTGCTGATTAAATGCTTCTGAGAGAAGAGAGGCTGTTTTCTAACACACCTCGTCAAATCAGAGCTATGATAATGATCAAAATGAGCGACAAACAACAAGAAAAGTAAACATGCTTCTGCCATTTTTTTCAAAACTGCTGAACTGACTTAGGGGGCTAACTCAGTTATCTCCTTTTTAAAAAAACACATTGGCCTCCAATCTAATTAAACTGCGGCTGATGGTAAACGTCCAGTGTAAAATACCTGAACTAGAAAAAGATTATAATTAAAAAATAATATCCTTGGACAGCTCAAAGCATATTCAAGAATGTCATGCAAGAAAGATCATTTAATGTTGAGAAAGAATAGAGTGATAAGCTCAGAAAACACATCGGAATGACTAATGTTTTCTTTGTAAACTTCCCTGAGCTTACCAAGGTACTGAGCAAGATTTGTTGTTGTTTTTGATGGGCAGGTTGAAAGCTAGCTAACCAAATCATTTGTGATGCATTGGAATTTTATTCCATCCATAAAGATAGTATGGAGTAAGTCATCAACGTCCTTGTGAAAATGCCTGGGTCACAGCCAGGGGAATTAACAGAGGTGAGACAGAGAGATGCTCCATAAGCTGCTTCTCTCTCTTCTCACAGAGCTTCATCTTCACAGAGCTGTGAATTTTAGCCTGTGCTGCTGAGAGCTCCTTAGAGTCCAATGGGTGTGCATTCTGCCGTGCTGTGGTGTGAGCCTGGGGGTCAATACCTTTTCAATGAACATGCAATCAGCCTCCTTTAGCTTTGGCGTCTGTGACTGTGGTATAAAGTGAAGAAGAAGAGAATAAATAGGAAATTGGGACAATTGTAGATATTTCCCCTCAGTAGATGGTAGGTTTCTAACTAATTTTCCAACCTGGGTAGATTTGAAATGGTTTTTCTGTTCAGCATCATGCCAAGACGACAGGAGTAAGTTGGAAGTACTCCAGGCAAGTGTCAGCTTAGACTAATAGTAAGATTTCCAAATTTAATACAGAGCAGTTCTTTAGTTTTCAAATATGTTCTATAACTATGAGTAGCAGAAGGATACAGAAGGAGAGGTAGACATTATTATTATTATTATTATTATTATTATTATTATTATTATTATTATTATTAATTTGGAGACAGAGTTTTTCTGTACAACAATCCTGACTCTCCTGGAACTTGCTTTGTAGAACAGAGTGGCCTCAGAGTCACTAAGATCAACCTGCCTCTGCCTCCCAAGTGTTGGGATTAAAGGCATGTGCCACCACTGCCTGGCATGTAAGTTATTTATTCTCCAACATTACATGTAGTTATCGGATGATGCATAGATCTTTTCCTGTAGTCGTATCAGAAACAAAAAAATCATGATTTCAAAGAAATGCATGACAGTAAGAAAGAGTGAATTAAGTGACTAAAATGAGTCCTAGGATCACACATAGAGAGATTTCTACTTTTTCAGGTAGGCTATTTACAGGGGACAGTAATTTGTAAGGAACACAGCATGTCCTTCCAGGGCCATTCAAATCTCTTCATAGATAACTGTTTCAGTCATAAGTCACTAACCAAGAAGGGAAAAAGGAAAAACTTCATGGTGAGTCTAACTCATATCTACTTTGACCCTTTCCCTGTAGGTTTTGCTTAAGCCATTGAAAGCTTTGAACACTTCAGTTATAACTCAAGTGCATGTTCTTCACACAAGAACGAGGACAGCCATGTATCACCAGTGCCAAGAATAAGGATCCTGCTTGTGTTCAGGTTTGGTTGCTGCTGATGAGCCCAGGGTCTCCTGCCTGCTTTCCCAATGAACTCACTCTGAGCCCTAAACAATCTGCTTCTCTGAACCACTTTTTGTTGTGGTTGCAAATATTGGCAGTGCTCTTCAACGTAAGACACATCTTTCTAAACCTAGTCATTGGAAGGCAGGCACATTCTGGGGCCTTGATGATCTCCCTGCTCAGCCATATGCACTCACATACACACAAAATTAAATGAGGGTATGAATAATTTTAAAAAGTGTTTCATGAATCCTAGAAGGTAAAGGCCAGCTTTGAATTCATCAAGAATGTGTACCTATTTATACATTTCTGTATAAATATGTAATATTTCTGTATTAAATACATTGAAGTCATTCTCCGGAATTTATTTTATAGCTATATTGCACTTATATGACATATGTATGCAATGCACAAAAAGTTTGAAAGTTAACAATGATGAAATAAGTTCATTTGTGAATACATATATCATGTTATACATAATAAGTATTAGTCTAGGCATTTATTAGATCATATTTTCCTTGTTTTTGTTGCTAAACATATTTCCATGTCTACATATATAAATGAGTTACATCCTGTCGATGATTCTTTATTTTAGCTTCACCTTGTCCCTGTGTGCAGGACACTCAAGGTTGTTTCCAGCATCCGTGTTTCAGACAGTGATGCGTTGTCTCACACATGTCTTTCACAGCTTGAGAAGCCTTATGGGAAAGATTCCCAGTTGTGAAGTCATCAAGATGGTTACATTATATAGAGACAAGCATTGCATATTATAGGATGCTCTTCTTCAATCCTGAGAAAACTCAGCTCAGAAGAGAAGAACTGAGTCAAGAGAAAACAGGGCTCTGTGCTCAGGTTGTGGCTCTGTTGACCTTTGTTAGAGTGGAAGTCACTCTTACTGCCTTGACAACAGAAAACAAGCTTCAGAACACAGAAGCAATTGTATTCATCTCTAGCAGGTGAGGTGAGAAAGGATGAGAAAGTTAGCCAGGAGAGTAATTTCCCTTAGGTATTGTTCAGGCATCTACAATAGGTATATACATTTCTTGGAAATTAGATTTTGAAAATGAATATACAAGAAAAATAATATGTTTAGTATCTTCTCAGTAAAGAAAAAAAAAAGCACAAGGCTTCATTCATCCAGAGAGAATAACTGTTCTTAAACTAAAGTCCCAGCCAGGTGAGATGTCCCACATCTGTAATCTGAGTATTCTGGAAGCTGAGGTGGGAAGACTACTGTAAAACTCAGGTCTAGCCTGGGCTACATCGTGAAAACCTGTCTCAGAGAGCTGAAAGCAGGAATAAAAATGGTGGCTGATGCCGTTGATTTTGAAAAACCTAGGATATGGGAAAGACCAGACCAAGAAACCAAACAGGCAAAAAATGAAAAAAGAACTGAACTCACCTCTCCACCTCAGTCTTGACTGTACTTCAAATCAACAGAATTATTGCAAGTTAGGGAAGTTATATAAAAAGTTAAACAAGAAGTTATTGAGAGTCAATCTCAGTTTTGTTAAATTAATTTAATGACTTCCTTCTCTATTTCCCCTTAATTCTGCTTTGTATGCTCAGTTTCCTTCTCTCCTAATTTACCTCCTGGCCTGATGTTATTTTTACCCTTCTGGGTAAGAGGTTCCAAAGTAGTCTCATCAATAATGAATAAAAGCCTAAAAGTTATTTGTTCCCTGACAATTTGTATAGTATTATATGCTGCCAATCACATAAGTCTTGATTAGGAGCTGGAACGTTGTTTGTCTAGATTCTTATCACAAATTGACATAATTAGTTAACATAATTAATTTGGGAATATTATGTGTGTGTGAGAGTGAGTGAGTGAGTGAGTGAGTGAGTGAGAGAGAGAGAGACAGAAAGAGAACACAAAAAATAGTCTTCAGAAAAACATTTGAGGCTTTCTCCATCAAATCCATAGAATAGAGATTACACTATGAATAGGGTACCCTCTTCTCTATTGCTTTATTTGTTGACTGAGAAATGAATAGGAGGAATAGATAATTCCCATTAATTAGGGGCATTTGGCCACGTAGTTGAATCTAAGCCAGGTCCTCACCTGAGCTTCTCTATCCAGTCATTCATGTTCCAGTCTTCCAAATACTGGGCTTGCTCTGACCCAGGTCTTCCTTCTCGTCTAAAATTCACTCCTGTTGCCTCCACACCCAAACTCTCACCAGATGCCATTATCCAGGGGGTATACATAAGGGTCATAACCAGATCCAGAATTAGATGTTACTGCCATATTTATCTAGCTAAAATAAACTTGCTTTTAAAAACAAACAAAAGGTCAATATTATCTCGCAGGTCCCAATCCCAAAGAATGAGGGTAAGTTTCCTCCAGTATTGCTTGCTTTTCGGAGGTGGGGTGGTTATCTTCTCCCAACCTGATGCTTTGCTGTTTAACATTGCCCTTCCTGATTCTCACTTTTCCATTGTCTAATTTCCAATGACTCTAGGACAACACAGATTTCTATATTGATTCTATTGTTCTTATTCAAGGAAGTTCTTGGGACTTTGCACTCTTATGCTTTGGCCACACAACTAAATATCAAACAAACTAAATATCTACCCTTAATGCACATGAAATATAATATATGCCAAAATTGTGAGGGAAGAGTTGCAGCTGAATAGCTGATACAATGTTACTTTCCAACATTTCCAGTTAAGCATTTATTGATTTCCATTTTGAACCTTTATTTTGTGGTTTACAACAATCTCTCTCTTTTTTCATGTTTTAAAAATTTTTGTAGATCTCAAAAAAAAATCTCACAGTTCATTGGCACTGTTCTCTAAAGACTAATGGGTAAAGAGGCCTTGATGATTTTAATAGAAGAGTGTGCTTTAAAACTCCATAAAACACACTTTTAAAAATGAATTGTCTTTCCAATACATACAAGGACTTCTTTTGTCACCATATGCTCCACTAAATTTTTTATCACTTATAATTTCTTAATATGTGAAAAAATGTCTATGATATATCTTCATAGATGATTCTC
This sequence comes from Microtus ochrogaster, assembly GCF_000317375.1. Taxonomy (NCBI): domain Eukaryota; kingdom Metazoa; phylum Chordata; class Mammalia; order Rodentia; family Cricetidae; genus Microtus; species Microtus ochrogaster. Next base: position 3,042,281 of record NC_022030.1, read on the forward strand.
TTATTTTTATTTAATATCTCAAGGTTAAAGTTAAGAACTTCATCTTCCAAGGCAATTGCTCTAGTTTGTTGCTCATTGCCTCCTTTTCCATCAGATCACTCCTTTCAAATATTCAGTCCAAGTCCTTAGTTTCCAGAGCATCTTGCTGAATAATGATGCTCTCACCCCCGCAGTACAGTAAATCACAGGTGCCATGATGATGCACTCTGGAAAATGACGCATTAAGTAACTGCAGTGTACTTTGAAAAGAAATAACACTACTAAAGAAAGAAACCTAAGCAAATCCTTCCTCAAACAGGGGCACCGCCAGTTCATGGAGTTCGAATTGGTCACATCCTTCATGGTTGGCAAGCATTCTGGTGAAGTCTAAAAACTGGTCTCTGGTTAGGTGGAAATGTCTTCCATGTGCATTCTTGGTAAACCTCCATCTCTCCACTGAAAGGGACAAAAATAATGGTTTTCCTTAGTAAGCCTGTCCCTTGAGTCTATTTGACAACTGAATGCAAATCTCTTCCACATTTTCTCAGGCATAAGAAAGAAAAAGCAGCCAATGTAGTCAGACTGCAAGGAGAAATGGGTTCTGTCCATGTTGGCCCATGGTGGCAAATGAGAATGAATCCTGTGTTCATGTACAGAAGCAGATGTTGACATTATTTAACGACAGTATTTTTGGTCTGAGTGCCTTATGATAACTAATAGCAGAATGGATCAAAAGGACTTGAAGAAGATATTAAAGAAGTTTTCTTTGCCATTTTTACCTCATAATATACTGAAGACAAACATGAATGACATTCCCTCTATATACATTGCCTTTTAGAAAAACACTTCTGCTAAATCTTGATGGACTTTAGTCTGGGATTGTCTATGAAATAAGGTCCCTCTTATTTTGAAAATGTGAATATAATACTTCAGTATAAAGCTCTGGTCACAGTGACTACTTTCAGAAGATGGCATTGAATTCCCAGTGGTAGGAATGTTCTGGAAGGCTGGCAAAAGAGCAAGAAACAGTGTCCTCGCCACATATTTAGAAAAATAGAGATTCGGAGAACATGGCGTACTACTTATTAAAGGTTTTGCAAAACACCACACCTCAGTAAACATTCCTGAGAAGCAAAGGAAACAGTGCCCAAGGCTGCACCCTCAGTGTCTTCAGTTCTGGGTTTAGTGAAAGAGACAATAGCAGGGAATCAAGGCCAGCACTGAAGGAGAGAGTTAGGCCACAGTGGCAACTCTTTAAACAAGCACAGATTCCTGTTTCAAGCCCTTGGTGTGGGTCTGTCATTTCAAGTGATGTTTGGGGCTTGGTGGTGGCTCTGGTGGGTAAACAAGTCTGTTCCTGAAGTTGACACTTAGCAACTTCCTTTTTCTTCACCAATACCACTCCTGACTGGGTTGTTTCGGTTCACTCAGCATGCGCCAACCCAAGAAGAGCTGCCCCTTAGGCCAGCTCATTTCCTCTCCCCCTTAGAAGGTTTAAAGAAACTGATGCTGCCAATGTCATTAGGGACCAAGGAAAATCCAGTATTCAGCTTATGACAGAATAGCTCATACGCTGGCATACCCTACACCCAAGCAAAGCAAAGCACGTTTTTGAGGGTTTGGATAGTAATACTTTAAGATGCTCGGCCATCCTGGGAGACCACTGAAAGACAACAGAATCCTGTTCATTACCCTCAGAAGGAAGAATCCTTAAAGGAGCAGCTTCTTCAGAGGCAAGTTGACACACTCCCTTAAAGGAAACAACAAATAGATAGGGAAAATACTAAGTTAAAAAAATAAATAAGAATGAGCTGAACCAGGTTGTAAATACATCCTGCTTCAGACTCCCAGACCATAGTCACAGGACAACCTGCCTTGGCTACACTGGTAACCTTACCCATGTTTACACAGCTAATTCTGAAGAGGAAAGTCCAGCTAGAAAACAAAATTATGTGGATACAAAGCAACATTTGCAGTTTTGAAGTCGATTACAAATACCTGGAAGCAAATCCCAAATGTGAGAGTCTGAGACGGTCTTCTTTCTTGTGCATGAATAATTCTCAGAAAAAAAGTGTCTTTGAGAATCAGGACTTTGCTTCTGAGCGATGCGCCTGCATGATACTCTGTATCCTTGAATATGGTGTCTTATGCTGTGCTCATGCTCAGCAAGCCTATGTAGATGTGGGATTCTCCTCTGTATCCTGCAAATATGTTTTATCACCATTGGTTAATAAAGAACCCTAAAAATGCTTCGTCCAACAAAAATGCAGGAAGTAGTTTGGAGAAAACAATACTCAAATTCCTAAAATAATTTTTTATAAATGTTGATTTTCATTTTAGTAGGGTTTGTTATAAATGTTTAATGATCACAGTCATGTTCTTAAAAAAAACCAAAAACAAGGGGATATGATATAGAAATAAATACTTGACACTGGTATAGATTTTGCTTTTTTGATACAAATTTAAAGCCAGTTTTGTTATATGTGTATTTCTACTCTTGTTTAAGGTATTACTGTTTACGCAGATCATTTAAAAATGTATAATTAAGAAATACAAGTTAATAGATAGTCAATTATAATAATCAGACTTTTAATCAGGTTAGTTAGGTTTTCTAGATATATAGAGATGTATTTCAGCTAGATAGATAATTTCAACCTTTCAAAGCCCTACAGAATATGGTATTTAAAATGTTTTAAGAACTTAGACATTTCTTAACACTGAGACATGTTTGCTTCTGGAAGCACCAAGTATTTCAGAGAAGTTGATGGGTATTGAAACTTGTTAGGGAATTTGCCTTCAATGTGACAAGGCTAGCCATTTGAACAAGAAACTGCTCTTGCCTGGACTGCTTGATGATATGTTGTATAAACTGGACATACAGTACCCATAGAAAAATGAGTGCTGAACTTGCCTAAAGAAGATAAGACAGTCCTTCAGGGTTCCTGCTTCATGAAAGAGTCTACCAGATATTCTACAGGACACAACAGAAAGTGACTGCCAAACTGCCAAACAGTCTTTCAGATTTCCTGCTTCCTGGAAAAGTCTGCTCAATACTATGGGACTGTAGGCTGAAGATAGATGGATGCCCCAACATTATAGAAGAACTTTGGGTGACTGTCCAGGCAATGAGATGTCACTGTCAATTCTAGAGTTTTGGAAGTTGTTTACAATGCACTTCCTCTTTACTTAGGTAATATTATATCCTTCTGGAGTCTTTGATGGAATTGAAGACAAATAGTTATAGTTTTCCTTAGTTATGATAAAAGATAAGTTAGATATGAAACTTTAGACACATAAAAATATTGTAGCTATAATTCTTGTTTGATACCTGCTTTGTTAGATGTGTTTTTGCTATGTTAAAGTTAAAACCTTTTTATTTAGATAGAAAAGGGGAAATTATATGGGATTCCCCTCTGCATGCTGTGAATATGTTTTATTACTATTGGTTAATAAAGATGCTACTTCAGTCTATGGCAGTGCAGAATAAGGCCAGGCAGGAAATCCAAGCAGAGATATAGAGAGTAGGCAGAGTCAGGGAGATGCCATGTAGCTGAAGAAGTGGACAGATGCCAGAACTTTACTCAGGTAAACCACAGCCTCATGGCAATACACAGAATAGTAGAAATCAGTTAATTCAAGATGTAAGAGCTAGTTAGAAGTACACCTGAGTTATTGGCCAAGCAGTATTGTAATTAATATAGTTTCTGTGCGATTATTTTGGTCTGGGCAGCTGGAAAATGAACGGGCAGTCTCCCCTTACAGATGAACTTTTGCAGTCAGTTGTAATCGTGGTGAACTGGAGTTGTGGCAACCTTTCCGGATGTGTTAGCCTGCTGTTCCCTTCTGCCAATTTCCTACTTTTATTTTTTGTCTCAATTCAAAATGGTGATATTACATCCTTTACCAACTCTCTACCAGCATGGTTTTTAAAATATGACTTTTAAGTCAGAAAACACATAAATTGTAACTATATTGTCTAACTAAATATCACAAAGCATAAAATCTCAGGTCATGCACCCCTTCACTAAACCCTTATCAGTATCTCAGAATTCTTCACTGCCCTTGTGTCTGTGGGGGCCAAGAGTGTGCATATGAGTCTGTAAGCTGTGTATGTAAAAGTGCAAATGAGCAAGAATGAGAGACAGCGTGAATATGTGTGAATATTCAAGGGCGTGAGTGTTGAAATGTGTAAGAATATGTGGGTCAGTGTAAGACTGTAAGGGAATATGAAAGCATTTGTACAAGTATAAAAATGTAAGTGTAACTATAAGGGTGTGTGAGAGTGTGTGCATGTGTGTGTGTGTGTGTGTGTGTGTGTGAGAGAGAGAGAGAGAGAGAGAGAGAGAGAGAGAGAGAATGTTTGTGTATGAATGCCCATGTTTGAGTGCATGTGAGAGAAAGTGTGACAGGGGCTGGAGAGATGGTTCAGTGGTTAAGAGCACTGGCTGCCCTTTCAGAGGTCCTGAGTTCGATTCTTAGCAACCACATGGCAGCTCACAACCATCTGTAGAGAAATCTGATGACCCCTGTTGGAATGTAGGTGAAGACAGAGCACTCATACATCAAAAAATACACAAATAAATAAATTTAATAATTCACATAACAGTAATAATAATAAGTAAAACAAAAATTTAAAACTGTTGATAAGTCAGCCAAGTGAGAAAATAAAGTGGGCCACTGTTACTGGGGTTTGAGCATAAAATATTAAAATATACACACATATGCCCTCATACATAAAAAGTAAATGCATTTAAAAGGAAGTGTGACTGTGTATGTGTGTCTGTGAGCGTGCCAGTGTGTGAGCACGTGACTGTGAGGGTGAATGGAAGTCCTTACATGAGTGTGAGTGTGGATTTGGATGAGTGTGTGTTGAGTGTTTTAGGAAGTGTGTTGGTAGGTATGTGGGTATGTGTATATTGGTGGTTGTGAGTGTGATACTGTGAGACCATGTTAAAATGAGTATAGTCGCATGTGTAAGTATGATGGTGTGTGTTTGTGTGTGAGTGTACGGACTGTATTGTCATCTCCTCTGCCCCTTCAAAATACCTTTGAGTACTATAGCTGAGCTTACCGTTCTTGGGATCTACACAGTAATTCTACGTAACTACTGTTTAACATATTAGATTCAACAATACCACTGAACATGCCAATAGTTCATGCCTTTTGAAAGATTATTCTAAAACATCTAAGATGCTCTGAAGAACCCCAGTAAAAGTGGTTCACTTTGTCTCTTCATTTGTCTGACTCATTGAGAGTTTTAAAAAAAATTATTATTTCTAGTGAGTATGCACACGCACATGTGCATTCACATAGTTTGTGTGTTTGAGTGTGAGTGCACACACATACTCAAGTCATCAGGCTTTTGTGACAAACACTTTACCTGCTGGATTAGCTCTCTAGTTCTTCTGTATTTTTAGATCCTGCTATTGAAGTGTGTCAGAATGTACACGAAAAACCCAAATGTAGATGTTTCTTAGCTAAGTGTACCTGTATAACCACTTAAATGGAAAAGCAGAATAATATCAGCAACCATAATGCCCCATTTTTTTCAAACTTGTAGTTATTGACTGATCCAAGGGTAATTATTATTCCTATTTCTAACACTGTAGACTAATTTGGCCTACTTCTGTATTTGGTGGAAATGGCATATCATTGAATGTCCTTTTTTGGTCTAGCTTTGTTCCCTTATAATATGTGTTTGAAATGCTTGCAGGTATTTTGTATAGAATGCACACTCTTATTGGTAGTTGGTTTATTATTTGAATTTGTTTGCTGTTTGAAGGCACTATGCTTTATGTAGTCACTTTTCTACAGTTGGGCATTGTCAGTGTGGGACTATGAGATACAAAGACATTTGGTACAGATAACCATTCTAGGTTTTCCTGATCTGCGGAAGTTTAATGCTGTTTCATAGCAGGTTTATTTTTCATGAGGCAACTGAGTATTTATGTTTCTTGGATATTAAGGTACCTATTTTTATGTTGTATCTATTCAAAAATTCTGGTTAGCTGCCTTTTTCTTTGATTTGTGTGAGTTCTTTTTTTTTTTTTTTT
>NC_022030.1:3048436-3070387 GCF_000317375.1 Microtus ochrogaster
GTGTGCCACCATCGCCCAGCCCTGTGTGAGTTCTTTACACAGACGACTATTGTAGGAATGAGGGATGATATTCACTAATAGAGATACAGACATACACATTTATTCACACACTCTGTGTTCTCTTACTAGTGTGCATATGGACAGACATTTCACTTGTTGGTAAGTTGATTAAGTAGTTAGTTAATTTCATAAATTAATTTCTCAGTGTTTCCTTTGAGACTGGTGCTTTAGGGACTGAGGAAATTATTCAGCAGTTCAAGGTCACTACTTCTTGCATGGAGAACCTTATTTGGGTTTCCAGCACCATGTATGGTGACTCACAACTGCCTGTAGCTCAGCTCCAAGGGATCCAATCCTCTCTTCTCACCTATGTGGGTATCCCCACACACTTAATATAGACTCACACAATCACACACACATACACAATTTTAAAAAGAGATTGCTGTTTGCTGGAAGTCATGAAGCCCTTTGCTTATGTGACCCTTTAGAAGCTCCATGATCTACTTTTCAAGTTGACCACTGCAACATAAAGAGAATCAATTTGTGTTTGTGGTGGGAAGTAGACGTCAAGTGTCATTCTTCCCACATGCATGCACGGGTGACACTATTTGGGGATAGATGGCATATCAGCCCCTGAAGCATAGTGCCCCTCTTATTAAAACTAATGAGTCCTTGTATATGTGATACATACGTACTATACTGGCTTGGTTTTGTTACGCATGATTATGTTATTATTTTTACAAAAAGTCTTAATAGCTGATATATAAATACTCTTTATTTACTTGTCTCATATTCCAGAGTGTTTATAACAATCCTTTATGCTTTATGATTTTCATATAAACTTCAGTGTTGGTATCTAGATCCTTTGTGGATCTCTTTGCTTATCTGTATTCCCTGCATTTATGTTTTGTCAAAATAATTCAGTGGCCTTCTATTGTCAAAGAAAAAAGTCCAACTTTTCTTTTTGATTTTTATTAAGCCCTACATTTTTGTCTACTCCCCTCCCTGACTCTCTCCTCCCCTTCAGCCCTCTCCCAAGGTCGCCATGTTCCCAATTTACTCAGGAGATCTTGTCTTTCCCTACTCCCCATGTAGATTAGGTCCATGTAAGTCTCTCTTAGAGTCCTCATTGTTGTGTAGGTTCTCTGGGATTGTGATTTGTAGGCTGGTTTTCTTTTGCTTTATGTTTAAAAACCACTTATGAGTGAGTACATGTAATAATTGTCTTTCTAGGTCTGGATTACTTCACTCAAAATGATGTTTTCTAGCTCTATCCATTTGCCTGCAAATTTCAAGGTGTTGTTATTTTTTCTACTGTGTAGTACTCCATTGTGTAAATGTACCACATTTTCCTTATCCATTCTTTGTTCAAGGGGCAGTTAGGTTGTTTCCAGGTTCTGGCTATGACAAACAGTGCTGCTATGAACATAATTGAGCACACGTCCTTATGGCATAGTTGAGCATCTTTTGGATATATACCAAAAGACGGTATTTCTGGGTCTTGAGGAAGGTAGTTTCCTAATTTTCTAAGAAATCATCACACTGATATCCAAAGGGATGGTTCAACTTATGAAAATCTGAAACTAAAAAATAAAAGCCCCGAGATCATCTAATTAGATGCTGAAAAAGCTTTTGACAAAATACAACGTCCCTTCATGATAAAGGTCTTGGAGAGAGCAGGGATACAAGGAACATACCTAAAATAATGAAGGCAATATACAGCAAGCCAACAGCAAACATCAAACTAAATGGAGAGAAACTCACAGCGATCCCAATGAAATCAGGAACAAGACAAAGTTGTCTACTCTCTCCATATCTAATCAATATAGTTCTTGAGGTCCTAGCTAGAGCAATAAGTCCACAGAAGGAGATCAAGGGGATAGAAATCAGAAAAAAGTTCAATTTTTTAAAAAGATTTGTTTTTTTAAAAAAAGAAAAAGGTGTATGTGTGTGATACTATATGAGTATTTGGCATCAATGGTATCTGATCTCCCGAGACTGCAGTTCCAGTGGTTGTGAATTCCAGAAACCAAACCCAAGCCCTCTGCAATAGCTGTAAGTGCTCTTAACTGATGAACTACCTCTAAAATTTGTAGGCAACATGAGCATTTATTTTACTTCTATTTGTATGTTTCTTGGATGTTCAGATAGTTGCAATCATAATATACTGATGCACAGCTTGTGAGCATTCAGAAATTATACTTTTTGATCTACAAGCTAAATTTGTTTTTCACTAAAAACAATGCTATTTTTGTCCCTTGACTGACCTCTTCTCATTGCTTACAAACCCTTCTGTTTTAGTGTGCATCCTGTCACGACCAAATAGCTTATCAGACAATTGTACACTCATTGCTGTGACTGTCGGCCTTCTTCTTGGGAGCCTTATCCAATTCCCTTATGAGAGTGTCCAAACCCTAGCACTGTGAAAATATGTAATCAATCATATGTAAAATATATGATTTAGTTCTTCTTTCCTTGCAGAATCTGAGTTTCTACCCTTAGGATAACTTCTCTGCCCCTCATCTCCACCTTGGAATTGACCTCACTCTCTCAATGCTTTTTCAAACCATGCTGCATATTCTCTCATTTATGCAAAATATTCAAATCATCAACACCAACAGCAGCCTTCAAGCTAAATGGCTCTTTCCCCAGTTACTGACCCCTCGAGGTCAGCTCTGTCTGTTTGAGGGAGTTGTTTCCAATCTTGTTTCAAGAATGATGTTATACTAACGTCCCTGGGCTTCTGAAGCCCAGATGGAATTTTCTCCTTTGGAAATGACTCTCTCTTTTCAGTCTTCTCATGGACTTTTCGTCTTAGATCCACATAACCCAGCCTAAGTCGGCTGCCCTTCCAAAGCAGTATAGGCGGTTGGTACAAGCAGAAGCTCTTCATTAGCTTTGAGGCTTTGAATATTTGTGTATGCGGAGGAGATACTTTAAGCAGTTCATGTCTGTGTGCCCGCGTGAGTGTATGAACATGAGTGTGGGTGCCTGTGGAAGTCAGAACAGGGTGTCAGAGTCCCAGGAGCTGGAGTTACGGGTGGTTGTGAGCTGCCAAGTATGGATGCTGAGAATTCAACCCGGGGTCCTCTGGAAGAGCAGCAAGTGCTTTTAACCATGAAGTCATCTTTCTGGCCACGTTAAGCAATGTGTTTCTTTTTAGATAGAGTCCTGCTATAGAACCTCGGCTGGTCTTGCACTCACCCACTTCCTTCCTGCCTCATCCTCTAAGTGAGGGCATCACGGGCCTCTCCGCCTTAGTAGTTAGTGTACTTTCGAATGCAAATAAAATGACCAGCTTAGTCTCATATTCTTCCACATCTAAATGGCATCGACGTGCTCAAGTGTCTCTCCAAATCATGCAGGCTATAAATACAATAGTTTATCCGTGCTGGTGGGCTGAACTGAAATCCTACATAGAGGGGAGGGAAAACTCTTGTTGACTACTTTGAATCAAAGAAAATGTGATTTGATTCAGAAAGAATCTTTCTGTGGGGTCATGTCTATCGGCGTAAGGACATAACGAATATTCTGTGTCAATCCATGCGTATACACCGAGGACACAACACATTGCAACACAGCAAGAAGCAACTGTTTCTTGTTGTCTGACTGGATTCTCCCCCCCAAAAAAGTGCTGCATTGGAATGTTTGCTTCTGAATGGCTGTTCTGCTTAAACGAGGAGAGACTTCCAGTTAAAACCTTTAATTAGTTCCCAATTTAGACAGCCAGACTGATCAGTCGGGCTGTGTTCTGGAGCCTGAGTTTGTACATTCCTTAGGACTGGTAAATGAGGTTTGCCCAGCGGATGTGGTCGACAGTGAGTAGTTTGTATGCAGTGCACACCAGCGAACAGGCGTTTCTACAGTTACATGGAGCTAGAAAGGGGTTAGGGCAATGTGAGCACTGTAACCTTAGCGTTTCTGTCTTTCCTCAGCCACTAGTCATGGTGCTTTGGTCTTTAAAAGCCAGAAACCAAGAGAGATACAGGGAACAGAAGTGAACAGAAGTTAGATTTAGGTTGATAAAAATCATCCTCATTTTCAAGTTAATCATAATGGAGACTATGACCTTAGATATACTGGATAGTCAGGACATGTTTCAGTTAATACTGTGCAGATAAATTGCTTTACTAAACTGTATGTGTTATATCTCTGAAAATAAAACTCCAGTCTTCAATCAGGCTAAACTTCTGTTTTATTTTCATCTCATGAGTCAAACCTCCTTCATTTACTTGAACATGATAGGAATCTTTTGCCCAAATGCTATACTGTTGTTAAAAAAGTAGTCTGATGAGTTTACGGCACTTTTCAAGAGAAGGCTGCCCAAGTCCCTTCAGCCAGGGACTCTAGAGGAAAATGGATACTGGCTAATCCTTTCCATAAAACTCTGTCTCCTTCATAGAACTCCAACTTTCCCTGCCAGTTCTCCAGTCCTGGTATCTACCTAAACGTTTGTAGGTACTGGTGTTGTTCCTGCCTCTTCTCACAGCCATATCCTTTCGGCTTTCATTATGCCCTCACTCAGTGCTCATCACTGTAATAATAATATGTGTTATTTCTCCCGAAAGACATCTCTAAAGTTCCAGCTGGGCTAATGGCCTTTCATCTGAGTTCCCTGTATTAGCATGGTCCACACAGTGCCTGATGTAGCTGACTCTATGAACACATAATGTCACAGCCTAGGCAATTATCTTCACTGTGTCTCGGCTTGTGAGAAAGACACACATGAGATAAGGAACTCTCTTGTTTGTATGAGTCATATTTATATTCTCAGAGTCCAGCCAGAACCCTGCACAGAATACAAAAAAAATGTTTAATGACAATATGATAACAGAACTGGTGGGAAGCTTTCTTCTTATCTTGAACACAGCTAGAGTTGGGCTTTATGCAAGGGGCAATACAATTGCTTTGAAGTATTTCCCCATGTCAGAATTCCGCATGAAGCTGAAGCCAAGAGTTGACAGATGAAGTTGAGTTGCTGTGGAATGCTGGAGTGCAGCTCTTCAGTCTTTCTGCCTGGGGTCATTCAGCTGGGGAGAGAGAAAGAGCTGAGGCCCAAAGGATTTCCTGCTGATAGGTGCAAGTGCTACCTTGAAACCAATTGGTTTCTGATTTAGTGATCTGATAAAGCATCAGAGTGTGGTGAGATTTTCCTTGGTTCTGATAATATCAAAGATCTCTGGGAAAGAATCAGAACAAAAATCAAAAGTAAAAAGGCCATTCAGTGAAAGGTATTTCCTTTGTTGAGTCCATGATTCTAGCGCATAAAAAAAATGCAAGGAAGATTAGAAAAAATACACAAGGACTAAGTGGTTAAATAACTACTTATTAAGTGATGGTTTTAATTTTGTAAAATAAGCCATGTGAGTTTTAATATTTTAATTAATTAAAATATAGTTATATCATTCCTTCTCCTCCATCCTATCTCTTCCGTGATCCCTCCCAAATTCATGATCTCTTCTTCTTTTACTGTTGTTGTTACATATGTGTATAAGAATACATATATAAGTATAACTGACTGAGTCTGTTCTTTGTCACCCTCATGTGTATTTTAGAGACGTAGAAGGGCTAGAAACAAGGCCACTTGGTATTGAATAACCAATCAGAAAGGCTCATCTCTAGGGAGGACTAATTCTCCCTCTCTAGGTAGCTGCTAATTGTTCATAGCTGTTTATTGGAGGATGAAGCCCTGTGAGATTTTCCCCATTGACCTTGCAATGTCAACTGATGCAAGAATTAAGTAGATTTTGTTTAGGCAGCCACACTGCTGTGATTTCATTGGTGTAGCTCTCATGTCATAGGTAGAAGGTGCGATCTCACAGCAGACTTGCCGTTTCTCTTGACCTTAAAGTTACTCCTCTGTACTCCCTCTTCCACATTCCCTGAAACTTAGGTGCAGAAGTTGTCTTGTATGTATATTCACTGAGGCTGAACATCCCACAGTTAGGCTTTTTTTTTTTTTTGCATTTTGACTAGTTAGGACTTCTGTAATTGTCTGCTACTGAAAAATACAAAAATTTAAAAAAGTTTTTTTGATGAGAAGTGAAAGCCATGCTTAATCTGTAGGCAAGAAGACAAGTATTTAGACTGCAGTTATACTGGTTTAGGAAGGTGGCAAAAGTAGGTCCAACTGTATGATCAATACATAACCTCATTAGCTACATGCAGTAGGCTTGGTTGATAACAGCATGAATGATTTCTTTCCTGTTAAATGGGCCTTGAATCCAATTAGACAGTTGGTGGTTACTACCAAGATGTAAGCAGCACTATTGCACCTTCCAGGAGATCTTGCCATTTTGGTCATTGTTGTGGTTCACGGGCATCACGGTTGGGTAGGAGTGGAGGTTGCTTTCCTCCTTTAGCAGCTTACATACCTGTTCCAAGTACTAGAAAAGCTAGCTTTTAGGGAGGGAGTTTTAGAGACAGTTCGAACTCACATCTCCCAAGTCCAACATTAGTGATGTCTTCAATAAAACACTTACCTTCAACCTCAGGGGGGCAACAGCCATAGGCTATGTTGTTTTGAGAATCTCTTGGACCACCCTGGTCAGAAGGCGGTTTTAACTGGAATGAATACTCCAGCTGAGAGTAAAAGATAACATTCCTGAGAATCTTCTGGAGGTATTTTAGCCACTGTTTCAGAAATTAAATGAATGAAAATGAGAAGGCTTTATCTAAGAGGACCTCATACCTCTGAAAATGCATACATACATTTTAAAATTCTTTGGAAATGTGCTTCTTTGCTCTCAGTCATTCGGTCAAACAGTAAGAATTTTGTTCTTTGGATTTTAGTATCACTCTTATCAGATATCCAAAAGAGCCTGGAATTTTTTTTTTCCCACAGACAAGAATTGTGGTGGGGGAGAGGAACTGTTAAATCCAAAAGCAAAGTAGTCTGCAAAGAGGCAAAGCACAGGCACTTCTGAAGAGTAAGCTTACGGGAAAGCCTAGAACACGAGACGGTTAAGTCAGAAAGGGTGTCCTGTAACATGAGGGGCTGCTTGTCGGGGTTTCTGTCCTGCCCAGTTCCCGCAGCCATTTAGCCCCACAGAAAATCACACAGAGGTCTCAATAAGATTATAAGCTTGTTTTAAATAAACGCTGATTGGCCAGAATACAGACAATTCTCCGGCACCACTGTCCTTCTACTGTGTAGGAGAAAGGACCAAGCTGTTTGTCACATTCTAGCTATCTTGATGTTCTAGTGATTGTGATGGGTGTCACTAATCTGAAACAGGCAATCTTGGGTTTCTTCCTTCAATGGGAAGCACACTTATTCAGGAAGTAGGAATCTCCTTTCAGAAGCTTGAAGATAGATATATAACTATCCAGGTCTACTTGAGCCACACAGAAAAAAAGATTTGCTGGAGTCAGTAATTGCAAGCTTCAAAGAACCTGCTAAATCACAGAATTATACCATGAATCCCGAGTTGTGAATCATGCTTCAATAATTTGCACTCACATTATATTTTTAATGTATACAAGCTCAAAAATAAAACATGCAAATAGAATATTAATTGACCTCCAATAACTTACATTATTTTCTTAGGTTAATATTATGATAAATTTATTGTAATACACTACCTACTGTTCACACAAAATTGAAGAGGTGATTGCATATTGTCCATTCCTTTTGAGAAATGAACATAGTTTCAAAAATTTATGTAAAATACACAATTTAGATGTATATAAAGTAAAAGTAGACACATTACCTTCACTCATCTTGGTAAACATTGCAAATGTTATGTTTAAATTATAAACTTTTTAAAGAACACAAGCAAAAATGATGTTTTAAAATTTTACTAAGTCTAGCAATGTCTCAAGGTGGGAGCTTTGTTTACTTTCATCATAATTTCACTTTCTCTTTAATTTTATCACTGGTACCCAAAGCTTTAGCTGTTGTTTGTGAAATAATAGAATCACTTCAATGCATTTATGAGATGATGTCTAGGGAAAAGAGAAGCTAGTTGAGTCTTACCAGCAACAACAACAACACCAACAAGATAAAATAGATAAAATTCATTGCCTTACCAAGGGTCTAGTGGTATCTATACTTGGTCTGTTGTTTGTTCCCTATCTGGGATGAGTAGGTTTTTTGTTGCTGTCTCCCCAGAAATAGTGTCACACAATCCTACCAGACGGCTAGACTGAAGCTTAGACAGGGACAACACTCAGGCGGCCTATTTCTGTGAACTCAGTGAACATTCTTGCTTGTTACCTAAAGGAACTGACTTAAGCATCATGCATGGAGCAAGAACACAAATAGACCTCGCAGAGCAAAAGAAATGGAGACTGCAGTTCAGGGAGACAGATATCTGGAGAGGGAGGATAGTGATTTGACAGAAGGACCTTAGTCTTTTTACAAGGGATCCTTTGAGCTGCTTCTGAATATTAAGTCGTGTACAGGAAAACCCCACAAGAGTGGGTAGAGAACAAGCAGATGGCAGGGCAGCTGCAAGCTGGTCAACTCTTGGAGCTCACATACAATTCGTTGTGGTTCATCCTTAAGTCTCCAAAGCAAGCACAGCCAGCTAGTGTAGCCCTGCCTTCAACAGTCTTCTGTTAATAGCCACCATGGGTCACATCTCCAGGCTAAAGACTGTGTTCTAAGCTCCTGAAAATGACAACAACCTTCATTGTATCCGTGCCATCTAAGCTCACCCCGCCTCTCCCCTTTGAGTCTTAATGAGGAAAAGTAAAGATGGCAAGCTGAGCTGGGTTTCCTGGTCAACCCTGCACTTACTTAAAGGATCTGGGAAAAGGCAAACTCCCGAGGTTTTGTTTATACTTGGATCTACAGGACAATGTGGGCACCTCCCCCAAGCTTGTCTAATCCTGGCCCTTGCTGAGAGCCACGTGCAGGGGTGCAGGGTTATCCAGCTGGGGAGAATAAACAACCACTCAAGGCCTCTGGCTTTCTGTGTGTGTGAGTCACGGAGGGGTGCCTGTTGGAGTGTTAAGAAAGATAAACACATGGCAGCTCGCTAAAGCTTGTTTCTGGAAGCTTCACAGGAGAGAACAGATAGCCATTGTTCAATGCCTGTAAAGTGTTATGCCTCTGGACTGGGCAGTGCGTGCTTAGCAAAGACTGTTCTTGATGGATCAGAAACGGAAAATGCTTGTAATTAAACTGAAGTAAACTAGGGGTGACAGGATGTTTGGGGGGGGGGGGTGTTGAAAAGACAGAGAGGACTGAGAGCAGGGAAATGGGTCAATATCAAGGAGGTGCCACATTCAATTGGATCAGAAACTCTCATAAGAAAACAAAACAAAACTGAAGAAAATTTCTCCTGCCATGCAATGTGGGATTCCCCTCTGTATTCTATGATTACCATTAATGAATAAAGAAACTGCTTTGGGCCTATAACAGGGCAGAACTTAGCTAGGTGGGGAAAACTAAACTGAATACTGGGAGGAAGAAGGCAGAGTCAAGAAGAAGCCATGGAGCTGCCACTGGAGACAGACATGCTGAAACTTTGCTGGTAGGCCATGATCTTGTGGTGATGCACAGATTAATAGAGTTGGGTTAAATTAAGATGTAAGAGTTAGCCAATAAGAGCCTAGAGCTAATGGCCCAAATAGTAATTTAAATAATATGGTATTATTTCTGGAGTCTGGGCAGCCAGGAAACAAACAAGCGGCCTCCCTACAATAGCCATAGTCTTGATCATATCCAAGAAACAGAAAATATTGGTGGAGGGCTAACACGACTATATTCTCATGCATCTATACCTACCTTGATAGGAAAGATAATATACAGAGTTATGCAACAGTTCTCAGTCTGCTGAGCACCATAAAAGCATTTTTTTCCATAGAGGCTTGCTCATGCCTTGAGCCTTTTGGATTTTGCACAATTTATGACAACACTTAAGAAATAATGTAGACCTTGATCTGACTTTACATGAAAGGAAGAACAGTGACAGCCATTGACTGGGCATATTAAAAATACATGACAAATAATCACACTGAAGAACTTGTGGGTCCCCTCCCTATGGATTTAATATTCAGCACCAACTCTCTTTAGACCAGAACTGTTCAAGCTTCAGGGTAATGTCTGTCACATACCCTGTGCCCCAGAAAGAAAAGCAATGTGTCTGCATCACTGCTGCTATTGAAGAGATAAACTGCTTTAGAGTGGAGACAGGATTCAACCAGCCTTAGGGAAGAGAAGAAAAAAAATGTGTGCAGTGACTTCAGATTCCTCCTCTCAGATACTATAAATATAACACATTCTTTCCTAATAATAAGATAGTGTTTCTTTTCAACATTCAGAGAACTTCTTTCTTAGGATTTCAGGCTGGTCATCCAAAACTATTGAGATAGCACAACAGTTGTCATGGTGACTATAGAGCATTCTGCATATTAAAAATTATATTACTCTTAATTCTTGTCCCTTTGACTGTTAGTCACCCAAATGCCATGTGCCTTGAATGGAACATTCGGATATTATAAAAATGAATGTACCTGTCTGCATAGTTTGCTGGCATAAAGTCCTATGAAACCTATAGATATATGTGTATCTATTTTTTCATTTTGAAAGTATGTATGCCAAGGTAAGAAAATAAAATATGCATTTTTATGGGGTGCTAGGATAATTTTAAGTTTAAAGAGTAAGATATATGATATACTGAACTCAAATTAACTCTTTTTATTGAGCTGTGCAGCGCTAATTCTCTGGCCCATCCCCTGCACAAGATGGTTCTGTCCAAGTCACCAGTATTTAGTAACTTAGGTCACTAGGACTGGGATTCAGCAGGAAAGCAAATGGTGTTCTCCTAACCTGACAGTGTTTTACTTCCTCACCCATAAAGCACTGCTCAATGCCATGTGCCCTGGTGATGTGGTTTCCTTTCTGAAAAAAGATCAGTTTCTTGGAAAACACAGTCATTTCTGTGGTCTGTCTCTAACAATTTTATTACTGTGCAGAATAGATAGCAGAATATCCTGCCTTGGAGAGCAAAAGGTTCAAAAGAAATGATCATATTTTAAACGTCACTCATTATCATATGTCACCTTTAGTACTAACTCCACGACTCTCTGAGCAGTAATCTCAAGAAATATTGCTTTACTGTTTTATGAGTTGCATTTGGGTATAAGAAAATAGGGTGTGAAGCAAGCCTTACTCATGCATATGACATACACATGTATAACTAAATATATACATTTATAATAAAATTATATTCATAAGGAAACTAAGGTAAAGAGGAAGAAAAAATGTTAAGCCTGTGTTGGGTGCTGGTATTTGTACCTAGATACTTTTTCCTTGTAATCTTAAGTCATTTATACTTCTAGGCAACTTGCCTTCCCTTTAGTAGGGAGGATATGACGCCTTGTCCCCAAAAGCAAATGACAAAGACAATACTTCCCACTGAGGAGGGTCCAGCTGCCAAGGTTGTGAGTTCCTGACTCTCGCTATTTCTCCTTTTGCTCATGAGATCATAAGATTTGGGAATTAGTTGTCCAGGGGTTATGTTATGTCATCTCCACTAAGGATATCCAACTCGGGCTCCCTGACATACAAGATTCTCTGGAGCTACCCCATTTCTCACTCTTATTTTAGCTCCATCTCAGCTTGTCTTGAAAAAGAGACTATGTCTTTTCTTCTAAGGAAAAGTTAAGGATTCAAAGAGTACTTTCTGCATAAATTGGATCAATCTGGCCCCTCAATAGTCACTTGGAGATGCCACTGCTGTGGACTCTTTGCTCATTCCTAATATGCTTAGATGACTTGGGATAAATCATTTGGGTAATAATATCTAAACCTTAAGAAAGAATGTAACTTTTGACTTTGAAATTGTGCCCAATCTTCAAAAGTATAAGTAAAACGTAGTGTTAGTTACATGATGGAGTAGGACTTTTGATAGACTTAATATTCCAGTTACTCATATTCATAATGGTTATGAAAAGTAGTTTTAACTTAGTTTTATTTTAACAAAACATTGGCAGACATTAGCATCATCAAGAGATAATTACGGATAATTTTTCCACAAGTGTTGAAAAACCAGACTAGAATGTCCAAGACAGCATCATCTGCATAACAGAGAATACTATCTCTTGGCCTCATTGTTGTTTTTTTACTTTTTTATTTTTTAAAACACTTTGGTTTAATAACTACACCCTAGAGCTGGAGAAGTGGCTCAGTGATTAAAAACGTGACTTGCTGCCCTTGCAGAGTATCCAAGTTCAGTTCCCAGCACCCACATTGTGGCTCACAAACATCTGTAACTCTTTTTCCAGGGGATCAGATGCCTGCTGTGGGACAATGGTCTTGTTCCTTGTAAAGATTTGACACTTGTATTGGTTTAATAAAACACTGATTAGCAAATAGCCAGGCAGGAAATATAGGAAGGGCGTACAGGCAGGAAGTATAGGCAGGGTGACCAAAATAGGAGAATTCTGGGAAGAGGAAAGGCTCAGTCTACAGTCATCACCCAGATGCAGAGGAAGCAAGATGAGAATGTCTCACTGACAAAAGTACCAAACCACGGGGCTAACACAGACAAGAAGTTTTTATGATGTTAGAGTTAATAAGAAGCCTGAGCTAATAGGTCAACCAGATTATAATTGATGTAGGCCTCTGTGTGTTTCTTTGGTACTGAGTGGCTGTGGGAACTGGCAGGACAGAAATGTCTGCCAATAGATGTCCTCTTCTACCTTGTCGTGGGAACTACACTCAAATGGTGCACTTTCATATATACAAGCAAAACACTCATACATATAAAATAAAAATAAAATCTCCCCAGAAACATAAAAGCTCTGTTCTATAAGCTTAAATGATCTTTAAAATAATTACTCATTGCTGTTCTTTTTGTATAAAGTTGCAGTCAAGAGCTAGAAATACAGCTCAGTTGACAGAGTGCCTCACATAGACACAGCCCTCGCTCTGGGTTCTGGCCCTGTATAAACTGGGCAGGGTGATGCATGTCTGAAACCCCAGCACTCAGGAGGTAGGACCAGAAGTTCAAGGTCATTTTTGGAGTATACATTGAAATAGAAGTTAAGCTATGTCACATGAAACCTTGTCCAAAGTCAAATCTAGGATTGTTGTAATATTAATCTCAACTCATTTGGACCACTATAATACATCATACAGAGGATAATTGATAAATGATAAAAGTTAATTTTGTAGTTCAGAGGCTGGGAAGGTCATAATCAAGTGTCCTGTTTCCTATTTCTCTTGGGCTATCACATGCAGTCCTTTGTTTTTTAGCACTCATATGCACACATTTTTCTTTTTACCATGATTTTCTTTGTCAATCTACTGAAGTTTTCCCCAATTAAAATCTGGGTATTTATTTCAGAGAAAAACTCTCATTTCTTTAGCCAATAAAAATCCACATGATTTCTTTTATGTGTTTGATTCTTGGGTTCTTCCCCCAAGTTCACATCTCAATTCCTTCTATTTTCATCCCTTTTATCAATGGTGATCAATACGCCTCTAACCATGACATGGTTATCGTTGTCAAGTGAATCAATTTGTTTGACCACCCAACTATCTCAGCTGTTTTAATCATTATCCACTACTAATCATGTCATACTTGGCAAACCAGCCCTGGGAAGCTCTTCGTTTACATTCCACTATCCTCATCTTAGCATTAGTCAAAGAGGGTGATGAGATACATGTGAGCCAGAAGACCATGAAATCATGTTATTAAGAACACTACGAAAAGAAATTCCACCACGTTCTCTCTCTCATTAAGTTTACATAGGAGGTCATGTCTTAAGTACTTTGAAGGATCCCTAGCAGACTGATGAAATAAGTGTTGAGTCATAAAGCTAAGGAAAACATTACACACATAATCACCCCACGAGCTTGAATGTCTGATGAAAAGAGCCAAGGTCACAAACCTAACAACACTGACCTTACTAACTCAGCAGAGAGTCAGATCCAGGGCCATCCACAGGCTGGACATGGCCAGCAGTGCTATCTGCTTGGCTTCAATACCTGGTGTTGAATATTTGTGTGTCAGAACTTGTAATATTAGCTGAATTTGGTATTAACAATTTGCTATCCCCATTCTCCTGAGAAATCACATTGGGTAGCACTACAGCTCTGTTCCCAGTTGCAGCAGCCAGCAGAAAGAAACGTTTGCCCTCCTGTGGGCCAAAATGCACTGGGTCACCTTAATCCTTGCTAGGGCTCAATGTTTTGTGAATCAAGGTGAAATGTCAATCAAAGTCTCTAAGAGTAACAGTTAGTTTTTATCTCCTGGGACTGAGATATAACCTAATGAACCAAGATGGTTCATTTGTCAAAGTGTTCTCTGTGCAGGCCTGAGGACCTGACTTAGAATATACATAAAAAGTCGGATGGAATGGTGCCCTCCTATAGTCCTAATGCTGGGCAGAGAGAGACGAAAGGATCCTGGGAACTTACTGGCCTGCTAGTCTAGCCTGTCTAGGAGCTTCTCATTTAGTGGGGCTCGTGCATTAAAAATAAAATGGAGAGTAACAGAGGAGGACCCCAAACATTGATCTCTATATGTACACACATAAACACACACACACACACACACACACACACACACACACACACACAAATAACGTTTTGTTTTGTTTTTTCTGTAACTGTTCTCTTTTAAAAGTGATATCGCAAATGATTAACCGAGGGGATTATGTCTTTAAAAGGGAGTTTTCTTATGCATTTCACATGTGAGTGTGGAGGCTCCATCTGCAGCCTTTCTCTGGTGCATTCCTCATCAGCCCTCATGGGTACAGACGCGCTAGTTTGAGACGAACATCTTCTACCATAGAGAAAAGCAGAGCTGGGCTGTGGATGAAACTCAAAAGCACAGCATGTGCTTGGCATATGCCAGGCACTCACCTGAAGCACTCACAGGCTTAAGAAAGCAAGCAAGCAAACATAAACAATGAAGGGCTGAAAAGACCTTAGAGAACTAATTTCCAAGGTGGAGTGGGTTGCCACAAGAAGTACTTAAAGGTAAGCTCTTCAGCTGTGCTGGGTGACACGTGCCTCTAGCCCAAAGCTGGAGTAGATGAGACAGAGAGATGGAGACTTAGAGACCTGTCTGATCTGCATAGTGGGGTCTAGGCAAGCCTGGGCAATAGAGGAAGACCACGTATCAAGTGTGACAATAGCTACTATAACAACAGTACTAATATGAACTACTCATGCTTAAAAAGAAGAACACGAGAATTAATTATTTATTTATTAAATATTCTCATATGTCCCAGGCAGGCATCACACTCAGAAATCCAGGATGACCTTGAAATTCTAATCCTCTTGCCTCCTGTTAGGATGGCAGGTGTATGTACCCCTGTGTCTATTTCATACCCTATCACAGATGGGGCCCAAGGCTTCATATGTAGTAGGCAAGTGATCTACCAAGCAAACTATATCCCTAGCCCCGCGTATCCTCTCCTTTATTTCTTAAAAAATCATTTGTATTTAATTTTTAGTTTGTGTGTGTCTGTACATGGGCATGTTCACACCACAGCATATGTGTGGATGTCAGTAGAACTTGTGAAAGTCTTTCCTCTACATCATGGGAGCTCTGGGGAGGGGAGTGGCCACACTTGAGTGCTTGGACCAAGAAGCAGGCTTCTTTAATTGCTGACCGTCTCACTGGCCCCAATTTCGTGGATATAAATTTTACAATTTTAAAACAAAATTAAAATGTAGTAAGTCTGAACTATAACATAAACAAATTTGGAAGGCTGCTCTAATTTGAGAGCATGAAGCACATGATCAAACAACAGCAGGGAACCCAGTCTTGGGAACCTAAAGCGACTTGGGCAACCTGCACCTGCATTTTATAGAGGAAGCTTTTGAAGCCACTGTACCCTGGCCTTCCCAGCTGGAGACTACAATGGACTAGTTAAAGGAACACAGTGGTTTTAAATCCTATTCAAGTGCTTTCAAGAGCGGGAGACCGACACAAGGACAATTCCTCTGAAATAGCTGGTAACACACACACACACACACACACACACAAAATTGTCAGACTTTGTCCTGTAACGAAGCACAGATTTCCACTCGTGGGGCACCAACAATTCCCTTTCTTGAGAACCATGGCTTCCGATCAAGGCCTCCATTGCCAGAAGCTGCCTGCTGTGGCCACATTCTCATTGGCCAGCTCCCCTTGACCTTCTTTTCCTGTGGAAATAAAACATACAAGCAAGGAGAAAGGACATATTTGGTAATGTTACGCTCCTCAGCTTCCTCCTTGGGGCCGCCTCAGCTGCAAATGTCAAGGGAAAAAATATCACTCCAACTTGGAATGAATTCCAGACAGACCCTGATGCCTGCAAAGTTGTCAGAGGGAGCCAAGTCCAGCAAAGCCAAAGATGAAGAAGGTTCATTATTCGACTTGAAGAGACGTTCACATAATCAGACACTCTGGTATTTATGATTTCCCCCGTTTCAGATGGTCTGCAGCTCACAAGGTTCCCCTCCCTTTACCACCAATCCTGAACTTCCTTTCAAATGAAGCCGCAATGGTTATAAAAAGACTCTCCCCATTACTTGCAAGCCGCAAGCACTCCAGGAGACACTGCCTTCATACAGGCTCCTTAGGGCTCCAGAGCAGCCCCTCCTGATTATTAGTCTGGAGAGGGCGGGCCAGGAAGTCAGACACACTTCACCTTGACCATGCCACCGGAGTCCTCGTCTGGTTCTCGTGTCTGTGCCAAAGCCTGCTGCCACTCACAGCATTTGCTGTGACAGTCTTTACTGAAAAGCACTTCTTTCTTTCCACTGGCCTTCCTTTTCATAGGGAGGCATGCTCTCTCCGTTGTTCTGGACCCTGCCAGTTGGAGAGTAGTTCCCGAGGTTTAGTTTGGGGAGGGATTTTCTTCTTTCTCCGGACACTAAGTGCCTTTTCTCTTTTCTTCCTTGGCCCCATGCTGGCAGAAAAGAAAGGAAGCTGAATTTGTGATCCAAACTTTATTAAATTGCTACATACACATTTCCTCCCATTCCTTGGTCTTCGTTTCTAAACGCTGTGGTATTTGTTTGTCCTTGCTCACCCTAAGTCCTTATTTGGATTCTTCAAGAAGCTTGAAAGTGTCCAAGGATCTGTTTTAGCAACTGGTGGAAGTGTCCACAGGAGGAATGGGATGTTCTGTCTTCACCTGTGGTCTCCATGAATAAGGGTCTTTTTCTTTTTCCCTGCAGCGCCCAGAGTCTCTCTGCTGGTTTTGCTCAACAGTCTCCGGTTTGTGTTAGTTCCATGGTGATCAACCGTTAGGTCATAAACATTAGATGGGGCATCACGGAGTGAGTCAGTGGGGAGGAAGCTGGTTGGAAACGCAGCAGAGAGCCTCTGTTGACAGATGGATGCCTTCATAATCACAGCTTACAGAAGGGAGCCCTGCCCTGCCCAGTTCTGACACCGATTCACAAACCTGGACCGACCCATCATTCCAGAGGAGGCTGGGGAAGCCCATCTCTGGCCTCACTCCTTTTTTCCCTTTCGTGTCTTTCGCTGGACAGCTGTGCCTCTAAGGAGAGGTCAAAGTGAACAGGGAGATCTCTATCGTGCACTTTTGAGTGCTTGAGTTTTCAAAACCCTGTCTGCTCCTTCAGAGACAAATAGAAACCAAGTTCATCGTGTTAACCCTTTGCTCATAGGGTATTTAATGTTGAAAGGTTGCTGTTTAGTTTCTCTACTTCCTTATCGAGGACAATGGGTCTAAAAGGAAGGCACCTTGGGAAAAAAGAGGGTCCAGCTATATGATTTCATGACTGCCTTCTCGCCGTGTCTGCAAGAAATTGCTGTTAAGACTTTTCATGGACCAGGAAATGCATGGGACACTCATTTCCCATGGAATATTTTATGGGATATTTGCATATAACATGTCTACAATATTATATTTTGAATAGCTCTAGATCTCTCATAGCATCTGATACAATGTAGATTCTATGTAAATAGTTGCTATCTGATACATCGTAGGGAGTCATGCCAAGTAAAAGATGTCCTGCTTGTTAATATTTCCAATTGAGAGTTGGCGAATCCACAGAGAAAGTTGGTGGCTGAGGAAGACCAGCCATGTGTCAGTGATCCTATTAGGCACTACTGGGATATCAGATATTTTAGGCACAATTCCTCAAGCCCGTGTTTCACTTTAGAAGGATGAGCTTAAGAATTCTAAACTCAGCACTGTCAGGAATCAAGCTAGGATGTAAGGGGACAGGCCTGTAAGAGAAACAATGTCATCCCCTGTGTCCATCATTGAGAACTCGGTATTCCTGCCAGCGAGACAGCCTTTATTGTGCAGGTATGCTAGACCTGAAGGAGAACATTCCACTTGGGGATCAGGTTCTATCATCTTACTGGAATGAAATATAAAACCACAGAAACTTCAGTACAAACACATTGTCCATGGCCCAGCTTAATAGAAGACAGCATTTAGCTGTTCTGCCCAACTCACCCTCCCTATAGGCTGAGAGAACAATAAAGGAAAATACTTTGAAAACACAAATAGGGAGATCCAGGCTAGATATCAAGGAATAGTCAATGGCATCAGAATACAAAAAGAAATTATGAAATAGCCTTATGAGATGAGGCTTTGAGCTGACCTTAGAAATGCTTACCCAAGTGATTCAGATGCAGTCCTGAGATCCCAAAAAAGCTGGATTTTCTTCAAGACTTGAGACTCTAAGAAGTCCTCAAGAGAGTAAATGTACATTACTCACTGAAGGTAGCATTGCTGTCCATTGGCTGGAGGGGGGGTGAGCTCTTGGCAAAGTGCTTGTCTCCGAATCATGAGGACCTGAATTCGATTGTCAGGGGTCATGGCAAGTGAAAGGGAATGAAGCAAACAAAAACATGCCAGGCCAAGTCTCTGAGTGTTGGTCCTCAGGGAAGAGCTCTCTCTCAGGGTATGGGTCTCCAGCTCTGCCAGTCATTACTTGGTCACTCCCACACTTTCTATGCCAGCTTTACCCCAACACATCTTATAGACACGACAAATTGTAGGACAAAGATCTGTGGCTGGGTTGATGTCCCAGTCCCTCCCCTGGAAGTCTTGCCTGGTTACGGGAAATGGCCATATGGTTCAGACTCCAGTCCTCCTTTGCTAGGAGTCTTAGCTAGGGTCACCCTCAAAGATTCTTGGGAATTTCCATTGTTCTAGGCTTCTTGCTCATCCTAAGCCCTCTGCATATATGTTACAGTCATGCAACTTAATCTTTGTGTGAGATTCCTGACAGTGAGATCAAGGGATGTCTCTGACTCTGTTGCCTGCTTTTGGAACCCAATCTTTCTACCAGATTGCTGCAACCAGCCATCATAGAAGAGGAGGTGCCTAGTTCCCTGCAGCTTGATGTATCATGGCTGGCTCACATCCATAGGATGCCCACCTGTGTCAGAAGAGAAACAGTGGAGGAGGCAGGGGTAGGGTGGGATGAGGAGAGACATGGGCAGGAACTGGGAAGAGGGGAGGGAAGGGAACCTTTGGCTGGGCTATAAAGACAAAAAATGCTATGTACTTGCCAATGACGCAGAGACTGAGGTGGGTAGATTCCTAAAGCTGACTGGAAAGCCAGATTAGCTTAATATACCTGATGAGTTCCAGGCCAGTGAGAGACTATTTCTCAAATACAATAACTAAATTACTGTACTGTACTGAGGAACACCTGAGATTGTCCTCCGCCCTCCATTCATGTGCACACTCACCTCATTACACATGAGCCACCCGCATGAACACACATACACATACACACATGATATTGCCCATTGTCTGGAGAATCCTGACTATTTCTACATGACAAAGTCAGTTTTTCCTTGTTGGACGCTAACTGGGGAGGGCTTTATTCCGTGTCTCTTGCTTTAACCAGGAACACATAAAGGCACAGACAGGTTACTGAAGACTGCACAGTTGCCGAGGCCAGAATGCACACAACCAAGGCTCCCCGTTCTCTGTGCTTTCTCCACCTGGGCTTGCACCGCCTCTAAACCTGTTAGTGACACAGCCCCACTCCTACTTGCCCGTGTCCCTGCCGACTGAATTCTAGAAATGCTTTTGTAAGAATTTTGTTTACTAAGCGGAGCAGAACTGAGACACTGAGACAGAAATATGACAATCCCTGGAGACTGGTGTGGCTAAAGATCAGTTTAAAAGAATAGCTTAGACAAAGAGTAAGGAGGAAATGCTAGTGACGTGGGCTCATTGTCTACTCGCAGAAGAGGTTACATTTGAGATCTGGCAAGTTCTCCTTTTTCTCAGCCTGGCCCCGGAGGCCGCATAGCAGCGTCACACAAATCTCCACCCTGCAGGAGCTTTGCTGATAGGAAATCTTAGCTTTTTACTTCTCTTCGAGAAAGTTCTATTTCGTGTTTCAAAACTGCAAAGGCAATTTTGTATGCAATTATACCTTCGTTGTGTCTCATGACTCCTGACATGGGTAGCGGTAGCTCATTTCAGGTGAAAATTTTTTTCTAGCTCTGCCCCCATTTGTCATTTTCTTTTTCTTGTTTGTTCTTCAAGACAGTTTCACTGTGTGATCCGCAGAGATCTGGACTTTGCAGCCCTGATGCCCAACTTCACAAATGCTAAGGTGTTGGACCTCGGCCACCATGCTCAGCCTTCTCTTTTCTCAGTTTGCAGGGTAATCTGTCCATTTTTCACAGGCAACAGTTGGGCTGCTCTGCCTTTGCCATGCATGTTGTATTTAAAGGACTTCCTCTTCCCAACTTTTTGGTTTTAGGGATTCAGCATTTATTGTGGGAAATAAAATAACTACACCAAGTGATAAAAATCCTCTCCTAAAACTGATATTAATATCATCACATTTCTCTTCATGCTCATGTTTTTAAAGCTATTTCTCCTCTATGTATAACATAACCATATCAGAGAATGCTTCATATAGTCTCAATAAACTAATCCCATATAGCATAAATGTTCTTTTTCATAATGAATTTTGCTTGGCTCCAAAAGTCATCTTAACCCCAAATATTACTTCTAATCTGAGAACTGGAATTCTCGTTAATGTATCCTATTGTTCAGGCTAAGAAGTATTTTTCTGTAGAAAATTCTGCCAGTAGGTGTCTAAGTACCCAGTTATAACATGTTAGTACCAGTAAACACAATAGCTTACATCCAGGACCACAACATGGGACAAAAAAAGAGCAGCATTTCGCTAGCAATCTGAAACCATCCAGATAGATTAGACTGGGGGAAGAAATGTGATTGACAATGGAGTGGGGGTTCGCACAAGCGTAAGAGACAGGGTGCCAAAGGAGACTATTGCTGGAGCACAGCTGCTCTTCCCTTCTTTTTGGGGGGCTGTGTGTTCATTACTTCCTTCTCCAGCACTCTTGCTGATTTACTTTGTTCTCAAAGGTCTGCATCATCCCTAGTTGGTTAGAATTGAACATTAAAAGTTAGAAGCCCGAGTTGTAAGCTAATGAAGTTAAGTTAAAGAAGGAAAACCCTCCTAGAATAAATGCGCATTAGAATAAGTAAACAAATCTAAAGGCAAAACCCTAGTGGGCTGGCACTCAACATTTATAATGGAATGAATGAATTAGGAATGCATGCAAGATGTGGAAGATACAGGGCATCCTGTTGCTTATACCTCTCCAAAAAAGTAATTTCTGAGAGCCACTGGGAGGCAGTGTGTGTGTGTGTGTATGTGTGTGTGTGTGTGTGTGTGTGTGTGTGTGTAGATAGTGGGGAGAGGAAGGGAAAGAGGGACCTTTAGGAAATTAGTTCAGATGGTTATAGTAACTTGGCAACTCCAAAAACTACAAGCTAGGCCAGTTGGGGTTGGGGCAATTTCCCACTGTCTCCCTTCAGCAAACTAACAAATTCCCCCTAGACTTTTAGGGACCACAATGCAAAAGAAAACAGGATTCGTGACTTTAATGAAGAAAATAATTTCAGTAGCAGCCAGCTTATAAAACAGAGTTAGGCTTTAATAAAGGAACCCTAGTATAGGCTTAAGTACAGGGTTAAGAGAGGGTGGGAGCCTAGGCAGTTTGGATG
>NC_022030.1:3071177-3077932 GCF_000317375.1 Microtus ochrogaster
CTTACTAGACCTGGATGGAGGTGGGTGGTCCTTGGACTTCCCACAGGTCAGGGAACCCTGATTGCTCTTTGGGCTGATGAGGGAGGGGGACTTGATCGGGGAAGGGGGAGGGAAATGGGAGGCGGTGGTGGGGAGGAAGCGGTGGTGGGGAGGAGGCAGAAATCTTTAATAAATAAATTAATTAATTAAAATAAAAAAAAAAGAACAGCCAGGGCTACACAGAGAAACCCTGTCTCAACGAGCAAACAAACAGAATGTGAATGAGATCCCTGGGTCCTGCTGGAGAGGCACCTAAGCGGATGGTAAGTTAGTTAACCAACTTCAACAGCTTGTCTAAGATTCTCAGGAGCTGACTGGGGAAAGGAATGAGGACCTAGCCAAGGTCATATATATTCAGTTCTTAAGCCCAGGTCTTTGCTTCTTTAACATAAAAATAAATCTATCTACGAACAGAATATCACGCTTTTTTCAGTAGCCTTTAAAGGAAATGTTGACTGTGCTGAAAGGTTTGCTTAGCTATCAAGGCCTTTAGTGAGACTCTGGGATGAGAGGTTCCTTTCCCCTGTCCTTCTCCTCAGATTTCCCTTTGTTTCAATTCTTCCTTAGTCTGGAGTCCAGGAAAGAATTAAAAATTAAATTCGGTTATAAGCTGCCAATCTGATAGGCTGCCAGAGTTCCATTTTGCTTGGGGAGTAGGTCTATTCACTTCGAGACCTTCATCTGTCTGAATGACCTCTAGACACACCATGAAGCATAGTCTGCTAAGTCAAAATGAACTGATTGAAACACTCATTTTTCACTTTGAAACACTGAGTATAATATTTGACTCAATGTGTGGCTATCGTGGCCTAGGGAATCTGGTACAGACTGACTTACCACATATGTGTCAAGCACAGTACAAGCTCAGATTCTGTCGTTTGTCTCATAGGCTTTTACAGGCTCTTCAAAACTGCTGTCACAAAACAGGACTTATTTCTGGGGCCACAAGGTAACTAAAAACAAGAGGAAACCTGGCACCGATGTCTCCATTTTCCATTTATCTCCTTATTTGGGCCTCTTGTTTGCCTATGCACATAAGGCTTGCTAGTCTCCCAAGGAGAGATTACCTGCTTAGGCAAATGTGACACATTACACATCTCATTTCCTTTTAAGGCTGAAGGTACAGAGTCATTGCATGCATGCATGGTGTCACCATGGATTCTTAGAGCAAGACTTCAAAGAGAGAACAGACTGTCTTCATGATGATAACAATTGTCTATGATGGAGATGCTACACCCTAGAATAGAACATCTTGTAAGAACCAGATCTGTACCTTCAAGCATGATGTCAACTAGCAGATTGAAATTTTATCAGACCACCTGGCAGACCCAGTGCTGAGGCAATGACCGCGACTAAGGTCCTTGAGCTCACAGATAATCACTAAGGAAACCAGGAATGTTAAGCATCCAAGCTTGTCTTTTCAAAGGGAGAGGTGTATAACCTGCTTTTCCACCAAGAAGTATTGCGAACTCTGAGAAGAGTGTCAATGTAATTATGCCTCCTTGTGCAGAGGGTTTGTATTGCATTGGGAAGCCTTTCTCCATATTGTACTGTGCTTAAATATGTTTACAATAAACTGCTTGGTGTTAGACTCTAGAGGTTTAAACCAACACTGGCTACTGAGATGTGTTGAACTAGATTTCCTTCTTGCCTTACATGGATTGTTACTTGGCAGCCCTAGTGGTCACAGAGACCCACACATATGTCCTGACCAGAACTGCTTAAACACGCATGCCTTAATCTCCTGCTTCAATCCCTCCTCTGTTTAGTTACTAACTTAGTTTTATTCTGACTCTAAAATCCTAGTTAGGCTGGGGTTCATTGTAGAGTCGAGGCTTAAGTTCGTGGAGCTCTAATTAGCTCAGCCTTCTAAGTGCTGGGATTATAGGCTAAAAGAAACCACCATCTAAAGTTCATATCAATACCGTGAAGATAAACATGGGGTCACCAGGCTCTTTCATTTATTCATCATCCCAGTGCATTTAATGAAATCTCCTTTCTCTACTTTTCATCCATACTCGTCTCTTCAGCTGCAATGTTGGAACCAATGGCAGAGCTTAGCCTTTGGAGGTGGTTTAACCCAGCTTTTGCATTAAACTTGTGTTATGCTTACATGTTAAAGATGATGATGATGGTGATGGTGCTGATGATGACAACTTAGCAGTTTATGAAATCATTCAGAGTGAGAAAGTTGGGTGATGACAAAACTAAGGTCTAAGCAGTCTTTCCAAGGATGGGATGGGGGAAACACCTTAATTTTAATGTAAGATTGAGAAGTAGAAGTTACAACTTTATAACATCTGTCCTGATTCTAGCAGAAAATTATTCAGGACATCTCACGGGGCAGATTCTAGGTGTTCGGACCTTAATAAAATACAGGACTACCTGTAATATCAAAGAACCTACAAACAGAAACAGCACTTTGCTTCCTGGCCACCCAGACCTGAGTAATCACACAAAAGCTATATTAGTTCCCATACTGTTTGGCCAATGGTTGATGCATATTTATAGACAGTTCTTTTATCTTAAACTAACCCATTTCTATTAATCTGGGTATCACTACAAGGCTGTGACTTGCTGGTAAGGTTCTAGCCAACATGTACTTCTCCTTTAGCAACTACATTGTGTCTCTCTGACTCTGCCTTCTTTCTCCCAGCATTCAATTTAATTTTCCTACCTAGCTCTATTTTGCCTTGCCACAGGCGAAAGCAGTTTCGTTACTAACCAAAGATAATAAAACATATTCACAGTATAGAAAAGGGAGTCCCACATCAAGAACCAAAGAAGGTCTTGTGGCTTAAGGGTTTAGCTGGGAACCTAGGGTATGTTATAAACAGGTTGACTGCATTGAGAAGACAAACTTTCATCTTTCACTTTTATCACACAAAGAACCTGCTGTTTCCTCTTTTGGGTCAATTGGTGAAACATGGAGATTTCCACTTATTTTTTCCTTTAGTGTTATTTGATTTGTTTGTTGATGTTGCCCAGAGTTTGTGTTTTCACTATATTACACCTGTTTTCAAGAACTTGGTGAAGTCACTCTTTATCCTTAGAAGAAAATGACTGAAAAAGCCATGGAATCATCCTCTGGATGTGAGAACAGAAATAGCTCTCAGGAAAAATAAAAGTGACCAGTGACCACACAGGTAGCTTCTTCATGGGGTGACTTGGTGACATCACAAGATAGGCCCTACTCCACCCATCTGGGATTAGTTTGATTTAGGCTGCTCTTTTGGTGGTTATAATTACAGGACAAGGATGAACTTGCATCTGTGAAAGCAAACTTTGTCCAGGTCTCAAAGACTCACTTTGCTTTTCCGAATTACCTCACCTGGGAGAGCATATTAGTAGTCATGGAATGTCTCTGGAAAGATACATAGAAGATCTGGGGACATTGTTTCATCTGGGGTGAGGGCATTGACACTATGCCAGGGTACCTTAAAGGCTTATTTCTCCTAACATATGCATGCCTTTGAACAGTACAGAACTTGATATATGGCATGCACATTTTACATTCTCAAAACTAGCCGCCTGCTTATCTATCTGTGTGCCCAGCTAACTAATTAGTAAAATAAATCAATACAGACAGAAGAGTCAAGCAGTTGGACACACTCATCTTCTCAGTTGCTATACGATTAACTTTATTTTCATCTCTTTTCTTTTTCTTTTCACAAATACTGAGTTCCCAAGCAAGCATTTTCCTCTTCTTTCTTGGAATACATCAGGCACATCTTTAGTGTAAGTTCTCTGCAAAAACAATTTCTGATGTTTGGGTTAATCTTGCCTTATTATCTACATGCATATCTTACTTCATGCCCATTTTAAGTCTGAATTTACCCACCACTTTTTTTTTTTTTTTTTTAACAGACCTGCCATGGCCAAGCTATTTAAATTTCAGACTTAACCTTCGGAATTGTGTGTCTGTTTTAAGTTCATGGAATCTCTTCCTTTAAAGTTGTTGCATGTGTGCACAGAACATCTTTGTTGTCTGGGGCTAGGCCCTGCAAGAACAAGGGGGTGTTTGTTTTGCTCATTCCTTTTCCTTCACACCTAAGCACTGCCTGGCCTGGAATAATTGCTGAGAAAAGTGAGGGAGGAATTTTTTTTTAAAGTTCACTATGCTTGATTATCATTTTTTTTAAAAATGAGACAAACACATCTAACTTATAAGCTTATTAATGGTCATTATTTTTTTCAAATTTTCTGTATTTCAAGTTTTTCTGTATTTTCATCAATACAGATTGTAAAAATACTGAAGAATATGTTTTCTACAGATGGCCAAGGGGCATATAAAAATGCTCAACATCACCTATGACCAAAAAGATGTAAATATAAAAATTAAAATGAGTTGTTAGAGTGCTGCTATTAAACTAAGAACTGGTACAGATGTGTAGAAAGGGAAACCCCTGTAAACTTTCATTGGCATATAAATCATTTAAAGGCTACAGGAAGCAGTTTGGGTATCTAGCACAAAGCAAGAAATAAAAATGTTATATGATCTTGCAATCTGACTCTTGGGCACATATGTGTTATGATTAATGTAAAATGTGCTCATGAGTTCCTATGTTCGAACTCTTGGTCCCCAGGTTGTGGCACTGTTTAAGAAGGTTGTAGATCCCTTAGGAGATGGAGCCTCATTAGAGGAGCTGAATCACTGGGAGGCTTTATAGACTACCCCTACTTTCTGTTCACTCATTTTCCTGGGTGCAGATATATTGTGACAGGCCAGCCATGCTCCAGACATCATGTCTTCTCTGCCTGTTGCCATGTCTTGTCTTCCATGGTGAACTATAGTTTCTGGAACTGAGTTGTATAGAAGTTTTCTCCTAGAGTGAACCATTTTATACTGCAAAAAAACCTCCTTAAGCAGGAAGCTAAGCAACTCAAATTTGCCTCAGGAAGTCCCTGAAACTGATCAGACTCACTAGGCCCCTCCCTCCAGTAATAAATAGTAAAAGCTTAGATCCTGATCCAAGATTAGTGGGACAGAGTTGCAAATAAGAAAACTTTTAGAGGAAAATACAACAAAGACTCTGAGGCCAGATCAGCAGCCCGGAAGAAGCAGGGACCATCTGAACTTCCTGGAAGAGGTTTAGACCAACTGAGGCACGTGGAACAAACACTCTCCAACCTGTTTAGTTGCCTACATTTGCATAGTGTGTTCCAGGTTTCCCAGCTTTTGTGACCTATCATTCACACTGAGGTGGTCTTTGGTAATGCCAGTGTCTTCGATTCATTTCTGCTCCTTTAAGTAGCCTTGCACTGATATGCCTGTAAGTAACCCCCAATATACTTCATTAGTTCACCAAATTGGGCTTTGCTGTTATCTGTACTTTGGTCTGTCATGGTTTCCCTATCAAAGGTTAGTAGATGAAACTGTTGCATCTCTCCAAGAAAAGATTTATCACATAACAAACTCCAAACCCTGTTGTCAGGGGGGTTTCTGTCCTGCCTGGTTCCCATGGTCATTAAGTCCCAAAGAAATCACACAGAGGTCTACATTAATCATAAACTGATTGGCCCATTAGCTCAAGCATCCTATTAACTCTCACAACTTATATTAGCCCATTATTCTTATCTGTATTAGCCACATGGCTCAGTACCTTTTTCAGCAGCATAGTCACATCTTGCTTCTTCTCCGTCTGGACAGGACTGCAGAGGGAACTTCCCTCTTCCCAGAATTCTCCTGTTCTCATTGACCTGCCTCTACTTCCTGTCTGGTTGTCCCGCCTATACTTTCTTCCTGGATACTGGTCAATCAGCATTTATTTAAAACATAATTGACAGAATATGGACAATTGTCCCGTACCAAAACCCAAACAGACCCTCTTTCCTGTAAGCTGCTTTTGTCAGGGTATTTTTATCTTAGCAGCAGAAAAGTAATGAAGACAATATCCAAAGGAAGCCAGGATCCTCTTGCAGAGACATCTGTAGCTCCCATTCAGTGAAACACTTTTTGCAATAGTAACAAATGGGTAAAGAAATGTGACCCACAATGACATAGCCTTATAAAGAAAGACATCCTGCCACTAACAACAGAAATAAAAGATGCAGAATTTTGTGTTAAGTGAAATAAGTCAGACATAAAAAGGTACATACCTTAAGTTATATAGAAAACCAAAAGTCAAACTCACAGTAGCAGAAAATGGAATAGTAGTTGACAGGAGCTAGGAGGTTAAGAGAAGGATTGGTCAAGGTGAAAAGCATATCTGCAATAGTCATTCACTGTTTAAGCATAGAGTTAATAATACTGAATTGTATCTGTAAAAGCCTGCTACAAGAATAGATCTTGTGTTAAATGTACATCCCATAGTAATCCTGATCATCCATCACCCTAGGTGGATGAAGCATAAGCCATTGCAAGTGGTAGGCTTATGCTGTTTATTGCGGCCATGGTTTTATACATACATAATTATTTCTAACTTAGGTTGTTTACAACAAATACATGAAGCTGTCTTTGCTCTTGTCTTGCTCCCACAGCCTGGGCTAGCCTCTAATTCATTATGTAGCCAAGGCCAAACTTCTGGTCCTCCTGCTGCCACTTCTCCTATGCAGACATGTGCCATCATGCCAGCCTTGTATACTTTGGCAATGTAAATTATTCCTCAATCAAATGGTTGTGTAAATGAGTGGCTTTCTTTTTTTTTTAATTTTTTTATTTATTTTTATTTTTGTTTTTATTTTATTTTATTTTTAATTTATTTATTTATTGAGGA
>NC_022030.1:3078092-3087377 GCF_000317375.1 Microtus ochrogaster
CTGCCCAGGCCCCCCCAAAGCCAGCACGTGCAGTAGGATCAAAAACCCATTGCCATTCTATTGCAAAGTAAACTATACAATTTCTTAAACTACCTGGAAACTCATTTACATAGTCAAATATTTTAATCGGTTAAAGGCATCTTAAAATCTAATTTACTAGTATGTCATTTCCTTCTAAGGTTTTTGACATCTAAAGATATAGTAACATAAATACTCCCCTTGGAAGATTTACCATAATTATTGAAAATTATCCCAATTTACAAGTATCCAACATTGATTGTCTGATGTGGGTTAAATTATCTAGAAAAGGGCAATAGTACTTCAAATAGAAGGACTTGCAAACAAATAATTAGGCATGGAAACAGTCCCTTAAAGGATTATGGGTCATAGAAAGCCACTGTGACCTTCAAGGAGCTCACGGAATTGTCGATATCCCAGGAAAGTACCTTGTTGTGTTCATGACCTCAGCAACAGCAAGAAGACAGGCCAGGGCATTTACTGGGGATTGCTAAGGCTGCTGTAAACCCTGTGTCTGCTTCAGTGGCAGTTGCCAGGTGCCCCTCCTCCACTGCAATACAGCAGCAGGAGCCTTAGAATTTACCACTCCAGTGCACTCTGAAATATAAGTGGTAAAGGACTTCAACTATCATGCCACAGAAGTTATCTGCCGAATTCTCTAAGCCTCAACTCTAGAAAAAACAAGAGGAAGAGGAGACCATTAAAATGACATATCACAGTGTCAGTGTAATATTTTTTTTAACCCATCACAATTTTTAGAATTCTGGAATAAATGGCATTAAGTTAGTTTGTTTCGATGGGTTCCTTCTATTGAGTTCTACTTATGTGTTCATTCTTGAGGTAAAGCCTAGTGAGGTATTTATGTTGTTGAGCATGACGTGATGATCTAGATAATCGGTAATGCCTACCAGAACTAAAAATATTATAGTAGGTGCCTTTAACATTTTGAAGCTGGAAGGAGCCAGCCTCTACAAAAATACTTTTCTCCAAAGTGGAGGCATAAGAATTTAGAAATATAGTAAAGAATATAAAGATGCAAATAAAGATAATAAAATGCAGAAACATGTAAAATAGTATTGGGAGGGAATTTCTCAGTGAGTACTGAAAATCTACCCGTGTTTGATTTCCAACTGCTTATTATACCCCTGATTGCAAAAGGTAGTAAGACAAAAGACTGCATTAACATACCAATTGAAAATTATGGGCTACATCTATCACGCTCATGCCTTAGACTCACACCCTAGACCAAACACTGTAGGCAAACCACTCCCTGGGTGGAATCCCAAGTTATTTCCATAAAGGGAACTAGAATTAAGTTGGATCCTTAGACTCTTGTAATAGATAGGAACCAACTATTTCCCTATTCCAGGAGCAAGAGGTCTGGCAACTAGCCACACCTGTTGATATTAGCCTTGAGAGAGAAGAACTCTCTGGGTAATAACTAAGTGGGACCTTTGTTTGAGGTAGAAGCACAATAACTTTGAATGAACTAGAAACAAGTCCCAAACTCTCTGACCTTTGGCTTCTTTGTGCCTCCACCTGAAACCCAATACACATAGTGTACCTATACAGCTATTCAAAAGTCAGCCATAGCTGTTCTTTTACATAGCTGTTCTTTTAAATTAGTACTCATGCAGGGCAGTGCTGGTGCACACCTCTAAAATCCCAACACTCAGGAAGCAGAGGCAGGCGGATCTCTATGAGATCAAGGCCAGTCCAGTCTACAAGAGCTAGTTCCAGGACAGGCTCCAAAGCTATAGAGAAACTCTGTCTCAAAAAACCAACTAATTAATTAAGGAAGTAATGTTCACACATAATTTGCTTATGAGCCTCTGTCTTAGCTACAGCATCTATAAATGGAATATGTAATGTTATTAATCTCATAAGCCAATTGGAAAAAAAATGAAGTATACTCTCCCCTTCTTCTTTCTCTTCTCTTGTTTCTCCCCCTTAGGAACAATGTCTAAGCCATATAAATTCATAACAAGAGCTACTGTTGTTACTGTTGTCATCAGCATCAGCATGATGCCATTGCCCTCTTCTGGAAAAGATATGTATGTGTGTGTGACTGATTGTTTTGTTGAATTTCTTTTTCTCTGCCTCTGTACTTTGACATATGAAGAATGTGATTCTTTCCTGATGTAATTTGAACTTGGCCTTGCAATTTGTTTAGGACAATAATAATGTACCAGAATTATTAACCTTAAGCTGTGTTCATTTCTGCTTGTACCTGGGTCCCTCTGCTACCTCTGTGGGAAGGGCTCTTTCAAGTTGTTCCAGACCCCTTTTCCTAAGCTATCAAATGAATGTGCCCGAGCTATAACTGCTAAGATCAGCTTGCAGCGTGGCAATGAGAAGCATGCTCTTCCTACTGAGCTCAAACTCATCCTTCCCGCACAAGTGAGACTAAGTGGTTGCTGTTTGAGATCCTAAGTTTCACTGTGGCAGTTACTTGTATTGTAGCAGTAATGAATATGCCCTGTATCTGTTGGACCTGTTGTACTACTTCCTTTTCTCATTACTATGACAAGATATCTGAAGAGGGCAGCTAAAGAGAGGGGATTTGTTTGATCTCAGGGTATAAGAAGAGATACAGGACCAGAGAGAAGGCATGGAAATGAGATAGTGGGACAGCTGGTCACATTGTATCCATTCAGGATGCTGAGAGAGATAATGTTGATGCTCAGCTCATCTTCTCCCCTTTATTTAATCCAGTACCTGAGTCCATGGGGGAGGTTCTGCTCACATCCAGGGTGGCTCTTTCCTCAGTTCAAACACTAGGAAAATGCCCTCATAGTTGCAGTTGCCTGTATGGTGTTTGATAGTCTTTTTTTGTGAACTGTGAAGATGTGTCTCTGACTAAAGCACCTTCTGATTGTTTTTGTAAAGAGCTGAATGGCCAATAGCTAGGCAGGAGAGAATAGGCAGAACTTCCAGGGAACTCAGGAAGAAGCTGAGGTGCATGGGGTTAAGCCAGTGAGACTTGGAGGAGTTGGATATATAGTATGGAGGAGAACCAAGTGACAGAATATAGATGGTTATAAATGGGTTAATTTAAGCTATAAGAGCTGGTTGTGAGTAAACCTAAGCTATGGCCGAGTATTCACAATTAATAAGATAGCTCTGCATCATTATTTGGGGGCTGTTGGTTCAATGACAGTCCAAGAAGAAAGACTGACTACTGCTGTTTCTCCTAAATTATTCTAAATCTATTCAATCTGACAATAAGATTAACAGTCACACTCTGTAGCTTTCACCGTGACATGCCAAGGTATTGAATCTTCCTTCTCTTCAGTTGACCATGCTCCATAAATTTTACCCAAATGCTGGCTATGGCTCCTGGTGAACATGACCTCGAGAAGCGCTTTCCAGAACTTGTGTGGGTGTGGAGGAAGGTAAGGAATGCTGTCAGTTTCTGCCTCTTACATCTTTGCTGCCTTCAACAGTCATCCAGCTGGTGCAGCTGCACCCTTTGAACAGACGATATTATATCCTAGGTATTAGCCTAAGTGGTACCACACATGCAGGAAGCCTCAGCTGCTATTTGTTGTGCTTCTTGATATTCTTGGCTCTGTTGCATTGCCTGAGGGTGGCATAGATTTCCGCACACCAAACGTGGTTTTCCAAGACTTGCAGACAGAAGGTTGATCAATGCAGCTATTAATGATGATGGCTGTGTATTTGGAAAGTATGCCTGAATCACTTGTTAATATCTTGAAATTTCTTAGAGTAAGAATTATGCAAGTAAATTAATCACAATAAATTATATGATATACCATTTTGTATTATTTTATTCCAGGAAAAAGTTTAAACCTTGCCCACACTACTACATAGTTTTACATTATTCATATACATAGATATCAACTTACATTTTCTGCTTTGCTTAATAATATTCATAACAGCATAGTGGAGATAAGTCTCATGAATTAATAATTCATTAAATCAGATTTGTAAATAGTGTTGTGGTTTTAATAAGAAATATACTCCATAGATTCATGTATTTGAACACCGGGTCTCTAGTTAGTATTATTGTTTGGGGAGGTTTCCAAACCTTTGGGTGGCGGAGCTTTGTTGGCAGAAATTGGTCAATGGGGTCAGGCTTTGAGAGTCTATAGCCTCACTCCATTTCCTCTTTTCCCCTTCTGTTTCCTGTGTGTACACACGTGTGACCTCTCTGCTTCCTACACCTTATGCAATAATTGTACCAATGATACAAACTCTATCCCTCTAGAACTGCACGTCAACATGAACCCCTTTCTCCTCTCGGTTGCTTTTTCATACCATTTTCATCAGAGCAGCAAGAGGGTAACTACAACATTAGCTCCCATGCTAAGTGAGGGGTGAATTGTTCTGTTTGGATTTTTCTGGAATAGTTGAGCATAACGGTAGCACATGGCTACTGGTGATTTTGATCCATCTTAGGGACATCTGAACTTGGTTTGAAACCTTCAGATAAAAAAAAACCAAATAGGAAAATGTGAATCCAATTTATGGTCTCTGAAAAAGCATCTTATTTCTAGTCCACTTAAAATAATGGGGAAGTGTTTATTTGTTGACTATTTTGCCAGAAGTATGGGTATGGCAAAGAAATAAAGGAAGAAAGAAGTCATATGTATGGGATCTGCCCCATGTTTGTAACTTAATAGGATGAAAGCATTGCCACCCTTCAGAGTGCTTTCAGTGAAAATATAAACAAATAATACTTATAAAGATTTGTTTTTGACACTGGTTAGAGATCAGCTTTATAAAATCTTCAATGTAAGCCTCCATCCCAAACCTTCTAATTTACTCACTCTAGGGCAAGAGAAATTAATACTTAAGTATCTGGAAGCTTCCAAGTGAATCTAATGAAAGGAGTTAGACTTATGGATATATGATATTTTGAAATTGTCTCAATTCCAAGGGGATACATACATCAGCTAATCTCAAATTTTTTAAAAGTGAATTTCATGGAGAAGTGGAGGTTTAAAGTAAAGTTCGGAAGGAAAGAAGCATAGATTGAAATAGACATTTTAAAATTCATTATATAACTGGGGTTTTCTGAAGTGTTGCCGTTCATCTCAGTAAAAGTTAGATTGTTTAATTTGTGATATGTTCATTTTTGCACACAGGCTATGAGTATTTTTACTTGATATCAACCTAGACTACTTCTTTCTTTTTCCTTCTCCTTCTGTAAAATTGTGGCCGTATTTATTTATGTACAGAAGCAGCTCACAATGGCTTGAAAACTAATTGTACCCATCAGCAATGTAAGGTGATGGATTAAGATTAGCCATGTTGGAAATGTTTACACCAACGAAACTGGCAAATGTCAAATATTGGATTCTATCTTATGGTACAGGTAATTATTAAACACTTATTCATTGTCACACAATTTGTTTCAGTGAAAGAAAATTGTAATACATATATTACCCCTTTCAGTAATTTATGTTAGATATTTTTAAATCATGTTTTAATTTCCAAGTGCCTATTATTCTAAGGACAGTTAAATTTACTTTTTATAAGACTATGAGCTGGAAAGATGGACCAACCCTTGCTGCAAAATCTTGAGGAACAAGAGTTTGAATCCCAAGAACTCATTTAAAGCCATGCAGATCTGGGGGCTGTTGGTAATCCTAGTGTGTGGGAATCTTCAGAGATGGCCAGCCACCGAGACTACAGAAAGGGGAACTC
Organism: Microtus ochrogaster; assembly: GCF_000317375.1. Lineage (NCBI taxonomy): Eukaryota > Metazoa > Chordata > Mammalia > Rodentia > Cricetidae > Microtus > Microtus ochrogaster. Next base: position 3,083,784 of record NC_022030.1, read on the forward strand.
TGGATTCAGTGAGAGACCCTGCCTCAGTGAATCAAGTGAAGAGAGATAAAGACAACAACAACAACAACCTCAGGCCTCTTACATGTACGTGCGTGTGTACCCTCACATGTACTTAAACATGAAAGCACACAAGAATGTATAAATGCATACATATGTACAGGCATATGTGGAAAAATTAAGACTGTGTCTTCTGTGTATTTGTTTCTATTTTTTAACTTCTCCTTCCCCATTTTGTCCTCAGCACTCAACCCAGAAGCCCTCACACGTCCTGGGTTCAAACCATGTGTACTTGTGCTGGCTTGTAAATCGCTTTGTTCTCTCATGCCTGCTTTCATGCCGCCTCCCACCACAGCTTTCAGTTCATTTCAGCTCCACAGCGGTGCTTTTCTGTTTGATGAGAAAAGATAACCAACCAAAGAAATTAGGCGTCTTGTGACTGACCCTAGTTTTTGTGACTCAAGGGAACCCAAATGAAGGAACTAACAAAATTTTGCCAAGAAAAACATTTTTGACCATTTCGATTACTGTTTTAATTGGCTGAGTCTGGCTGCCAGATTATCCTCTAATCTCCACAAGCATGTTATTTGGAAAACAGCTGAAATATGCCCTGCATGGAAGCAGCCTCCATGCCTTCAGCACATTCTAGTTGGAACAACTTGCTCTCAGTATGCTGGGATCATATTAGAGTCAGACAGGAAGTTCTGGGAAGACCTGAACTTGTAGCTTATCAAAACCTAATCATCAGTGTGCTATTGAAAGTCTAAAAACTGAAATGTCTAAAAATAAAAAGTCTAAAGAATCACACATTTTAAAAAGTATTGATGCTGAAATCCTTATGTAGCAAATACCTCGAGTGTGCTCGAGTATGTGTGCTTCATATGTATTTCATATGTATGAGTACATACATATGAACATGAGTGTGTGTGTGCTTGAGTGTGTATGTGTGTGTACTAACACAACTTTGGAGCATAGAGAATGACCGGAACTATTTGTATGGATTCATAAAATCTACTGGGGATATGTGTTGTAGTTTATTATGATTGCAGTGAGAAATGGCTATGGCCACTTATCAAACTGGATTAAGAGAAAGGAAAAAACTTTTCTATTTGTTTTAATTAAATATATCTTGAAAGCATTGATATTAAGGATGGAATCTTTTTCAAATTTCTAGTATTTTTCATGTGTTCTTATCTACTTGGGATAACAAGCTATTATATATATCATTAAAAAACTGTAGCCTGATTCTACTGAAGAACTCTAGAAAATGCAGCAAGAAACATATGGCTATGGTAACTAATTGATTGTTATTACCATAGTTTGGCCTCATCCTTAAATTTGGATTGCTTGGCACAATATTGAACATTAAAAATTTAGCCTGTCATCAAAGTACCCTAAAATCTGTTTCAAACATTGGGATAAGGCCACCATGAAGAAACATGTCCCTAAAAATTTATAAGAATGTTCCAAAGATGACCTCCATAGCATATTTCTGCCATCCTTGAGAACTGAGCTTCTCAAAAGATGTACCAGGAGACAACAGCTGAAGCAGCAACCTCTGGAAATGCTCTAAAAACCTAGGACCTGGGGACCCATTCAGGTATACTGGATTGAAACTTGCATCAGAACAAGGTCTTATTGAGTACCATGGACAATGCTATCTGAGAAGTTTGTCTACAATGGTCTTCAGTCTCTGTCTAAGACTGAAAGTAGGAAAATGCATTTATTCTAGGTCTAGGCCAGGAATTCTATGGAAATGGGAACATTGGTGGGTGCATTTATCAACAGCTCAAGGTTAAAGATAGACCTGAGCTCACTTTGTGGTAGCTCAGCAACTGGAAAAAAAAACACCTTCCTTCTCTTTATTTATACGTTTCTTTGTCACTATTGCTAAACTCATCGGGTTTATGATTCCTCTAGATACAATAGAATCCTAGTGATTGTGCAGCTGGAGTTACAGTTTCTGATGGCTATGCTCAAGGTGGTTATTTCTGTACTAACTTACTCAGGGAAGTCACAATGTTTATTAATGCCTTACCTGATGAAGTGGCTGAGAATGGGGTCCAATGTATGTTCTGAACAATTTATTATTTTTTTAAATGGATCTGCATCAAAGGAAGAGTACCTTAAAATCTACCTTTTTCATCCTTTAATTCTATAACCACTGCAATCCACAACAAGCAAAACACAACTTTAGATTCAGACATGGTAGTGCACACCTGTGACCTTTATGTTAAGAAGGCCGGGGGAGGAAGATGGCAAGTTTCAGGCCAGCCTGTGCTATGCAGTGAGAGCATACATTCAAACTAAAGAACACACAGACCTAATTAATATTTAGATATGATTTAGATATGTTACTGAGAGAAGGGATAGGAAGATGGGGGATATAAAGGATATATTCATGTTGGAGGAGGGCACGGGGTGGGTATTCACACATAGTGAAAGATAGAGAAGTACAGTTCTCTACCTAAGAAAGATCTTTGGACAGATCTTTGGGGCTCTATAACAGGAAGTATTAACCAGACCATGAGTAAAGCTATCTGTGTTTACCAAATCATTCTAAGTGCCAAATATCGAAAGTGACTTGTTAAATCAACAATTCTCAATGCTTGACAACTCTGTACCCTTCTACTCCCACATTAAGAACACATCAGTTCCTAAGAGGCCAATGAGAATCTCGATTCTACGCAGAACTTTCTTTTTTTATGGGGGGGGGGAGTTTCGAGACAGGGTTTCTCTGTGGCTTTGGAGCCTGTCCTGGAACTAGCTCTGTAGACGAGCCTGATCTCGAACTCACAAAGATCCGTCTGCCTCTGCCTCCCGAGTGCTGGGATTAAAGGCGTGCGCCACCATCGCCCGGCTCGCAGAACTTTCTTGAATCCCATTTTCTTCCTTTCAGGAGTTAACCATCAGGACAACTTGGAACATAATGGAAGCAACCACAGAAAACTACCTCAAGTCAGTTCTCAGCTTTCCTGTTCCTGGGCAATCCAGGATCAAAGGGTCTTGCTTAAGCATAGCTCTCCATTACTCTGCAACACATTCGACTTCATTCCACCCTCAAAGAAAGGAAAGCCCCCCCCTCTAAGATCCAGAATCCCAAGGACTTAGTAATATAGGTATTAGGAACTCAGAACTCTGGCAACAATCAGGCTAGGCTTTGTGTTCCAGCTTGTAGCTCCATGGCTTTGGCAAAATAGTTCTGGTAAATTCCTTTATTTATATCCAAATGTGTAGTTTGAAAAATGACATGAATGTGCAATTCAAGTGCGGGGGTGATATTTTTAATAACTGCCGGTTCTTTCTTCTACCCCATTTCCATGCTTTTTCTTCTGCGGTCTTCCAGCCTGCACCCTGTCCTTTCTTTGCTCAGATGCATGTCCTTGCTTTGTTCTCAGCATCACACCATGTCCTTGTTCCTATGTTGATATTCTCAGACTGGTTTATTATTCAATGTTAGAGCACCTGCCTAGCATGTCTAAGGTGCTCCCCTCAATGCTTGTCCTCACAAAAGGAAATACATGTGGAAATTCTAATATTCCACATGAGTGATGGTTTTAGGAGGTGGGAACATTGGGGAGAGAAGGCCTCTTTAAT
>NC_022030.1:3087617-3088834 GCF_000317375.1 Microtus ochrogaster
GAGGGAAAGCCCTGTTTGGCCATCCTAAAGAATATCTGAGCAAGGAGGACATCTGTGAGGTGGGGAGATGCCCTTACCAGTTCCTCCAGTCTTCACTTCTCTGTCTTTAGAACTGTGAGAAATGGATGTATTTTGCTGTAGATACTCTGCCACAGTAGCTCAGTGTCATGCACTAAGATATAGCAATCTTACTGTTTGATTACTGCATAGATGAAAGGAGGGTATATCTTCACAGAAGGAGAGGAGGGATCTGGCAATGGGGGCCACAATCTCTGGCTGTTAGGAGTGAACTTTTTCTCACCCGTCATCTATCCGTGAAATCATGTTGGATAAGATTAGTCATGTGGTTTTTAGCTACATTAGGTTGTTCATGAGAACAACTTATTTGGATGATAGTTTAGAAACCAAATACCATTTTGTAAACACTGAAATGTTTGACTATTTCCAAATAAACAACAGGAGAGAGAGAAAGAGTCAGAATTTGGAGGACCCTCATTAATACTTTAAATTTAGATCACATCGATGTTGTGCTTTATATAACAGGACATGGTTACCAGTATAGGAAATCCCAAGAAAAGTTTCACATTTAGTGAAAGTAATGCTCTCCCAGCAGGAAATAATTATGACCAGCTAAGTGGAAGCAGAGTCATCTCAGAATTAGCTGACTTCAGTGGATTAATTTTGCATCTGGTTAATAGAGACTACTCAAAAATGACACACAGAAGTGTTTGCCGGGGTTATGATTCATTAATGAGCGATGGCTGGCAATACTTCATCAGTGCCTTCAGGGTGACACATTACAGATGAAGAATCTGCGGAACAAGAAGAGCTGAGACTCCTTGGCATGATGGGAAATGCCACAAGCATCCACGGTCTGAAGGAGTCAAAGAGGAAAATGACTTCTGGAGTAGTTCTTGGGGACTGAGAAATGGTTGGTTCATGACCCATGTTGACACCCTTCAGTTGGAGCTGCTTCTGAGAAGAGCAGGATAAATGGACAAATCCCATATGGTCCCCACATGTGGAGAAAACCAGAGTTCAATGATAGGAGTGGCTTCTCAACTGAACTTTCTACTGTCGTGGGGGGTCTGAAGGTAAGACTCTGGTATCTGGCTCGTTAATGTAGTTAGTGTCATTCATGAGGACTGAGTGCAACCTTACTGTGGACTAAAGGAATACGGTCAGAAAAAGTCATGCCCTTCCTCCTGAATATTAAC
>NC_022030.1:3089376-3090672 GCF_000317375.1 Microtus ochrogaster
CATGATAACACTTCTTCAAGCATTGTATGGAAAGGTACAGTTCCACTTCCCTCGACATCCACCAGGTCATAAACACAATGCCCTCTTCGTTTCCCTATATTAATTCTTACATCTGCATCATGAGTACCAAAGTTTAGAACCCCAGCACACACACATCCATGACCTCAGAACTGAAGGCGTGGAGATGAGAGGGCAGCAGGAGTTTGCTGGCAGGAAATCTATCTGAAGGAAGAGAGCTCCAGTCTCAGGGAAGAGAGCCTGTCTCACAAAGAGAAGGTGGACAATGACAGAACATATTAGACATCATCGCTTGACCTCGATATTTGTACCTGCACATGAAAATACAAAAAAAAAAAACCCTAGAATTTTGTATGCTACTCAATGAAGGTAATACAATTCATTGTATTCTCCTGGCTTATTGGCAAACTAATACTTCTTAGGAAACCATTTCAACATCAACATGTTTAGTTTATCAGCCGAACATAGAGTGTGGAGTTCATTTGGAGCTATTGATTTGGGTGATGGCCACTTCTAATGACACATACTATGATTCCCATCTAACATGAATGATATGAATTAGTTTCATATAATATATGATACATTATTGGTTCCTAATAAAAAATGCTAGGCTTTAAAATACTGTCACTCTCTTCCAAGTACTGTCTCACTATCATACACATTAAAGTGAAATTAAAACCACAATGAGATTGCACGGAAGATACTTATTTTTAAAAAGAAGCAAGAGATGCAAGTTTTAGCAAGTTATACATTTTCATACATGACAAACTATATCTGGGTTCAATGTCTGTTTTGGAAAAAAAAAGTTATACCCAAGTAAGTTTGATTTAAATAACAGATGAGACCAAATTAGTATCACATGTAACATGACTTCAGCTCAACATTTACATGGCCAGGGAAATGAGGCTAAATGCAGTAAAAATATGTATATTTCCCATCAAAGCCATTCTATGCAATTATAGAACAAGAGGTTTACAATTTACTGAAAAGAGTATACACGTTCCATTGGTAATCCGTGTAGCCTTTTAACAAGAACATGGAGCCTGGTATTAAACAGACTGATATTATAGTTTTATTATTTAATAGCTGTGACATTATGTGACACTATTTTAAAAGGTTTTACTTCTTTGGGAATTTCAAACACTTATATAATGTATGCTGGTCATACCCATCCCCCACTTTCCCCTCTCAGCTCTTCCCAACAGCCTCCATCACCTTCGTTCCAACTTCATGCTTTCCTATATAATGTTTTCTTTATTTTTATGTAGCATTTTATTG
>NC_022030.1:3091222-3093336 GCF_000317375.1 Microtus ochrogaster
GGCCAAGCAGTTTCTTTATTAATTAACCAATGAAAGCAACAGATAGACAGATGACCCAACTACATCAGAACTTTGATATGGAAGAGTAAGTGAAATAAACCCCTTTCAACCCAAGTTATTCATGGCATTTTCTCACAGTAATAGAAAACAAAACTAAGACAGACACAATTCAATGGAGTGTGGTCATCCTGCTAGAGGCCACATATTTTAAAAAGAGGGGTCTGTCCCTCTTTCAGAAGTCATCAACTGTCCATCAGTAAGTCCCTGCTTAGGGTTGGGAGCTCATGCTCCTCCTCCCCTATTGCAAGAAGTTGCCTGGCTTGGTCTTGTGTGGGCAACCACAGCTGCTGTGATTTCATGAGTTCGCAGTCCTGTCATGTCCAGTAGATGCTCTTTCTCTGTGGCCCTGCCTAGCCTCCAGCTCTCACAGCTTTCTGCCTTCCTTTCTGCAATGGTCCTTGAGTCTTTGGGGGATGAAGTGGGTAAGATGTCCATTTGTAGATGAGCATCACTGACACTTATTCTACACTTTGCCCAACTGCAATTTTTTAAAAAAATTCTTTTTTTGTTAACCATGTCCTCAGTGTGTGACAGTATTAGTCCAGATCTTGTATTAGTTGTCTTTATAGAACTATGGTATCATGTTAGCTAAAGCATAACAAGAATGGAAAACAGACTCTGTGTCTGATGCCAGTTGTATTCATCAGCTATTGCGTATAAAATTTACACTACAAAAACCTGTCTTCGGGGGTATAGCTCAGTGGTAGAGCATTTGACTGCAAAAACCTGTCTTCAAATACCATAGTTTACTAAAATGAGCACATATTTTAATAAAATTAGCACCCAGGTCTGCAGGTCAACTGATGGGCTGATCCAGATGAGCACAGCTGGGCAGCTCTGCATTGATGGGGCTTGGCAGGAAAGTGTAACCTGGGTTCAAGTCAGTACCTCGTCCTCATGTGCTGAAAGGACAACAGCTGTCTAAGAGTAGTCAGAGCATTAGAGCCCAACTAATTAGGATAAGCAATCTGGAAACTTCCATTAGCCAGATAAGTTCTACGGCCAAGTTCAACATTAGCAGACTTAGAAAGTCTTTCACAGTTAGAAGTACTGGCAATAAATATTTTCTATATAATAACACAAGCTGCTGAACTATCTAAGAAGTGAATTAATTATTAACCATCATTAATATAACAAGCCTTTTCTCTATTAAAATGGAGTAAGGAAAAACACTGATTATGATCTACTTTTAATGAGAAAAGTTAGTTGTGAAAATGCACATACACACACAGGAAGATGCTATCAGTGTTTTTGTCTGAGCATCTGGGAACCTATATGTTTTTCAATGTTTTCAACGTCAGATGAGCTTATTGTATGTCCCCCACCATTTTTCAACAGCTTTTTAACGGAGCATGGTATACACTCATATCTTCAGTACTTGGAATAATGAAGCTGCAGGATTGCCATGAGGTCAAGTCCAGTGTAGGTTACATTGTGAGTACCAGGCTAGCCTGGACTACATGAAACCCTGTCTAAAAAGACCAGAAACAGAATAGAAAACAAACAAACAAAACAAATTTTCACCAAACAAATACTGAGTTAAATTGTTTTCTATCTTTAGAACACTAAACCTTATGTAAATGCCACAGCAGCACACATTAATATGGTTTACCCGAAAAAAGGAATCCAAACGTAAGCTCTAAATTATAAACGTTCAAACGCACTAGAAACCTCTTGGTTCATATCTAAGAACCAATTAATATTCTATAACTTTAGCCTCCTTCCCTATGAGCTTGTAAAATGTCTTTATCTCATCACTTGGAGGATATTTGTGCTCACTACAAAACTTCCTAGGCTTTGAAGATGTTCCAGCTTCCAACGACATTACTAGGAAGCCTGCTTCACTCTAATTTTTAATTGGTAATTTTAATTGAAGGTAATTTTTAGTCTCTCTTCAAGACCTGCCTTTTCTCTGTGCTGTTCTGCAGTTTCCTTACAACCTATCTAGCAAGTAAATAGCAATCTGTTTACTTCATTTGATATTTTAAATTATTCCTGTTGTTTTTGAAACAAAGCCTACCAATACTAGAAAATTCAAAATTATTCATGTTTTA
>NC_022030.1:3093679-3099451 GCF_000317375.1 Microtus ochrogaster
TGTCTTCTAATTTATTCTTTCCTCTTTTTTGTTTGAAATCTCAGTTATCTTCTCTGCATTCTGGATACCACTTTTGTTTTCAGATTCATTATTTAGTTATATTTTGTTGTTGTTGTTGTTTTTTTTTTTCAAATATACCTGGTAATTTCTAAAAACTCTCCTGTCCTTCATCTTCCTAGTCTCTTACTTTCTTTGAAATGTGTGGCTGGAATTTATTTCATAGATGCATGTCTTTTCCAAGTCTGCAATGTTTGAGCTTTAGCAGCCAGTTGGACTTTGCTGTGCTCTCATTTTTTATTTGCTTCTATCGCTTAGGGTAACTAAGGATGTCCCTTCCTGTTCATTCACTGAAGATGTCACCTTGATGGAATTTTTTGTTGACCCTGTCTCTTGGCTTACACAGACTCCAAGTTTGCCCCAAGCTTTGTCAATGTAGTTATGGGACATCAAGTGGGCACAATGCCGTTAGTACACATAGTAGCTTTGAAACTTGTCTACTGTTTGGATTGATACTTTCCTGTAATTTCTGCTGCTCAAGATCTTCATAGGGGTGGAAAGATGTCCCAGAGGCTAAGAGCACTTGCTGCTCTAGCAGAGGACCAGGGTTTAGTTCCTAGCCCCCACATAATGTTTACATGCCTTTGTAACTCCAGCTTCAGGGGATCTGATACCTCTTTTGGTGTCTGTGGTCATCAGGAGCACATGAGGCTCCCACACGTGCAATTAAAACACTTTTACAGATAAGTGCTAATAATTAGACCTAAAACATAAAATAAAAAGATATTCCTGACTTTTGTTTCTGACAAATAATGTAAAGATTTGTTATTTTACTAAAGTAATTTACTATTTTGGATGATTTTGTCTGAAATAACCATATTCTCTCATAATTCTAGAAATAAAAATATTGAATAATCTTTTAAATAATATGCTGTATTGTTAAAAGCAATATTTGAGTTTATGCCAATCTAAGCATCCACAAAGTCCTGAAACTAACTAGGCACATAATGTGTAAAAGGAAGTCGGAAGAAAAGAACAGTGCTGGTCACGTAATGTGTTTGCATAAAATCTCAGAAGCTACAAACCACTCCAGAAATATAGGAATATACGAAATAAATTACTAGTCACTCAAAGTAATGAATTTCTTTGCTATGTAGATTTTCTTATGAAGGCTGCATAACACAGGGAAATATTTAATTATTTGAAAAATTGCAAAAATGTAAATGAATTGCTAACATTTTTGTTTGTTTGTTTGTTTTGTGAGACAGAGTTTCTCTGTAAGTTTGGAGTCTATCCTAGAACTAGTTCTTGTAGACCAGGCTGGCCTTGAACTCACAGAGATTCACCTGCCTCTGCCTCCTGAGTGCTGGGATTAATGACATGTGCCACCATCGCCCAGGCAAATTGCTAACATTATAAATTTACATATAGCCAGAGATTTAAAACATTTTGTGCCAAGTTAAGAGGTACAATCCACATCAAACCATTGTACTTTTATTTCTTGCTTTAAATTTAATTGTTTTCACCCAAGAAAAAGATGATCTCATGATATCTTTATCCCTAACCTTTTCTACAGTGTAAAACCACCATTCCCTCTGTATACATGAGAATATAAGACAAAACAGTAAAGAAAAACAAAACCCAAAATAGAAACTCTTACACTTTAACACTTATTTGAGAAAAAGATCTGATGAATGGTTCATTTATTTTCAATGTTTCTCTGTTGTTTCTGGCCTATTAAATTTATCAAAGCCTCTATAATTCTGTCATTTTAATAGAATATTTTCAATATTTGTAAGACTAAGAATTTCAGCAGAAATCTTCAAAAATATAACATTCCATATGCTTTTTCTAGACTATGAATTGACCTTGTTTAAGTCACACTGATGAAAATTCCTGAGAAAAGAGCAGAGGTGTTTATGTGTGTTTGTGTCTATACACATGTGCATATATGTATTTGTGTGTGTATACACATGTGTGTATGTATATGTGTTCGTATGTGTGTATGTATGTGCATGTGTGCCTATACACATGTGGATATGTGTGTTCGTGTGTGTATGCATGTGTGTACTTGTGTGCATGTGAGTGTGTATGTGTGTTATTTCTACTAGTGTTTTTATACTTCTTTTTGATTGACATGTTTTAAGGTTGAATTCTCTGGTGTCTGTTCCCTTTGTCCTATGAGAACTTACATTACAAGCTCTCTTGCCCTGTGTAGGAATTCTGTTTGGTTTGCTTTTGCCTACATTTGAGAAATAATTTAGGCTAGACAGAAACATAGAATTTGATTTGACTTCAGTTTTGCTCTCATTTCTTCTGAAAATTTGGCTTGTGCAGCAACTTCTCTATTTAAGGGAAGAGAGTCAGAAACAAACTGGTCCATGAAACCAGGAACCTAAAGCCATTCTCAAATCTTACCCAGTGGTGGTGGATGCCTTTAATTTCAGAATTTGGAAGGCAGAGGTAGATGGATATATATGAGTTCAAGGTCAGCCTGGTGTACAGAGTAAGTCCTGGACAGCCAGGACCACATAGATAAATCCTGTCTCAACAAAACAAAGCAAAAATAAAACCAAAATCCAAACCAACTCTACTGTATCAAAACAAAACAAACAGCAAAAACGAGCACAAGACTTTCCCAAATCTGGTATTTGAACAAAATAATCCCCGAGTACCCAAGACTTATTGCCAGGCTCTGAGAATTTTAATGTTATGGGTCTATCTTCTTCCCCTGATTAGCAGTCTCTCTGCATGCTCACACTTGACTGTGGTAGAGTTCAGCAAGAGTGAACACTACATTCCGAAAGTCACAGAGGACCACCTTAAAAATTTGTTTCCAGGTACCAGTACAGACTATTGAGGCATGGAGGAATCAACTCTAGAATTAGACCAAAAATAATAAATATTGACAAGGTCTTGGACATCTTATTCAATGACATGTCACCCATGCCTGTTAGAAAAAGTTAGAGTGTGAGCTGTGTTTGTAATGATGTCAGTGGGAAGAAGGCTCTCACATTATATGATGCCCCATCAGTATAATTTTGATTTATTTTAAAAGAGAATAGAAAAATGAGGTAAATACATACCATCAAACTGTCCATTCACTATTATCATCTTGCTTGAGGAATACAAGCTTGTTGATTTTATATACACGTTTTTGAAGGTAGTATGTTTGCAGAACTAAGTTACAGGGACCTGGGTTCTGTTTTTACCTTTGGCAAAGCACTGATGTTTGAATGTTTATGGTTTAAAAATTAGCATACCTCAAGGGTAGGGCTCGTTCATGCCTTATTTGGTAACTCAAAGAAAAATGCACTCTTTGATGCTGTTGGGCTTGGGTGGCTACATAGACACTTGTCTGTGTTGGAGGGTGTCACATATCACATGTTAAACATTGAAGTTTCATGTCAGATAGAAACACTTGCCTTGGATACCTCCAAGCAGGCAAATCTAGCAGGAGGTGACAGAAGGGTCCTTTGAATGTACAGAACAAGCGAGCACCAGTATGTTCAAGTAAGCAAACAACAGAAGCAAGGGTAGCTTGGAGGTCACCCTTTGTGGCTTTCTTCTTATACCTTCTCTCTTACAGTCTAGTCCTCCATAACTGCTGTGTATCGTTTTACAACCCAACTTGTGGTAGACAGCACTACAGGAACTGTTGTCTTCACCCAAAGTATTTTCTCTCAACCCAGTTTGGATCATACACAATTCTAGTCCTAATATTCAAAAAGGATAATTTCTAGAATAGTCATCCTGGGTGCCTCCTACAGGCATTTCAACTGCTTCTTTCTAGGTTCTGCCCAGACTGTGAAGGTACTTTCAACGTTGAGAAGCTGCAAGCGTTCTATTGTAGTAAGGAGGCCACTTGTTGGTTCCCAGCCACTTGGCCCTGAAATAATTAAACAAAAACTGTATTTTTTAAATCACTGCTTGGCCCATTAGCTCTAGCTTCTTATTGGCTAACTCTTACATCTTAATTTAACCCATCTCCATTAATTTTTACATCACCACGAGGTTGTGGTCTACCAGCAAAGTTTTAGTACATCTGTCTTCGCTGGCAGTTCCATGGCTTCTTTCTGACTCCACCCTTCTTTTTCCCAGCTCGGTTTAGTTTTTCCTGCCAAGCTCTGTTCCCCTATAGCGCTGCTATAGAACCAAAGCAGTTCCTTTATTCATTAATAGTAATCACAGCATACAGAAGGAAATCCCACATCATTCTATTTCCGTTTCTTCAATAGAAATAGTTTCCCTAGAATCAAAGGCTGATACCTCCAAGTAATATTTTGTGTGGATATAATTTCTTAGATGCTCTTTGAAACTTGTTATGCAGCAGCCTATAAGAGACTGGTAACATCACCCTTTAGTATGAGATAAGCTATATTCAAGTCTCATGAATGGCCTGTTTAAATTGTTTTATGGAAAGCTCAAACAGTGGTTCATGATAGAACTCCAACCCATGACGCTTAAGGCATATCCATTATGCTTACTGTTGCAAAGGATGATTGTCTTGAGTGCTCTGGGCAAATGTTTTGAGGGGAAAGTCATTTTTCAGGCAGATAAAATTTTACAGATATTAGAATCTATACATTTAAATATGGGCCATATTGAAACTTGTACTCTTGAAAGGCTTTAGGGAAGTGGTTATCAAACTGTGACTCCCAATCCCTTTGAAAATCAAATAACCTTATCACAGGATTGTCTAAAACCATTTCATTATCAGACATTTACATTACGATTCATAACAATAGCAGGATTGCAGTCATGAAATAGTAACAGAAAGAATGTTATAGTTAAGGGTCAACACAACATGAGGAACTGTACTAAAGGGTTGCAGCATGAGGAAGGTTGAGGACCACTGCTCTAGGGCATCACTGCATCTCTTGATTCAGACAGGCTGAATAAGGATGACCAACAGAGACAAATACTGTTTTATGCATCTTGCACTTTTACAATCTGTTCCAGACATTCGCTGGCTGAGCTAGCATGTACAGAGAGCTGGGCCCCTTGGGGCATGAGGAAGCTGAGGTGCTGTTGCCAGATGAATGGAGCGAAGCCAGGCAAGGTAATTAACAAATCGATAAATCCATAAAATTGTTCAATTCTTTGTATTTTATTTTATTATTTTAGCCTACTAGGATGCAAAATGATGGCTCGTTTCCACAAGTGTTGACAGTTTGAAATGATACCTGAACAGAAGAAAAAGGAGTTCATGTATAGCTTCTGGAGACATAATGCAGCACAGCTGTGATGGAAATCAGTAAGAAAATGTGAGCAGAACCACCCCATGTCCTAGAAGTTCCAGCACTGGATTGATGTGGGAGTGTCATATATCAATCTGTTGATTTCATTGGTTAAGCAATAAAGAAACTGCTTGGCCCTGATAGGTTAAAACATAGGTGGGAGGAGTAAACAGGACAGAATGCTGGGAGAAAGAGGAAGTGAACTCAGACTCGACAGCTCTGCTCTCTGGAGAGAGATGCCATGCTCCCCGCTCCCGGGCAGACACACACGATGAAGCTCCAACCCAGGATGGACGTAGGCTAGAATCTTCCCTGTAAGCGCACCTAGCAGTGCTACACAGATGATTAGAAATGGCCTAAATTAATATGTGAGAATTAGCCTAGACAAGACTAGATAGAAATGGGCCAAGCAGTGTTTATATGAATACAGTTTGTGTGTTGTTATTTCGGGCATAAGCTAGCAGGCGGCCGGGGTGCTGGGGACACAGCCCCGCTGCTCCTATTACAACACTGGATAATAACAAAGGAAAGAGAA
>NC_022030.1:3100426-3122530 GCF_000317375.1 Microtus ochrogaster
GTCAGGAAAATCTGCCATATGAACAGCCTGGAAAAGAACATGATTACTACTTGATGCAGACATGGCAGATGTCAAACACCAACATCCATTGAAAATCAAATCTCACTAAAATCTGGGCCTGGAAGGGTGCTTCTTTAACTTAAACAACATCACAGCTGACATTGTACTTAGTACCAGATGATGGAATTTTTTCCACTCACATCAGACATGTGTCGGGTACGTGAGCTCTTACAAGTTTTAATGAAATCATGCTGAAAGTCCTTGCTAGTGCAATACAGGAAGAAATGGAAATAAAAGTCATACATATCATAAGGAAAAGTAAACTATATTTATATATTACGTGATTACCAATATATGAAATTGCAGTGAACCTATAAAAACCTACTAGTTTAAAGCAGGTGTGGTAACTTGGGCCTGTAATTGTAGGACTTGAGAGGCCCAGGAAGGATGACTGTGAATCTTAGTCTATGCTGGGCTACATACACAGAACTTTTAAAGCTAGTGTAGATTCTATTATAATGAAATCTTGTCTTTTAAAAAGGTAATAATTGCTTAGTTGTAGTACTATGGTATTTAATGCATGTTCAGTTGGAAACTTCTTATGTGGTTGAGTCATATTAAGAAAATATTGCTTAGAAGGAAATTTGATACTAAACCTAAAAATATAAACCCTCTTGGTCTGAGAGGATGGCTCAGTCAGTAAACTGTAAACTGCAAGCAGCCTAGAAATAATGAGGGGGTTTATGGATGCCTTAAGTCATTTTAGAACCAATTCATGTTCAAGTAAATGAACCCAATGGAGAGTCACAACCTTTCCATTTGACAGGGTGTTATGTATAGTGTCATGTACTGTATCCCTGTTCCAGCTTTATATCATGAAATGCAACAGTTATCAATGTTTTATGGACCATGAGGTGAATTAGATGACAGACAGAAAACAGTTTTCAGCATGGAATTCTGTGTTTTGATATGAGGAGAGTTTGTCTTTTTTGTTTATTACACACACCTCTCCATTATACGAGAGTGAAGCTTCGACAAACATTTACTTTCGTACTTTTCTACTGAAAATTGAAAGGCAATATGGCAGATTAATAACACTAACCTTAAGAACACTGGAAACTGAAGGAAGGAAAATGTTTTGTGAAAAATTTACCTTGTTGAAATATTTTTCAGTAATCTTGCAAATAATCATGTTTTTAGATCCATAGCCATGAGGACAACTATGGAGGTAAATATAGCACCTCCTGTTCAAAGATTTTAAATACCTTAAGTTGCCTTCATAGCATGGGTAAATATATCTTGATATAGTTCTTCAATTTCTTAGTTAGTCAGATGTCAAAGACAGAAAAATTGGCTCTAGAATCTTCCTTAAGGAAAAACCATTCATGATTCTCTTTTCTTGTAGACTTAACCACACCAGATAACACCAGGCCCTAAGGTTTCCAAGTGTGGCCCATGGAAGTGGTATTGACGTGCTTGAGTTTCTCTTTGTCAGTTTGGCTAGAAAGCTCAGGTGATTCACTAGCAGGATACTCTAGTGGAAATCCCATGTCCTATAGTCTACATACAACAGCTATACATTTGGTTTATGCATTATAATACTAGTTGATACAATAATCTGAACACAGCACACCTCAAAATGTTGCTATTGTGTGTACAGAAGGGTTTATATGGCTTTGAAAACTCTGGTGTAATGATGACTCATTGGTTCACGATAGTAATAAAAGGTCTCTTGAGCATACACACATAAGGCTTAATATGGTATTTCCCTCTGTATGCTGTGAATACCATTGGTTAATAAAGAAACTGTCTTGGGCCTGCACGGGGAAGAATTGAGGTAGGTGGGGAAAACTAAACTGAATGCTGGGAGAAAGAAGGCAGAGTTGAAGAGAAACCATGTAGCCCTGCTGGACACAGATGCTGGAACTTTACCCGGTAAGCCACAGCTTCAGGCGATACACAGATTAATGGAGATGGGTTAATTATAGATATAAGAGCTAGCTAGCAATACACTTAAGTAATTGGCCAAGCAGTGATTTAATTAATACAGTTTCTGTTTTATTATTTCGGGGCTGAGCAGCCAGGAACCAACAAGCAGCCTCATTACAACAAAGGCTATTGGATGAATCTATTGATTTGTAAAGCAAGGATACAGCAGCAGTCAATGACTTCTAGCATTGCTCAAAATATAAAATTATGTTGTAGAAATAGAAGAGACTTTATTCAATTCTCATTTTAGAAATAATAAAAATAAGAGTGAAGAGCTGATATATATATACATATATATATGTATGTATGTATGTATATATAAATTTGAATCCAAGTATTTAGATTCAAGTTGCATGTATGCTCAGGACTGAGCAAAAGCCTTACCAGGGCTCAAGTAAACAACACACCCTGGTTGCCCAGACTGTTATGTCACCCACCGTGACTTACTAAGCAGTATCTCTTCAACATTTGTGCAAGGCTATATAACTACCCCTGTATCTGTTGCATGAAGAGGAAAAAGAACAAAGCATGAATTGCAAGCTTTCCCTTCAGTATGTAGTACAAGCTGAAAGTGGACAGGATTCAACTATGAGCTCTCTCTATGGTGACCTCTATGAGGGAATCTCTCTTTGGACAACACAACTTGTTTCTCTCTCCCCTGCTCTTTTTTAGAAAAAGAATGATCCAAGGTTATAATATATTCAAATCCATGAAGTGACAAATAGCTAGGTAAGAGATAGAGGGAAAGATTAGGGGCCAGAAATTCTGAGATCATGAGATGTGGATGAAGAAAATGGGAGCTGGAATAACGTATGAACTTGTTTGTGTTTCATGTTAATGTCCAAAGGAGAGCATCAACCCCGGACAGTCACTAAACAAGAAGTCATTTAGAGTAGACAAGTCAAGCAGTCAGTGTCAGTCATCCTCTGACATCAGAGACTCCAATGTTTGAATGGGCACATGAACAGAGTGGCCATGTGTGGGGGATGGAGGTTTTGCAGGGACCCAACCACACAAGCTTCCATTTACCTAGGCTGGTATAATTTCTATTACTGTCACACATCCAGGACAGCAACAGACACTGACGCTGAGCTCCAAATACAGTGTTATTCCTTCAAGACACCAACCAGCCACCTGGTAGCAAACTGGGAACATGTTGGTCTCCATCTGCCGTTCAAGGGACAGTGACTGAATTTGAGTTAAATTTGAATTGGCAAATATTCAAGACATGGATTTACTTTTCCTGGCCTAAGAAACTCAGACTGTACTATCATCCATGGGATTAAAAAGAGTTCGTGCCACCACCATAGAACCCATAGCATTGCATTAGAATAAGGCCAAGGTTCTTAATCAGGGACCACAGAACCCTAGACTATTTCCCAGACCATAGGAGGATGCTACTGACATCTAGTGGCTAGAGGCCAGGGTTGTTGCTAAGCATCTTCCAATACCGAAGTCAGACTTTCTTACTAAGTATCCGGCCGCAAACATCAATATCTCACTATTTTAAAAGTCTAAGATATGAGGTATATCTTCACTGTTTTCTACAAGTCCACACTAATTTTCATTTCCACAAACAATTCCCAAGGGTTCCTTATTCTCCAAAACCTTGTCAACACTTGTCCCTTGACTTTGGGATAATGTCTGTTATAACAGGTATTAACTGATATATCATTATGGTTTCCAGTTGCAATTCCATAATTATTAGTGATTATGTATATACAGTTTTTCAACCACATGTTGGCTATTTGTACATATCTTTTCAAAAATGTTCATTCTAGGCCTTTACTAAAAAAAATCATATTATTGTATTATTTTTCTTGTTACTGATTGCATTGCTGAGTACTTTGAAAATTAACTCTTTATTAGTTATAAAAGTCACAACATTTTATTTCACAATATAGGTTACCTCCATTCTGTTGATTAATTCTTTTGGTGTATAGAAGACTCACTTTATAGAAACAGTGCAATAGTAGGCTACTGGTCCTGTAACATCCCACACCATCCTCAAATGGTCAACACTAAAGAGCAATAGAACAGCTAATGTAGGCACAGGGGAAACACAAGATTAAGAATGCTTCTAGCTGCTTTCCTTTCCTCATTGCTGTCTCTAAATACCTGACAAGAAACAACTTCAGGAAAGACTTGTTTTGGCTCAGTTTGATGGTAGGGAAGGCAAGGTATCAAGGCATCTGGGGACTTGTCCATGGTGGTGAGAACATGTCAGTGCATCAAAAAGTAAGAATTTAGGTTGGAATTGGAATGGCCACACTGCTCCAACTCTATAATGCCAGCTAGACTCCACCCCTTAAAAGTTTCACAGCCTTGCACAGCATTGCCATTGGCTGGGAACCAAGGAGACACAAATGTGAGCTTGAAAGGGGATATTTTACAACAGAAACATAAATAGTAGGTGAAATAATCTTTCATAACACTATATATACTCAAATCAATGGCCATAGTTTTGGCTGTGCCTATCAATCAAAACACATGATGCTAATTAGTAAAGTATACCAGTGACCAGGAGTTGGTAGATGATTCGTAAGGGGTTTTTAATTTATTTATTTTTATGAAGTTCTGTGTAGGCAGAGGCTGCTCGATCATTCCTGGCTTCCTAGACCCGAAATAATCACACAGAAACAATATTATTTAAAACACTGCTTGGCTAATAGCTTAAGTATATTTCTAGCTAGCTCTTATATTTTAAACTAATCCATGTCAATTAATAATTGCATTACCCCAAGGTTTTAGCCTACTAACAAATTTTTGGCAGGCTCCAGCAGAGGCATCTGTCTCCTGCGGTGGTTACTTGTCTTCTCCTTGACTCTGCCTACTCTCTCTCTACACCTCTGTTTGGATTTTCACCTGGCTTTACTTGTGAAGCCACTGGTTGAAAACAGCTTTATTCATTAACCAATAGAAGCAACACATGTACAGAAGGACTTCCTACATCAGTTCTAATGTCTGTGTGCTTCTAGAAATGAAAGCTATCCCTCAGGGAAATAGAAGCTGTGATTTCTGTCTGTGGACTTCAGCATCCAATCATCAAAAGACTCAGTGGACAATGAGGGGACACCATATTAATAGAAGCAATTGCTCTGATTCCCAGAAGAATAGCTATTCGCATATCAGGGAGAGAGAACAACACATTTACATTTAGATAGCTCTTGGTACTTCCTTGCCCAACTTTGATGATAAATTAATAAACAGTAACAACAGTCTGAGAGAGAAGGTGTTGAGGTCCTGGGATTCGGGTAGTAGTGATGTCATCCCACCAGGTGAGTCATCCCAAGTGCTAGCTGTATCTTGTCTTTCAGATAATTGTTCATGGATACATCGATCTTTTTATTCTCCATTCTGTCTCAAGGGTCCTGTGATTAAACCAGAGCAGCAACTGTTAGAAATAGGGAGGAAAACAAGCAAGACTGTCATTTCTTGTTTCTTCTTTTATCTTTATGAAGTACCTGATGATAAAAAAATGGATAAAAGGAATTAATCCACCACATACTTGATTCAAAGAATGTTTACATAAATTAGTTCTGATTTAAGTTGGCTCAAACACATCATGGCTTCTTTACTTTCTCTTCCTTTCAGGCACGTTGGCTTTGTGCATGCCAGTGTGGATGTCAGCCATATTTAGGAAGACTACAGCTTTGAGTTATTTCAGCTATTAGAGTATGGATTTTATGTTCTTTCATTTCTCTTTTTTTTTATATCAGCTTATGTCGTGGATGAAAGTGGTTGAAGTTTATGGCCAATGTCAAGTGCTAACTGAACCACAAATGGAGAACCTTTACAATAGTTACATACCCTCATTGACACTATTGTCCCTCAACTAAAGAATGGATAAAGAAAGTGTGATACATTTACACAATGGAGCACTACATAGTGGTAAAATATAATGACATCTTGAAATTTGCAGGCAAATGGAAGGATCTAGAAAAAGCTCTATTGAGTGAGGCAACACAGACCCAGAAAGACAAATATAACATGTATTTGTTCATAAGTGACTTTTAAACATAAAACAAAGAAAAACCAGGCTACAGGCCACAACCCCAGAGAAACTAGACACCAAAGAGGACACTAAGACATATATTGATTTACAAAGATCTCCCGAGTAAATTGGGAGCATGGGGGTCATTGGAGAGAGTGAAGGGAAGGAAGGGAGTGGTGAAAAATGTATAGCTCAATAAAACAGTAAAAAATAGAATAAAAATAAAAAGAAATTATTGGCCATACCTAAGATAAAACCTTTTCCACTAAACAATAAACTTAATACCCTTAAATGGAAATTCTGGTGGAAAAATGATAAATCACAACCAAAACAAGAATATGGGAATAAATTCTTATTTAGTACATATTATAATCTACTAGTAAAATATTGGTCCCAGAAATTTCCTTTGGAGAAGGCTTTTAATGATAATTTTCTTAAATTGATAATACCTCAATTTCTTCTTTCATTTTGTAAACTTAGTTCATTTTATCAAATTAAAGTTTATCCTTTTAATATAATTTTTAAATTTATTTTCACTAAAATTTTTTTACAGTGTTTAATATTTCTTCTTTACTATTTATTAATTATTTTTATTGTATATATGGAGATTATGTGTGTGTGAGAGAGATGTCGTATGTGTGGTGTGGTGTGTGTGTCTTGTATGTGTGTGTGTGTCTTGTATGTGTGGTGTGTGTGTGTGTGAGAGAGAGAGATGTGGCATGGTGTGGTATGGTGTGTGTGGGGGGCACACTTTCTATGGCAGGGGTGTAGAAATCAGAGGACAACTTTTGAGAACTGCTTGTCTATTTACACTCTGGGGTCTGGAGATCAAACACACCATCAGGTTTTCACAGATTGCTCTTTTACCAGCTAAGCTCTTTGGCCAGCCCTCATTCTTTATTGCACAACTAGATTTCCATCAGGTATCATTTTCCCCAGCAGGGAAAAACTATAGTTCTTCTTGTAGTACATATATGATCATTAATACTTTTTGACAGTGACCAATTATTTTTCTTTCAATGGTTTAAAGATGTTGTTCCACTACTTTCTCATTTTCAATATTTCTGTTAAGAGGTCTACCTTCCTTTTCATTGCTGGTAATAATTAATATAACTTTCTTTCTTTTATTTCACTTGCTTTCTATTTAACTTTAGTTTTCAGAAGCTTACTGTAATGAACCCTGCCCCTTCCTTTTGTTTGGTTTGAGTCTTTTAATAATGTGTAGATAAAACTCTGCAATGCTCCAGTTATATTTCTTCAAATATTTTTTCTCCCCTCACCATCTTATTTTTTAACACCTCAATTACACACAAATGTTATCTCATTTGCTATTTTACATGATGTTCTATAATAGGATTTTAATTTTCTGTTCTTATTAGTAATATTGATTTATAAATGAGTGGGTTTCCTTATGGTATTTTTCTACATGTGTATGTTGCTTTGATCTCATTTGCAATTTTGATGACAAACTTACACAGAACTAATTAACTGAATTAATTAATAAATAAATGCATACAATAACAATAAAAATGAAATATTTTCTGGAAGAAGTAATGTGAAAGACTTCCATGGAAAGAGTACTATTTAAAGTACACTGAAAAGAATAATGAAAAATTTTAGTCAGTGCCTATTGACTAGATGAAGTCTGAGGAAGGGATCAGAATATAGTAAAATGAGAAGTTACACATTGTGGATTCTGAGGAATATCAAAGCGAATTTGTAGAAATATGAATTTGGTTCTTTAGACATTATAGATTTTTGAAGAGAGAAAATATTATATGCTTTTGGAAGATGGCTACGGTTGCTATTGTGTTCAGGATGAATTGTGGGAGTGGGTGGTACAAGAGCTGAGACAACTGGGAAGGTGGGGAGTTTTTTTATTATTTTTTTAAATTTTTATTTATTTTTTAATTTATTTATTTATTAAAGATTTCTGTCTCTTCCCCGCCACCGCCTCCCATTTCCCTTCCCCTCCCCCAATTAAGTCCCCTCCCCCCAGCCGAAAAGCAATCATGGTTCCCTGTCCTGTGGGAAGTCCAAGGAACCCCCACCTCCATCCAGGTCTAGCAAGTTGAGCATCCAAACTGCCTAGGCTCCCACAAAGCCAGTATGTGCAGTAGGATCAAAACCCATTGCCATTGTTCTTGAGTTCTCAGTAGTCCTCATTGTCCGCTATGTTCAGAGAGTCCAGTTTTATCCCAGGCTTTTTCAGACCCAGGCCAGCTGGCCTTGGTGAGTTCCAGTAGAACATCCCCATTGTCTCAGTGTGTGGGTGCACCCCTCGCCGTCCTGAGTTCCTTGCTCGTGCTCCCCCTCCTTCTGCTCCTGATTTGGACCTTGAGATTTCTGTCCGGTGCTCCAATGTGAGTCTCTGTCTCTGTCTCCTTTCATCGCCTTTTAATATATTAACCTTCATCAGGCGATCAAAGGTGGGGAGTTTTAATTGAAGAAGTGAATCAGTGAGGACCAAAAAGAGGAGGCCGAAAGGAGTAGCTCTGACAGCTGCTGAGCTGCATTGTTTACAGATGTTTACATCTGTGACTTGCTCTTGAGACATTTAGTATATTAGTATTTTGTATACCATATAAATATGGTCTTTAACTAGAACATTTTATTGGCTAACCATGCAACATACTATTTTATATTATTGAGCACTGATTCAATATGAAAATGTTTGTCACCAAAACCCAAAGTGAAAACACAGATGCCTGGAAAGAGAAAAGTTGGCAGTACAACTTCTTGGAATAGAGTTTTCTTTTTCTTTCCTCTTTTCTTTCTGGCACACAATAGGCAATTGTGATTCAGGTGTATATTCTGGTAGAAAAAGAATCCTTCCATAGAAACAAAAGTGTCATTCTAAAGAGCTAGACAAAATCAACACCACTCTACTCTGCCATGTCTTGCATGACTATAAGGACGTCACACTTGGGGACTGCCCATCAGTCCTCCTTTGTCTCTTTTCAGAAAGGCATCTTGCAGATCGTCATACTTCTCCATGTTCTAAAGCACCATTTGCCCAGGCAAGAAGTGTTGGGTGTCAAGGAAGGGATGGGAAACTGTCGATGTTTCTTATGTGGGTACTCAGAAAATCATTTCCTAGTTTACTCAGCATTGTGTCTTTCTTCCAGTTCTCTGTTTTTGTTCTAAAGCACAGTGGCACAAGGTGTGCTATCTTCCTGATTCTCAAAAGAGCTGTGTATTTGCAGAAAATTTATAATGTTAAATTCTACTTTTAGCCAGGAAATGCAAACAAAGCTCCGAGACTGCTTGTTGCTTGACCCTAAATTCATTTCGTGTTGCTATAGCATCGCTCCTGAGAAAATGGGCAGCCTATTTTCCTCCCCCATAGCCACACTCAATGGGCTTTTGTCAGCTCTTGAATTATAGCATTAAAATTTAAACACAAGAGATTTAATGGGGGATTATTATGACACCCCAGTGCATTCCTTCTGTTGCCATTAGCAACTACCCCAAGGATGAGAAACAGGTTTTAAAGCTGCTACTTAAAAATAGAACACAAGAAAGAAAAAAAAAAATAAGAAAGATATACCTACTATTTTTAGAGTTACATAAACTGAGTATGTTTTTATATTAATGCTTATTAATATAAAATTTATATTGATATGAGTAGAATACCGATAGAAAATAACTCCAGTTCAGAGATGTGAGGGCTTTTCATTTCATCATGTAGTGGATTCACCCTACAAAAGCAAATGATATTTTCACAGGACCCGAAAAGATGAACTTCAATCTGCTGCTCCAAAACCCATTCTCCACTGTCTGGAAGATGCACAATGACAGTGATTGCTGAGCTGACAATCTCAGATCCTCCCAAGTCCTGTTATAGTCAAACCTTTCGAGAGATCTGTCTGCCTATGTGGTGTGGTGATGATGGAGCTGCTATGGAAGGGATACTAAGAGAATCAATTCCTGGCACCCTACAAATGGAAGGGAAAGCGGCTTTTTACAACAGTGTTTCTGTCATTGCTTATGCCATTGGTTATGTTATGTTTCAGAAGGCATGACAATAAATACCAAAGCTAGGCAGTGCTTGGATTTTGCTTAATTATATAATCCAAAAAGTTTCTATGCATAATTTTCAACTACATGTATTTATCTTTTTTTCACTCCTTGTTATTCTAAACTCCCATTTTTATTTTTATTCTAAAGGCAGCCCAGGGTTTGCCTGCAGGATTGCTTCTTCCCTTTTAGTATGAGGATTTTAAATTCTTTTCTAGATTACAGGGAAAATGTAGGCTATCTTCTGTACTTTTTTCTGGATGGTACTTTTAAAAAAAATTCCTTTCGTTTGTTCGTTTCTAATTTTTAACAGTTCTTTGGACTGGATACAGGTTCACTGCAGAAACAGTACAAGACAAGCGACAGACAATAAATCAGCAAATCTGTGAATTTTCAGAACTCAGAGATAGTATCTGCTCACCTAAATGAGAGGCTCTTTATATTGCAGTGAAAGTAAACCTTCTTTCACTGCAGACGTCCAGGTGCCCTGTCCTTTGCTGAGGGAGGGAGTCCATTGCCAGACTCTTATGTAACTTCACATACATGGTTATGCATGCTAAATTTTATGTTATTTTCAGCAGCTTGCTTTCTGTATAACCACAAATACTGAAAGCAGTATAAGTTGCAGTATCCATATGGGGGAATCTAGGGCTCATAATCTTGTGGGTAGGAATTTGAAGTCTTGAGGGAGAATAAGGGGTTTGCCTCAAAGGAGCCTTAAGAGAGTACACTGCTTTTCCGATTTGGATGTAAGGTGTTGGTCAATAAATGACCTCTGCCTAGGAGGCTCATGGGTCCCTCTTATTCTACTAGTCATTGGGTCCCAGAGGAGTCAGGTAACAGTGTCTTGAGTATTTCACGGATGAGATTCTTAACTTTCTAGTCTCCTTTTCAGCACTTTGGCTGCAATATCAAGTGTACTCTCTACCATTGAGCTATATTATCCACAGCCTTCTTTCTATCTTTTTGTTTCTTGTCTTGTCATCGGGTCTCTGTTGCCTTCTTCGACTTTGAACTTGCCAACTTCTTACTTCTCTCCTGCCCTACCTTGCATTTGGAATACAGACCTGTGCCAGCAGGCTTGGCAATAAACTAACTTTCAAAATCTATCCTTTGCAAAGCTTGTGTCTTAGCCTTTTTAGAGAGGTGATAGGCTCAAGGTTGCCTCTGTCATCAATGGACTGAAATCAAAGCTTGAGTGCATGGGTTCCGTTAGCATTTCTCAGCCTGGCACTACTGAGGTGAGGGAATCCATTCGGACACAGCTGCCACAAGAAGCTTGCTGGAACTTGTCCAAATTGGTCAGCCCATCAGTTTGTATTGCCTTCCCTGTTATCAATACAGTTCAAATCAATTTCACTAAAGTGTAATGTCTTTTGAAACTACTGTACTCAATAAGATGTTGGCTTCAACACTCGCAACCAACAGGTTCCTCATCATAAGGAATCTGGTGCATGTGACCAGTGGTCTCTTTGGAGGACAGGAAGGTCTCTCAGTCCAGCAGTTGCACTTACGGCAGTGAGAAAATGGCAATCGGAGGCTATGAAAAGTAAGTGGGCCTCCAAGGATAAGCAATACATTGTGCTCAGTTTGTATAGGATTTGAACAAGTGTTAGTTCACATTCCAAAACAAAGTATGTCTCATGATCTTGGCTTACTTCAAACACTGTGTTGAATAGCAAGACTCCCATAATGATCATGGAGCCATTATTACATTTCAGTTTTGGAGACTTTGATTAACTTTTTTTTTTTAGCTAGGGCCTGAAAACTTGTTCCCCTGTTGTCATGGTAACAGCCACTCATCCATCCTCACAGAAAGAGGGTGAAGAGTAACCGTACAACATCCAGGAAGATTGCATTAGTCACAGCTCTCACTACTCACCTTCCAAATCCTCATTCCTGAGAGGAACTGTGGCAGTCTCTTGTTGGGCATTCTCTAGCTGATTCTGGCATTCTTGCCATTTTCTCAAATTCAACCCAGGGCCACCTGCCTAGGGAAATCACTGCCCACAACGGGGTGGACTCTCTTATATCAATGCACAATCAAGAAAATATCACACAAACATGCCCACAGAACAATATGATGGGTAGTTGAGTTCCTTCTTCCCAGGTTTGACAAGTCGGCAACCAAGACTGGCTCTCATGCAGGCTAAAAGTCTAGTCTACAGTTTTGTTGATGTAAAGTATGACATGAAATGTCTACGTGAAGATAAATGACTTTATTATAGCATGGTGAGGACGAAGGACATCCAACTTCCTTCTGAGCATTTCCTTTGCCCCCAAACCTTGAGGAAATGACAAAGACAGGGCAGTCTGTCTTCTAGAAGATCTCTTCATATGGGGAATGTACATTTTAAACTGAAAAATAACCATATCCCTCCTTGTAGTCCCTTCCCCTGGAGGGAGACAGTACCTTTATGACAGTAGGCAGCAGGCATGCCAGATTTTTGTTCTAGTGGGAAACATCATCTCCCACTTGTTTATTTCTATTTAGAATTCCTGAATGAGGGAGGCTGGATGAGATAGTCAGTGCCTTTGTTCCCAAGATGGGTCAAAATATGTGGAGTCCATTGGTTACTGCTTCCTTGAACAGTATACATGGATATATAAATGAATATACTACAGATATACTTAGAGGTATTTGGAAACACTCTGTCCCTTCCTTAGAGGTGAGTGAGCAATTCTATTAAAAACCAATGATCTTCCTATGACTATTACTTCCTCTGGATAATTTCTCTTTGGTAGAAGAAAAAATGGATTTGCTTAATTTGAACAAATTTTCCCAAGGTTTTTTTTTTTTTTCTATTAGAAAATGTTAAAATTATGAACACAGTTTTTTAAGTTTGTTATATTAGGAAATGTTAAAATTCGTATATCAAACAGGCATACCAGAAATGTCTTACTTCCTGTCGTAGAAGGAAATGCATCATGGGCCTCTCACACGTGTTTCCATTTCTTGTTTTACTTTTTCAAGTTTGCTTGTTTTGATTTGAGACAGGCGTTCCCTTTGTAGCCAGAGCTAATGCAGAAATCCCTACACGGATCAAACTGGCCTCATCTGAGTCTGCCTCCCAAGTGCTGAGTTTCCAGAGTTAAACTACCATGCTGGCATCAGAGTGTTAATGTCATTGTTCTCGGGCAAGTTAGCTGAAAGAAGCATTGAATGCACCTAAGTGTTTAATAAAATGCCTTACATATAATGGCATGGAGCCGATGCCACTGTTTCTAAGTGACAAGAGTCCTTGTTTGAAAGAAGTTGAAGAGAAAACTAAGGCCAGCATGGAGTTGCATGTTTGTTTCCTTAGAATTGAAGGTATACTTGGTCTGCATTATTCCATTATGAAATCTAAGTTTCTGTCTAAGCTTATTCAAGAAGAAGAATAAAACCTTTTCTGAAAAATTAAAAGATGTCAAAGTCTTCTCACTTGTGATTTTAAATACATGACCATTTTTTCTTTTTTTTTTAAAAAAAAGAGTTTTGTGATTGGATCTCATAAAACCATATCCATATGTTTGCAATTGTACCTATTTTTTGAGATTGTGGCTAACCACCATTTTTATAATAATTAACCTTTTCTAAGATTCCACTGATTATCTTAAAACTTCACTGAGAATAATTTGAACTGCTAGCATCATAAACACATCATGAACACTTGGTAAACCTTCTATAGAATTCACTTTATATTAAGCAATGTAACCTATACCATATGATCACAATTTAACGTACCTCCAAAACACAATATTTTAGCAATATTCTCTGTCGTTGCTACATGGTATCATTTATTTGTTTCTACTCATTTCTTCTTAACAAGAAAATATCTTATATTTGTATTAATCCTTCCTGGAGGATAGTCAGACTCTTAGGATTTTGGCATCCTTCATCAGTCACATATAATCCAATTGAAGATCAAACTAATAACACCTACTCTGTTTGGTAGGTTAATCAAATCAACAAATGTTAGTCATAGATTCAAAGGGATATAGACATAGCAATTATGTGATACTGAACATATATATAAAATGTTTTAATAAATGCCAGGCAGACTTCAATGAAATACAACTTTCAGTAACTAAATTATAAACTTTAAAATTAATAATTTAGTGAATAATAAGATTAACCTAAATAAAAATGACAGTAAGTCAGTCAAAATCTTAATTATATAAACAACAACAAAAATGCAAAAAAGGGCCATTAAAATGTTTCTGCAGGTAAAAATGATCCCTTTCCAGCCTGGCAATCTAAGGTCTGTCTCTGTGACTCTCAACCTGAAAGGAAAGAACTAACCTCTGAAGTTGTTCCCTGATCACCATACCCTTGGTCCCTGGCACACATAAGCCCACACAGGCTAAATACAAATGAAGTAACATTTTAATTAGAAATGCAACTGAAAAGGAAAATTAAAATTTCTAAACCCATTAAAGAAACTTTATGTGTACAAATGTTTTGCCTACATGCATTTATGCTTATGAACCATGTGTGTGCCTGGTGCTCTCAGGGGGCAGAATAGACTTCAGATTTCCTGGGACTGGAGTTACAGACAACTGTGAGCTTCCATGTGGGTGCTGGGATTCGAACTTGAGTCCTCCAGAAGAGTAGTCAGTGTTCCTAACTGTTGAGCCATCTCTCTAGTTCCTACAAAGCAGTTTTTAAGGGATCTAAAAAAGAAGTGTCTGCTTTATCTGTTTGCAAACAGAGGCTTGGGTTTACCCATTAACAAAGAACAGAAATTACTACGTGAAAGTTTCATGAGTAGACCTGATTTTTGAAAAGGTGATAATGAAACCTTTCCAGAATGCATAATTTAACAACTATAAATGAGTAACAGAAGTTTATCAATAAAATAGCAATAAGTCGGTCATTCTGTAACCCTACCCACTGAAGCTTTAGAACTCCAGAGACAGAGAGTGTTCTTTCCAGCAGGTTAAGAAGATAAAGCTCTTTTTGTCTGTGCTACAGATATTTAAGAATGTAGTTCATTGCCTGCTCTTCCAAAGGTCCTGAGTTCAATTCCCAGCAACCACATGGTGGCTCACAACCATCTGTAAAGAGGTCTGGCGCCCTCTTCTGGCCTTCAGGCATACACACAGAAGATTGTATACATACTAAATAAATTTAAAAAAAAAAGAATGTAGTTCAGTTGGTACAGCGCTTGCCTAGCTCACTGAAGACCCAGTATTTAATCCCTAGTATGTTATAAACCAGTCATGAAGGCACATGTTTGTCATCCCAGCCCTCAGAAGGTGTGGGCAGAAGGAACAGAAGATGAAGGATATCCTCAGTTTCTAAGCAAGTTAGAGAGGCCAGTGTAGGAGACGTGAGACTATATCAAAAACAGGCATTTTATAAAGCTAATAGCACAATTATTATGTCACATACAGTTCTAGAGTTCTGAAGTCTGACACTTATCTCACCAGGCTAAGATTGAAGATCAGCAAAACAACTTCCCCTCTTTGTCTTTAAGGGTTGCCCACCTTTCTCGGGTCATTTCTTCTGCTTCCATCTTCAAAGCCCACTGTGGTCAATAGAGTCATCATTGGCCTTCTCTCTGGGTCTCCATATCAGAGCACAGTCCCTGCTGCTACAATGGTTATGATTAGATTGTGCCAACCTGCTTCCTCCAGGGTCATCTTCCAATCCCACCATCTTCATTTAACATGAACAACATCAGAATAGGAACTTCATCCAAGTCACACCTTCAGGGGATGGGGAAACCTCCCAAATAAGTCATGATCCTCAAGTTGCCTAGCTGAAAGTTCAGTCTGAATTCAGTGGGATCTAGATACAGGAAGCTTGAGAATCTCACTCCAAAATACATGAAGGAAATAAAAGACCCAAGATCAGTGAAATGAGGTGATTATGTGAAGGAATTTTCCTCACTGGACAAAGCCTGGATGATGGCAGTAGTGTTGGCTCATGAACAAACAAAATACTGACAAGAGAAAAGGAAAAAATGCTTGGCAAGTGGAAGACAAATCATTGAAAAGTAGGGATGCAGCCCAACAATGTTCATGAGAGGGGTTGTTCATTTTTGAAAACTGTGGAAGTAGGTCTCTACCTCACCTGACTCCCATACACAAACTCCAGTCATCCCGTCCTCAGTGTTTGGAAAGGGAGGTTATTATAGGTTAGGAAAAATGGGGTTTCTCTGTAATCTTGGGGCTAAGATAAATTGTCTTCAACAAGACAAAAAGTACAAGCTAAGAACACACATCTGACAACTTCTACTAATTGCAATAAAGAGTTACTGCCCCATAGAAGACACCACAACAAATACCAATAGCAAATAGCCAAAAATTAGAACTTATCAGCCTTCTATGAAACCAAAAAGTCATATGCTTAGAAATCCAAGTTACCACGCAGAAATGACAGCAATGCAAGACCTGTAAGACCAATGACCTGATGGGGAAAAAGTGATAAAATGCATACATAGATATATTTTACATAACAGAGGGGGACCGTATACAGGGAATATTCTTAAGGCATTAGCAATGAGGGGGATACAGTTTAATGGTCTGACAGATTGTTTTATGATCACTAGATGGGCAAACCTTAACTATGAAAATGGCTTGTGGAGAAAGATGTGAGGTTTAGAAAGTCATATGAACTAGTGGCAGGACAGCTGGTTGGAGAACAACTTAGCGCTGTGGCACCTATGACAGGCAGCTTGCACAGGTCACATGTTCCTGCCGCATCATTCCAGGTTGGTATCTAGGGAAACCTCACATGTTCTCTGGATCTTGAAACAGGTCCGGGAATTTTTGCAACATCTTTGCCTGTCTAATGAAAAAAAAAACCAGCAATGACAAAAACATTTGAACGGAAATGGCTGTGGCCAGAAAATACAGTAAGAAGGGCAAGGGCATAGCTGCACCCTGGGATGTTATATAGCAATAAAAATGATGAAGTCTTGAATTGTATGTACATCAGAGGGTGGGAAGTTCTGAAAAAAAATACATCATGCGATGTGTGTCAATTTCCTGATACAAAACAAGAAAAACACAAGTGT
The DNA here is from genome assembly GCF_000317375.1 of Microtus ochrogaster. Taxonomy (NCBI): domain Eukaryota; kingdom Metazoa; phylum Chordata; class Mammalia; order Rodentia; family Cricetidae; genus Microtus; species Microtus ochrogaster. The sequence goes on from NC_022030.1 coordinate 3,117,437, forward strand.
ACCTGTTAAGCAATATATTTGGGAAATTGAAAAACCACAAGGAACAATAAGGCCCAATATTCACAATACCAGCTCCCTTTGCACAGGAGACGGTGAAATAGAGATATACATACATAAAACAACAGGCAGCTCAAAAGTTAATATGTCTGGAAACAGAGCTAGAGAGATGGCTTGCTCCTCTGGTAAAGGGCCAGAATTCAGTTTCTATCACCCGCATTTGGCTCCTCACAACCGCCTGTAAGTCCAGCTCCCAGGGATCTGCTGCCCTTCCCCAGTCACTATGCTCATGTGCGCATAGTCCCACCCCAACACAGCACACATATAAATGAAACAAAAGAACCAGAAAATAAATAAATAAATAAATAAATAAATAAATCTGGAAGTGCTTAATTATTTTCTTTTGATGCTTCCAAACTCATGCATGCATTGCCTATGTTACATTTACATTAAATTTAAATTAAAAACTAAATTTTGTTGTTTTTTTATTACATATACATGCCAAATACACTTATACAGTTCCATTATTTTACTTTTTCTAAATAGGCTCATACCTTTTGACTTATGAGGGATTTTCTTTTTTTCTACTGGTATGATAATGTGAGCATCTCATCCATGAAGACCACCTTCTGACATAACTTTGAGGACTTGAGAGATGGCTCAGTGGTTAGGAACATGATCTTGGTCCCCAGTGCTAACATAGTAATTTAAGACTGTCTGTTAACTCCACTTCCAGAAGATCTGATACTCCTTTCTGGCTTCCACGGGCAACAGACATGCATGTAGTGTATATACATATGTGTAGGCAAAGCCCTCATACATATAAAATAAAATAAATATATCTTTAAAGGAACTTAAAAAGACATAACTTCTAAAGACTGCAGAACTTTTGGTTAGCTGAATTTTTATGTTTTATTTATTGTTCACAGCAATTCCAATTTTACACTCATTCTTGTTTTGTTGTGGTCAAGGTGAACATTCTTGAACATAATCCTAATACATAACCTTGATCATTTCCTTAATATAAATTCTAGAAGTGGTGCAGAGTCAAAGTCAATCCATCCGAGAGGTCACACTGACACTACTTTTACTGCTCTCCTAATTCTGTGCCAGGCCCCTGCCTCTGTCAGGCAGTTTGGCATGAATGAAGAGTCTGCTGGGAGAAGTGAACTTAGGAAAGGGTGAAACCCACATAGGATTTTCTTATCATTATTCCTCACTCTCATCCCCTATTCCTATACATAAATAACTGATGGGTTTTTTCACCCAGAACTGGAGAAAACCAGAAGGCACAAAGATGAAGATTGGCATCTGGTTGCATAGAAGCCAATTCTCATCAAAAGTCAATCTAAAACAATCATCTTCTGTAAGATTCCAGAGATCATTTTTTAATCAATAAAACAGGAGGATGCTACTGCAAAGAAGAGTCAAAGACAAAAAAATGTTACTTGTAATTAAAAAGTTACTTCTAGATATAAAAATATATGTTTTCAAAGATTTGCTTTTGTTTTATGGAGATGAATGCTTGTCTGCATGTGTGTATGCATGTGCACTATGTATATGCTTAGTGCCAATGGGCACCAGAAGAAGGTGACAGACACCCTGGAAACATACAGCTGTGAGCTGTAGTGTAGGTACTGGGACTAGAACCTGGGTCCTCTGTAAGAGCACCTCATGCTCTTAACTGCTGAGCTGTCTCCAGGCCCAAATTAAGAACACTTTAAAGGCAGTATCGTGAACATGAACTTATTCATAGAGGGGCTAAAATGGGGAGTAGCTAGGGTAGAAGATCTAGTAGTTGATCTGAAAAAGGAAGTTCTTTGATAATTTCCGGGGCCAGAGTGATGGCTCAGTGCTTAAAGTGCTTGTAGTGCAGGCCTGAGGATCAGAGTGCACATGCCCAGAACCCACATAAAAGCTAGGCCTGGCCACACACTTGTAACCTCAGCGCTGGGGGCTGAATATGACAGATCTCTGGACCAGGCAATATTCCTGAAAGAGCAAACACCAGCTCAGTGAGAAACTTTGTCTCAAAAATTAAGATGGGAAAGTGATTCATGTCAACGCCAGACCCCCACATATGCGCATGAGTGAGCACACCACACACATGCTCATAGCTCTCTTCCAAGTCTCAGAAATAGAAGGAAAAAGGCGAAGAGGTGAATTTTAGATGATGCAAGTGACAGTGGTTTCAATATTAAAGTATGTATTATTATGCTCTACACACAGGTTATAGTTTTAGATATGTAATGTGTATCCATGAAATAGTAAAACAATGGAATGCAATATACAGTTGAGGGTTCTAAACATTTGAACAGAAAATCCAAGCAAATACATTCACCGTATACATATAAATATGTATGTTCAAAACTTCGTATTAGATGGGTGAAGAGTTATACTATGTAATATCATTAAGCTTAATTTCTCTTTCATAAGACATATTTGTACATCATAAAGGTTATGAGAAATCACAAGGTGGAATTCCATACAGGCTGGAATTGGGTGAACACAGGGTTTCTCCTGTGTTTTGACTTCCATGACTACAGAGAAGCAATGCCTTGGGAGTAGGATGCAGTAGACAAGGGACAGATAATGGTCATTTGGGAAGCATGCTAGCTCAGATTTTCCAATGTCTTCAATGGTTGATGTGAGTTCAGATTTACAAGGATTCATCTCAACCCAAAGTCGCTTTTCTGTGGTTTTGAAACTGAGTAGTATACCTTTCCTTTGCATGTCAAACTCCCTGGAATGGTTGGATTTTTGTTGTTATGAAACTTGGGTGTTTGCACATGGTTTTGCCTTAAAGACACATGCTTCAAAGAAATGCAAATGCTTAATCGGTGATCCAAACACTCTTAAAATATTGCCCCCAACACCACAGAAACATCCCCCAAATGCCAAGACTGGTTCTTATGTCTTCAGCCACAAAGAGTGCGAGGAAAGCACTTCCAGCTTAGTCTCATTCATAGTGACCAGAGGTTAGATTGGAGTCACATTCTGTTCCTTACAGAATCAGCATAAGCCAACATTTAGACTCCCCCAAAAGGGGATTAGGTTATGGAGAAAAAAATATTAAAGGAGTTGACCCTGATAAATATTGACTTTCTGGCAAGTTTGGATCTCTTCATGCTAAATAAAAATATGAGGTTTCTTAGTGACACTTGACCTATGAAGTCATCTCCAATAATATTATAATACACTGGACAAGAACTGCAAAACAAATGAATGTCCAAGTGAAGCCAAGTTATTACAACAGCATTTGACTAATTTTCTCCTTATTATGCTTTTCTTTGCCAGTTGCCACTCACCTCTCCAACATGGAGTTTGTGGTTTTTAGGAATTTCAGTATGTTCATATCATGAACTTATAGAATAATAATGACCATAAACAGTAAGTGTAAACAAGATGCAATGGTAGTATTAATATTTAAGTTCAAAGAGGAAGATGAAAACAGTAGAGAAGGCCTGGGAATGCTTGAGAAACAAGAGATGAGTGTTCTTGTTTGCATCTCCCTTAAATGCTACCTCAGGGATTCTAATATATTTGTTTTAAGTCTTTTCTGGATTCCTATAAACAAAGATCACTGTTTGAGGATCCCCTGGATGTTCTTCTCTCTCCAGTCTTAAATTAGCCCAGATTCTTGGCATCAATATATCCTGTAGGAGAAAGCAGTTAATACAGTACTGTGCTCAATACAAGCATAGCTCTAATAAACAGCACTAAAAATGAATTCACTGCTACTATATGTAAAGCATAAGAGAAACACTGCTTCTTAGTACTACATAGAAGACTGCATTCAAGAAGCAACGTGTCTCATGATACTCAGAGGAGTTTACCTCTCAGTTGAGCAAAAGACCCTTTCAAAAGAAATAAACCTAGATATTCACAAGTGGAAATAGAACTGCTAGAGAACTAAATCTCAAACTTTGAATACTGTTTTTTTAAAAAATGTAATGAACTGTTTACAAATTTTGTTTTCCATTCAGAATGGGCTATTCTTTCAGATTCAAGAGAGCAGCCCACTTTGAAACACATGAACCATGGTATAACCAATGCAGAATATTCTTCTATGTTGAATGTTGTGGAATAATGTTCTTGTGCCCTGTAAAGATTTGTCATTTGCATTAGCTTTATTAAAAAAAATGGCCAGTAGCCAGATAGGAAATATAGGTGGGGTGACCAAACTAGGAGAATTCTGGGAAGAGGAAAGGCCGTCATCAGCCACAAGTAGAAGAAGAAAGATGAGAACGTCTTACTGAGAAAAGGTTCCAAGCCACATGGCTAAACATAGATAATAGTTAGGGGTTAATTTAAGTTGTAAAACATAGTTAATAGTAAACTTGAGATAAGAGGCCAAGCAGTTTATAATTAATATAAGCCTCTTTGTGTTTCTTTGAGACTGAATGGCTGCAGGACCAGGTAGGACAGAAACTTCTATCTATGGTTGAGTTTCAGGAAAACTGTCTGTACGTTAAATGATATGATTTAGGCTTGCTGCCAACTAGGTGTAATACATAGTTCAAGAAATGCTATCAACTTCATCTATTTAAAAATTCTCACTTTATTAAATATTGACAAAATAGCCATTAGTTTTAAATAACTAAGAAGTAAGCAAAATACATTTCCTCAGATATTAAGGTGATAAAAGTGTAGTTGGTTTACTGACTGAACTCACTTTTCAACCAGTTGTGGTTTTATAGAGGCTTGATCCTGCCTTCGAAAGTCTTCCTCCTTTTCCAGTTTGGTTTATGATTCACTTTAAAGCCATGAGAAAGTAATAGGCTCAAGCCCCATGTGTCAGTGTTTTAGCCATAAATCCCCATTGGGGTCATGAATGAACTCACTGAATGAACAGCTGATAGGCAAGAGGGGAAAGGACAGTTAAAACCCAAAACAGCCACAACAAATAAACCTGGTACCTTAGTGCCTTCAGTGCCACTTAATATTAAATACTTCCCTGGGCAAGTCACTTCAGTGTTAAGAGGGATCTCTGGTGGTAAGTAAAGACTTTTCTTTTCTTCTTCTTCTTCTTCTTCTTCTTCTTCTTCTTCTTCTTCTTCTTCTTCTTCTTCTTCTTCTTCTTCTTCTTCTTCTTCT
>NC_022030.1:3123135-3133102 GCF_000317375.1 Microtus ochrogaster
TTGTTTCCTAATTTTCTGAGAAATTGACACACTGACATCCAAAGGGGTTGTACCAGCTTGTATTCCCACCAGCAATGCAGAAGTGTTCCCTTTACCCCACAACGTCTCCAGCAAATGTTGTCATCAGCGTTTTGATCTTGGCCATTCTTACAGGTGTAAGATGAAATCTCAGAGTTGTTTTGATTTGCATTTCTCTGATAACTAAGGATGTTGAGCATTTCCCTAAGTGTCTTTCAGCCATTTTAGATTTTTCTGTTGAGAGTTCTCTGTTCAGGTCTGTACTCCATATTTTTTATTGGATTATTTGTTCTTTTGATGATCAATTTCTTGAGTTCTTTGTATATGTTGGAGATCAGACCTCTGTCTGATGTGGGGTTAGTGAAGATCTTTTCCCATTCTATAGGCTGTAGTTTGTTGTTGTTGTTGTTGTTGTTGTTGTTGTTGTTGTTCTTCTTCTTCTTCTTCTTCTTCTTCTTCTTCTTCTTCTTCTTCTTCTTCTTCTTCTTCTTCTTCTACTACTACTACTACTACTACTACTACTACTACTACTTTTCCTCCTCTTCCTCCTCTTCTTCCTCTTCTTCCTCTTCTAATTCTTCTCCTCTCCTCCTTCCCTTCCTCCCCCCTCCTCCTTCCCCTCCTCCTCCTTAAATCTGGAGATCAGGAAATCAAGTTCTGGTACTTCTATATAATTATATGGTATTCTATATGTCTCACTTGCTCTGTATACCTGAATCTTAGTTTAATCCAAGTGAGACTTGACATCTCTAGCTTTTTCTAACTCAATTTAGTCTATCACTGAAAAAAGAAAAGGTGCCTCTAGGCTCCTGATTTGAATACCAGCCTGATGTGAATTAAACTGTCTGGGTTGTAAACTGGCTACAGACTAATCTTCTAATGGGAACAGCCAGTGACCCTTGGCTGCAGCCACGCTTGCAGTTCCCGCTATAGTATTCAGTTACGGCTGCCCTCCCTGGCCAGCATCTGCCTGTTATATAAGAGTGACTGTTGCTGGATTACTTAATCCCTTTGCCTAACCCTAATTGCACAGTCTGCTTGCGGCTTCTGTAATACCTGGTTCTCTCCAGCGACATACTCCAAGGCTAGATGTGGCTGCCACCGCCAAAGCCTGCTCTCTCTGATTTAAAATAACACAGTCATGTGTAACTTGCAAATGCCACCCTTTGTAGGGGACATTATTTCTTCTTTTCCTTCTGTCTTTCTCTAGCTGGCAAGGAATTCCTGCCCAAAATGACCTAGTACTAGGAAAAATTCTGACAAATAATAAAATTGTCCAGTTCAGGTACAGTACATACTGTCCTCTGACTTACCACACAGACCAAATGAGGAGGCATCTGGAGTGAGCCAGGGGAAAGACATGGCAAGATGATTCACTTTAAATACAAGTCTTACATCTAATAGGAGCTATGGGTTTTACCATTGAACACAGCCTGCAAGTCCTTTAATCCAAGTAAATCCTTTAACTCTAGGCATCAGAAGGGTAGATTTAGGATATTAGAAACAATCTACCTATATATTCCCCAAAATATGGCATTTCAAAATGCACTTCTCAATTTTATATTTTTTTCTGTTTGTAAAAGTGTTGGACTCCACATGTAGAAAGCACAGGTAAGTAGAAAACCAAAAAAAAAAAAATCAAAATATATAAAAACCTAATCATCTGTTTTTCAGTGTGTGCTTATATTAACACAATTAAATCATATTAATTGCAAATTTATAGTTTTAACATTTTCATAAATATTCATATTTTATTTATGACTATTTTTAGATATATATTCTATTAATCACAATATACGCATCCATTTTCTACCAGTCTGAAATTTATATTGTATCTTAATTTTCTTTTAGTATGAACAAAGTCACAAAAATCTGTTTCATTTTTGGGATAGTGTCTCACTATATAGCTCTGGCTGGCCTGGCACTCACTATGTAGACAAAACTGGTCTTGGGCTCACAAAGATTTGCCTGTCTCTCCCTCTTAAATGATAGGATTAAAGGTTTGCACCACCACAATGGGTACAAAAATAACTTTTGCAAACATATTTACTAAACTTCCTATAACTTTGTCCCTTAATCTATAATACTAAAGAGTCCACTTACATAGCATGACAACTAACTCTAAGAACTACAGATGGAATATTATAGAAGGAAATCTTAATGCAGAAGTGATAATGGTAGAAGTTATACAAGGTAGAAATGAAAATAACACCATGTTGTTCAAGTTACACAAGTATGTTGGGTTCCTTTAAATTTTATTTTCAAGACAAAAGACCCTGGTGGCCAAGGCTGGTCTTGAACTCCCCTTGCACTCAGTGATGACCTATATCTCCTGGTCTTTCCCGCCTTAACCAGTCGGAATTATGGGCATGTGCCACCATACTTTGCTTTGAGGATAAGGGTCAATCCCCCAACTTCACACAAGCAAGAGAAGCAGTCTACCAACTTAGCTACATCCCCAATCCCCTCTTTATCTTCAATTATTTAGTATTTGAAAGAATATAATATACTGATATTATATATGCTAAAACCTAAATATTTTACTTGAAAGGCAAAGATTTATCAACTACCTTTATCAACCTATTCATGTAAAACAAGATTTACAAATGACAATTTATTTAGAAACTTGACCATTATAATATTTTAAGCATATGAAAAATAAATGTGTTAGTAAAATGTTTCAGTCACCAACATTAACTATTAGTCTCTCACCAACCATCATAGTCTTTCTTTTCCTCTTTCTGCACATCCAACCTGTCCCTGCTTTGAGAGATTTTTTTATTTTGCTTCTTTCTAATATCCTCAATAGTAGCTGGCTGGGCAATTATTCGCAGATATCTCCATTTGACTACTGAGTTCAGTCAGACAACAACTATTTTATATAACGTAAAAGGTTTCCACACCATAAGACTATTGGGTTTGCCAGTCTCCAATTTGACAAGACCATTGTCTTGTAATCTCCAACTACAGCAGTAATTGACACACAGATGTTTCTTGGATAAATAATCATGTTACACACTACTTGCTGATCATTTTGATCCTATGTGGTAATTGCTTACTAATATAGCCCTGGAATATATTGAAATACAGTAGATTATTGTCTTAGGGTTTCTATTGCTGCGAAGAGACACCAGGACCATGGTAACTCTTATAATTGAGGTGGCCGCTTAGTATTCAGAGGTTCAGTTCATTATCATCATACAGATAGACATGGTCCAGGAGAGGGAGCTGGGAGTTCTTATATCTTGACCTCCAGGCATCAGGAAGTGTTCTGAGACACCAGGCATGTCTTAAGCGTAGGAAACCTTAAAGTCCACCCTTACAATGACACATTTTCTTTAATAAGGCCACAACTATTCCAACAAAGCCACTCCCTACAAGTTTACGGGGCCAATGGCATTCAAACTACCATAATTGTATAAAATATAATGAAATATTTCTTACTTTTGAGTTTACACTCCAAAGAAAGTCTACATTGTCCTAAGGAGTTTTAGAACTCCAGTCTCTATAGTGTAAATGTGTTTTATTGTCACAGTGTACTGGGCTTTTGACCCACATGACAATGTTTCTATGAATAGAACCTAATGCAATGTCTATCAATATAGTCTTTCCAGAGTGAAGGGGGAAACTTGGTAACGATTTACCTATGAAAATTCCCTGTCACAGGGCTTTGTTTACATGGGGGAGGGTGAGCAGAGTCAAAACACCTGAATGAAGAGTCCCTGGGGATTGGATTGTCAGTGACTACAGATTACTGGAATACTCTTAGTGCCCTTTGGGGGCTACCAACGAAGTCCAGCCCATGAAGCTGCCGAAGCAATGTCCTGTACCTTTTTTCTTGGGCATCAGTATGATTGGTCAAAGATTATCAAGGATCACTTCAGCTAACAGTAGTTGCAAAAGTGCTAGGCTTCACTATGATGCCTTATGTCAGGTTATTTTAAATTAAAACTTGAACTTGGACTAATGTAAAGTTAATCAAATAACAATCAATTTTAAAATACATCTTAGTAAACATTTTTTTGTCATTATTAAGTCAGCATTCTGTTTTTCATGTTGTTATATTCCCTTGAGAGCTAAAATTCTCATGTTGTGTTAAACCTGCCGTGGAGGCTAGAGTATTATAATCTAAATCCATTTTTAAAATTCTATTGTTTCATAAATGAAAGTGCATGCTTAGAAAATGAGATTAAATGTAAAACATATTTTTAAATTTGCTAGGAAAAAAACTGATCCTTGAAAGAGAGTTAACAGAACCTATCCAGGGATCATGATTCATTTCCAGCATAGAAAAAGGAAGTTGGTCCCAGTAGGCCTAGAGGGCTGACAGACAGTTCCGCTTAATCATAGGTGCCTGGTACTGGCATTGCTTCTGCCACTGAATTTTGTTTTATGCTTCACACTTGACTCAGAAGATGGCAATTGCTGTCCATACACTGGCATAGTAAAAAAAAAAAAAAAAACTCATGGAAAATAAGCCTCCAGAAAATTTGTAAGTTGAATTCTAGTAAAATCTAGACAATCTGTCATAACAAGGATTCTTCTATTCTACAACTTCCCCTGAGAAGACTGGTAACCTTCGGCCACGTATGTCCAAGGCTTATAGGTTGCCGGTTCTTTACATACACCAAGATATTTCACTTAAATCCTTTTAGGAAGACGAAAATAGAAACACAACAATATTGCCTAACTCCTACTCATAAATATAATCAACAGAATAGGCTGTTTGGTGACATGCTTTCCCATTGAATTCTGTTTTGATGTGGCGCCCAAAGAGTCTATTCTGTGCAGATGTGTTCAAACTCACTGTCTTGGATGCATTGTCTAGGAATGAGGAAGAAATTGTCTCTGGTGGCAAATTCCCTCTCTCTCTCTCTCTCTCTCTCTCTCTCTCTCTCTCTCTCTCTCTCTCTCTGTGTGTGTGTGTGTGTGTGTGTGTGTGTGTGTGTGTGCATCTGTAGAGAGCAATGGTCGGCACTAGGTAGCTTCTTATATCACTCTTCATTTCTTTATTTACTTACATTGTATTTATATTTGAGACTGGGTGTCTGGCTGAACCTGGGACTGGTTATTTTACCCAGACTGTGTGGCCCATGATGCCCTGGTATCTGCCTGCCTCTGCTTACTCTGCACTAGAATTACAAGCACCTACCACCATGCCCAGCATTTCCACTGGAGCTGAGGGTCTGAAATCGAGTCCTTATGCATATGCAACAGGCACTTGAACCCACAGTCATCTCCCAGTCCCTGTCACAAATTCTTAAATGAGCAGAGCACCCAATTTTGACTAACTGGACCTCCTCACTGGGCATGGTTCTGGGCATCTAGATGCCCATTGTACCGTTATGTATATTTACTTGTAATATATTAAGTTGGTGGTGTCAATTAAAAGTCTTATCAAACTACCACTGTCAAAAAACACCCAAATATATGTAAAAATAAAGTGTTGTAAACTATAATGAAGAATAGACACTTCAAGTAAGAACGATGTCCAGCAGCAGATGGAGTTCTAATACCCAAGGTTCTGTGGCAGCATCAACAGCTGGTAAGCTTCTGCCCTTATGTGGTCTGGGTCACATGTTTCCAGAAGCTGTGCAGTCACCCAGTGGAAATCTGACACAACATAGCCTTAGTCATTGGGAGATTTCTAATTACTTCTCCGAGTTTAAAAAGTACATTTTTGGAGCATGACAAACTGAAATGCAGGAGCATACAGTACAAACTGTACACTCATAAAAGTTTGTCTTGTGTGTGGGTGGGAATCATGAATTCTCATGGCTAGAACAGCTCATAATCACATTCTTGGGTTTTGGATTTTTCCCCTTTTTAATATTTCAAGGGTAATTGCTATGTTGTAAATTAAATTTTTTTTTAAAAAATGGATTCTAGAGAAATGTTGGTAATAATAATGTAACAAGTACTCAGACTAAATCTTTGACAAAATGAAGGTTATTTTCCAAATGATTAGTCAGAAGTCTAGCCTGGTTTGGAATCTGCCTAAGACACATGTAAATTAAGTCACATGTAAATTAAGAGCAAAACCAATGGCGAAGATACTGAAGTGATAGTGTACACTGTCTTAGGGTTTCTATTGCTGCGTCTAGACAGCTTTCTTCTAGAACCCAGGACCACCAGGCAAGAGATGGCACCACTCACAATGTACTGGGCCTTACCCCATTGATCACTAATTAAGGAAAGGCCTTACAGTTGCATCGCATGGAGGCATTTCTTCAACGGAGGCTCCTTCTTCTCTGATGGCTCGAGCTGATAGATAAAACCAGCCAGGGTGTTCATCTAGTACCCAGTACTCTGGAGGTCTACCAATAACAGGACTCACTGCCTATCAGCAAACTGAGTATTTAATGAAGGGACAAGCCAAAGTCAGAATGATGTCTAGTATAAAACCTTTATACATATGAGATAGTCTGCCTTGGGATCATGTATTATTAATGAAGCCACAGACATGGCCGGTCAATTATCCCATAGCACTTTAATCTCTCTGTGTTTAAGACAATAACATAAGGTGGGAAAACCAATTCATAAGCAGAACCAGTATGAGAGCGTGGTTGACTATAAAAGGAATGACCTCCTGTCCACTGTAGTGTTTTACTGCTTTGTGTGGGCTGCCCATGTTTACATGCACACGTGTGTGGGGGTCAGAGGACAACCTGAGCTGTCATTCTTCAGGAGCCTTCCTTGTTTTGAGACATCATCTTGGCTTGTTGATTAGGCTAGGCTGCCTGGCCAGGAAATATCCCAGGGTTCCACCTGTGGCTTCCTGCCCAGCGCTGTAATTATAGGCATATACCACCATGCCTGTTTTTTCACATGGATCCTGGGTATCAAGTATTATGTCCTTCTGCTTTTGTGGCAAGCACTGGCCTGATTGAACTTGCCCCCTAACTCAGAGATTGGTTTTTTGAAGATCAAAGATTTGTTATAATATCAGCAGATGTCATAGTGTCATTAGCAATGAATTTTTAAACAAAGCTTATTCAATTAAGTTGTTGAGAGTTGGGAACATCTACGTAAAAGCTCCAGATAAGTTTAAAATAAAATTGCCAAAATGTGTTGATATAACTTTAGGATTACTCTGAGATGTTGAAGAGTCATTAAGAGTGATGTATAAGTCATAGACTAAGACTGAATGTGTCGTTTAAATCAAGGTATAGCTGGAAGATAAATAAAATTAACACCATTAGGATACTAAGTTTATTACCTCTCTCCATGTGTAGTGCAGTGTATGTACATTCACGTGTATGTGTGTGTGAGCATGTGCTTACATGTGTGCATGTAATATGGGTACATGGTTCATTGTACATATGGAAGAGAGAGATTCCTTGGGTCTTCCTCTATTGGCATGTCCCTTATCTTTTGAGACAAGCTGTCTCAGTGCATGAGGCACCACAGATTGGTAGAGTGCTATGAGTTCTGAGGATCTGTCTGTCTCTGAAAACTTTTCTTCTGCTAGAATGACAGACATGGGCGACTGGTATCTGGCTATTTTCTTGGCTGCTAGACTTTTAGATGTAGGTCCTCATTCCTAGAGGCAGGAGCTTCACCAGCTCTGAGTCATCTTCACAGCTCTGAGTCTGAGTTTGTATTTAAAGACCTTTGTTAAGAAACAAGGAGCCTCATGCTTCAAAGAGTCTAAGAGTTACTTTCCAACACAGGTAACATCTTTTCACAGAACAACTTGAGAATGTACAAGTAAATTCTTCAAATATTTCTGTGACCCCCCCCCACCTTAAACCCTTTACTATTCCATGTGGAGATAGAGATATAAAGAAAATAAACACACTTCTGGGCCTCCTAGGAATCCCAGTTTACCATTCGATGAGTTTGTGCAACTTCTTATTACAGACATTTTCAAGTATACACCAATGTTAAGGAAATTGTTTATGGGAACTAAGAAGCACATTAGAGCAGTCATCGTGTGTGGAAAGTTCTGTTTATAGGAACTAATAAGCCTATAAGAACAGCCATCACTGTGCGGACAACTCTGTTTTTCTGTATGCCAGTATTCGGTCTTTCCACCTTACCAATTACTGTTCATATTTCACACGTGACACACAAGCACAAGCCCTGCACTTCTAAAACCAAGGTCACTACTGGGTCACCGTGTCTGTTAGCTGTTTTTTTCATTAAAGTGTCTCCCTATTACTACTTTTATGTGTCTAAAAAACAAAATTCTCTACCCAATAAAAGTTCTAATTGTCTGAGGTTCGCTGGCTGCATCCCCATAATGTCAGCTCACATGGACTTCATTCTTTTAATTTCTTATTAATTGTGACTAGGCTTTAGAGCCGTAGTCACATTCAAATTTGATTTCTTTTTCTCTTTCTTCTGTCAAAAGGACCATAGATGACGCTTGATATACATATATGCAAATGTGTGAAAGATTTATATATGAACATTTCTAGACATACTTTCCTAAGACTAGACACCTTTAACACTCATAGGTTAAAGACAAAGTTGATTTTTAAAATGACATCATCAAACCATGATGGTTAAACTACCCAAGTTTACTAGCCTACTTGTCCCATAGTTGCTCAACTATGTTAGAGTTAAAAACACTAACCCTGAAAGGTTCAGATTATGAGATCAGGGTCCCAGAATGAGATGAGGATCTTCCAAAGCTGTTTACTACTACCCATCTATTCTTCGAAGTCATTTAGAAGGGAACCTTGATTCACATACAACCCCTTTCATCCCTGTGAAACTGGAAATACCTCAAATAAAATGTTGCTTCCACATTCCAATTTCTTTGTCTTGGGAGAGAAGCATTCGAAAGAAGTATGTGTCCCATGCTTGTTTCATATTCCAGCTTCACTTGCTCTATTCCCCAAACAAGACTTGCTAATTAAACTCTTTTCTTACAAACAGAGAGTGCCTATCAAAGGAGATTTAAACAGTTGAAGTTGAACTTTTATTTGTGTTTTGGTTGTTTTAGTACATTATAAACAAAGTCTGCATTATCTTCACATTGCATCATTAACATTAAGCAATTTTAATAAAATTCCCATTCTGCGAATGAGTCTTTAGTCAAACATGCCCAATTAAGCAACTCACTAATTTGAAACTTTTTGATATGTATTTTTCCCTATTAGAAAATATTGGCTTTACAGATGGTATTAGTTTAGAGACTTTTGTTTTCTTTATTTACTTTTTCAGATAGGGTCTGTGACCCTCACTGTCCTTAAACTCTCTCTGTAGTGAATATGTCCTTACATTTCTGATTGTCCCGATTCCAGCATCCTAGTTCTGGAATGACAGCTTGTACCACTAGGCCTGCTATATACATACCTTGTATGTAGCAGAGATCAAGCCCAAAGACTCCTATGTAGTAGGCAAACATTCAATCAATGTTTTACATCATCAGCCCTCATTTTCATGACAATAGTAAAAAGTGAACACATATCCATGGGTTTAAAGCATGATCTGATTGACTATTCTAATCTCCCACTGTTTCTGGATTTTGCAGTCTTAACCTCTGAAGGACCATACAAGGAAGAAACTGCAGTCAGTAGGTAGTATGTTAAGGGCGACAAGACTTCATTGTTTCCAAGGTTAGAGATTGGCTATCAGGGAATCCGGACTGGTCAGCCCCAGGCGTGGCAGCTGTGAAGGAATGCTGTAGTCATCTGCTCAGGGAGGGAGTAGGTGGCGAGCTTGTTTACTCTGCATGCTCTCTCTGTGACACAGCAGAACTAACTCCCAGTCCCACAATTGTCCCTAAGGCAATGATGCTTGGCTTTGGAAAGAAAGCAGGCTCTTTAATTTCTTCAGCATGCCCAGAAAAGAAGAAAACAAAATGCTCAAATGAGATGATGAAGAGCCCTTTTAAAAATCTTCTCCAGAATTAGCTTTGAAGAAGAAGAAGAAGAAGAAGAAGAAGAAGAAGAGGAAGAGGAAGAGGAAGAGGAAGAGGAAGAGGAAGAGGAAGAGG
>NC_022030.1:3133202-3149331 GCF_000317375.1 Microtus ochrogaster
GGAGGAACAGGAACACATGGGCCAGAAAGATGGATAAAGCCACTTGTTACTGAGCATGGTCTCCTGAGTTCAATCCCCAGGCCTATGAACTAGAGAAAGAGTAGTTCTCACAGTTGGTTTCTGACCAACTAAGCCATTGTGACATGTGTGCCCACCCCGAACACATAAAACAAATAAGTAAAGTAAAATGTCTATCTTAAAACAGCAATACAAATGTTTTCCCCAATTACAGAACATGCATATATGTATAAATATATGCACACACACACATAATACATATATGGTTTGTCAGTTCCTCAACAAACAAGAATACATACATTTTCTTAAATTGGAATCCTATGAAATTTCTTATACCTATAACCACTTTGCCCAGAGGTGCTGATGCATATAACCCCTACACGTTTATTGCTGAAACAATGACCAGGATGTGCCCTGCTCTAAGTTACTCCATACTGAGGGAAGCAGGTTTTTTTCAGGCTGTGCCCTTAGAGACTCCATTTTCCAAGCATCTTTTAGCACCATTTGTACCACAAACACAGAGACAGGATGACTTGCACCTTACTGGGCACATAAACACCGTCTGCCCACCATCACTTATAAGGCACAAACTGATAAATATCTTTTTCCTAAAAGCAAAAAGAAGGCCACTCCATCAATTTATCTGTGTAAATTAGGACTACATGAGCACACTGGCACTTTAGAAACTTGCCAAGAAAACAGGCCCTTCAATTTACTGACTACATCAGACCCCGAAAAGGTTGTAACACCCTTAATCGGGCAGGTAAACACAGAATAACAACAACCATGGCCTGTCAATTGACCACTTGCTATGTAGGCTTCAGTTCAGTTATGTCCCCACTGTTGACATGGCCTACTGGAATTGCCTTCAGTCAATCTGCTGATTCACCCATAGCGACTGGTCCTGCATCCACAGTTCCATACCCGACTTCTGCATCTTCACACTTCCTTTCAGCAGCTTGACTCAACCCTGTGGCCGTGCAGGTTGACGCCGAGGAGACTCCAGCAGGATTTATTAGCTTATCCCTGTCCTATTTTTGCACAGAGACTCTTTGCATCCCTATCAGCTTCCCTCATCTGCCTCTCTGCCAGGCCTCTTTGGAGCTCCTTGAATTCTGCTGCAGGTTTCTTAATCTTGTACAGCCGTTCTGTAACCTACTATATTGAGTGTGCTGGTTTGAATGAGAATGTCCCATATAGCCTCACTTGAAGATCCCTAGCCGATGAGCTGTTTGGGAAGGATTAGGAGGTATGATCTTGCAGGAGGAGGTGTGTCAATGGAGGTCATATTTTATGTTTCACAATTTCAACCCATGCCCAGTTAGCTCTTTCTCTCTGCCTCCTACTGACAGATAAGCATATCAACCTTAGATGCTGCTCCAGTGCCGTGCTCCAGGGCTACGTCTGCATTCCTGCTGCCTTGATGGTTATGGACTCCTCCTCTGAAACTATGAGACTCCAATAAACTCTTTCTTCTTTAAGAAAGAGTTGATTTTTTCACTGTACTTTACCACAACAATACAATAGTAACTAAGATATCAGGGTTCTCCAGAGGAACAGAGCCAATAGATATAACTATATTTTAAGGGGAATGTATTAGAATGACATACATGATGTGAGTTGGGTAGTCCAGTAGTGGCTATGTGCGTGCTTAGGAGGCTAAGAATCCAGTAGATATTCAGTTCCCAAGACTAGATGATCCACTCAGCAGTCCCAAATGATTATAGTGCTCACTACGTGAAGGATTCCTATTGAGTCCCTAGTCTACAGTTAATGTTGGAAAGCTGACAGGAAGGATTCTAATACCAGGGAAAGATGGAAGCAGCAACAGTGGCAGTATGATAGATGTGCTCATCAGCAGAGTGAAGACACACAGACGAAACCTGCCCCTCTCTCCCATTATCTCTCTTCATACATTGACTGCCGGGGAAAGTACATCCACACTATGGTAAGATCCTCCCCTCTTCTAAGAAATACTCTCAGGCTTTGCCAAAGTGTTTCTTAGCCAAATCCAACACTAATCCAATGACAACCAAGATTAGCCATCACACCTACATGTGAGAAGGTGACAGAAGACTAAATATAGTAAGATAGAAGGAAAAACTGTAATGATCCCAAATGATCATCAAATTATCCTCGGAAATTATTAATACATGACCAATTTTGCTTTAAATTAACTGAGTCTTAATTTTTATCTTCTGTTAAATTGTTTTTAGTAGGATAAGGCTCATCTCTAGTGTCCCTAAGTTTGTCCGGTGTAATTTTATTTAAATGAGCTCCCTTTGACTGTGGTCTTAAATGTCTGATGAGGCTTCCCTTTCATCTCAGTACTAGCCTGAAATTCCCATTTAGTTACCTGCCACCTAGACAAGATTTAAGGCCTGTGGCGATTTATTGTAGTGTGTGCAGAGAAGTGTTTGCAGACTTGTCCTGGGAAAGGCGTGAGCCTCCCCTGGATGGCGCATGGCCACAGCTGGTCTTCAGAATGAGAGCCCGAGCCACGTTTGGATTTTGCCAACCACTCAAGCCTCTTAGTCGTTGACCCAAGCTCTCCCTTACTGGGGCCTCCAGGATGCAGACTTCCTGACTGGCCAAGAAGCAATGTAGCAAGAGTCAGCATTCTTCCCATCTCTGGCTACTGTATCCAGTCAATTGCCCTAAGGGTTTCCGTGACTGCTGTCTCCTCCCCGCCCACATCATCTCCATCTCCCATTCCCACTGTTTACCTAATACTTCTCCATTTCTATTTGCTTTCCAGTTTTCAAGCTTTTCCCACAGCTCTGGTTCGTGAAAGCTTCCCACTCTGTTGTTCTAACATGGCTTTTGATTTAATTTTTTTATTTTAAACACATATGGTAATGATTAAAAATGTTGACTCAGGTCTTAAGCTGTCTAGGTTGAGTCTTAACTTTAATATTTCCTTACTGTGTGGCCTTTTGTTAGTGTATTAACTTCTCTGTACCTTCAACTACCTTGACGCCATGATGAATATCAAAATGGTTCACAGGGTCATCATGAAGATTAAATATTTGTCTCTGAATGCTCAGCAGCTGTTTGTACTCACCAGCTCAAAGGGGAACCATACTGACTATTGCTGATCCAAGAAAAGTATTCTTTCAATAAATGCTGTTACTTTTGTACCATCATAAATTTAAACTCAGAGTCTCTAAGCACTGTAAGCTGGGGATCAGCTGCAATGTTCTTGACATTGTCTGGTCGAATTGTTATAATAAAATATCACAAGCCTGACTTATAAGAAAGATAATTTTATTTCTCAGAACCAAGAACTCATCTCTCAAGTCACTTAAGATCTCAACATATTGACAACTGAGATTAATCATCACAGCTTTCAAGTGTGAAAAGGATGGGCTGGAGAGATGGCTCAGCAGTTAAGAGCATTGCCTGCTCTTCCAAAGGTCCTGAGTTCAATTCCCAACAAGCACATGATGGCTCACAACCATCTGTAATGAGGTCTGGTGCCCTCTTCTGGCCTGCATACATACATGTAGACAGAATATTGTATACATAATAAATAAATAAATATTTTAAAAAAACATTTGAAATAAAGGGTGTGGGGGAAAAATAGCAACAATATGAGTTCGAAATAAAGAAAACAACTAGAAATGAAAAACTCAACTCTGTATAATACCTGTGATGGTAAAGTTCTCTCACTTGTAATTCTAGATTTATTAAAATATTCATGCAGATGACTGTTCTGAGATTTTATTTCATGCCATTTTTCACTGTGTCCTAGAAAATGATGAAAACTGGAGCTGGAGAGAGCACTCCATGCTGAAGAGTACTGGGTGCTCTCCCAGAGGAACCTGGATGCGATTTTCAGCACCCACGTGGCAGCAAACAATCATCCTTAAATTCAGTCCCAGGAGATCTTATACTCCTGGGGTGACAGGCATTGCTCAGGCATACACTCAGGTAAAACACCGATACATATAAAACAAAATTTAAAATAAAGAAGGAAGAAGAAAGATTTAAAAATAAGAGAAAATATTGATGCCTACTTTAAAATGTATGAAAAGACAACATTGTCTACAAATCTCCATGAGTCAGTATGATTCTAAATAGATCTCACTGGAAGAGGGTGTGGTGCTTTAAAAAAAAATCACACACAATGAGAGTGGCACAGTTGGAAGGTGTGGCCTTCCTGGAGGAAGTGTGTCACTTTGGGGGTGGGCTTTAATTTCTCTTTTGCTCAAGCTTTCTTCAGTGAGACAGTCAACTTTCTGATGCCTACAAGATAGAGAACTCTCAGCTCCAGCACCTGAACAATGCCATGCTCTCTGTCATGATGATAATGCACTGAACCTCTGAAGCTATATAACCCCAAATTAAATGTTTTACTGTATAAGAGTTACCCTGGTCATGGTATCATTTCATGGCAGTAAAAACCCTAGGACAAAAACCAAAGGCAATGATTATCTCCATAGCACAGCCCAATATCTGTATTCCAGAGAATCAGTTTTGGTTCATGATGTAGAGTATTGTTGCAGGGAGGCACTTGTTTGTTCTGGCTGCCTGGTTAGCTTAGCCCCAAAATAATCACACAGAAACTGTATTAATTAAAATCACTGCTTGGCCTATTAGCTCTAGTTTTTTATGGCTAATTATTGCATCTTAATTTAACCCATTTCTATTAATCTGTGTATAGCCATGTGGTAGTGGCTTACTGGGTAAAATTCCCAGCATCTGTTTTCAGTGGATCCATGGCATCTCTCTCTGACTCTGCTTTCTTCCTCCCAGAATTCAGTTTTGTCTTCCCCGCCTACCTAAGTTCTGCCCTATCAGGCCAAGGCAGTTAGTTTCTTTATTCATTAACCAATACAAGCAACATATAGAAAGAAGTACCTCCTACACTAGAGTATGAATTAGTTAAGTTTTATAAATATTTGTTTTATCTTTATGTCAAAGAAAGGACTTTCTTGAGATCTGAGTGCCAAATATATCCTCATAGGAATATAATATGGGCTGGAGGGATGGCTTGCTAAGTAAAGTGCTTGCAAGCATGCAAACCTGAGTTTGATCCCCAAAACACAGGTAAAAGTTCATGTATGGTGGCATGCACATAATGCCGGAGCTGGAGAAAAGAGGAGAGGGCATGAAATACGTGGGGCTTGCAGGACAGATTGTCTAGCCTAACTAGCAGTCCAAGATCAGTGTAAGACCTTGCAAAAAAACCAATGCACATGGACTCTGAGAAATGATATGCAATGTTGTTCTCTAGCATCTCCACACACATATGCATACTTGTACACAGGAAACTGTAGACATGTATGTACTCACATACGTGTGAAATGCACATGCACACACATCCAAGAATAAAACAGAAAAACCCTTCACCTGTTGTCTGAGGTTTTTCTGTCCTGCCCAGTTCCCACAGTTGTTAAGTCCCAAAGAAATCACACAGAGGTCTACATTAATTATAAACTGATTGGTCTAGTATCTCAGGTTTCTTATTAATCTTACACCTTATATTAGCCCATTATTCTTATCTGTGTTAGCCACATGGCTCGGTATCTTATTTGGCGGGGAAGTCGCATCTTGCTTCTTCTGTGGCTGGGCCAGGACTGTGTCCTCTTCCCAGAATTCTCCTGTTCTCCCTGACCTGCCTCTACTTCTTGTCGGCTGTCTTGCCTATACTTCCTGCCTGGCTACTGGCCAATCAGCGTTTATTTAAAATATAATTGACAGTTTTTTTTTTCCTGTGGGTTTTTACATCATGTCCTTGACCCCTTTGCTCGTATTATCACTCCTTCCTCTCTATGACTAAACTCCAGGAGCTCATCCCAGTGCTTAGCCATGGATCTCTGTATCTATTTCTATCAGTTACTAGATGTCAGTTCTATGATGACAATTAAGGTGGTCATCAATCTGATTACAGGGGAAGGGCAGTTAAAGCACCTTCTCCACTGTTGCTTAGGGTCTTAGCTGGGGTCATTCTTGTGGATTCCTGGGAATTTCCCTAGTGCCAGTTTTCTTGCTAGCCCCATAATGGCTCCCTCAATCAAAATATCTTTTTCCTTGCTCTCCCTCTATGTCCTTCCCCTAACTCAACCTTCCTAATCCTTCACATTCTCCTTCTCCTTTCCCTGCTCCTCTTCCACAGTCCACCCTTTCCCACACTTCCAAATTACTCAGGAGATCTTGTCTATTTAATGTTTCCAGGGGGATCCATGTATGTCTTAGAGTGTTCCTTGTTTCCTGGCTTCTCTGGGGTTATGGACTGTAGAATGATTATCCTTTGCTTTATGTCTAATAGTCAATTATGAGTGAGTATATTTCATGTTTGTCTTTCTGTGTCTAGGTTACCTCACTTAAGATGTTTTTTTTTTCTAGTCACATTGATTTGCCTGCAAATTTCAGATGTTATTGTGTCTTACCCCTGACTAGTACTCCATTGTGTAAATGTACAACCTTTTCTTTATCCATTCTTTGGTTGAGGGCCATCTAGGTTGTTTCCAGGTTCTTGCTATTACAAATAATGATGCTATGAACATAGCTGATGGAATGTCTTTGTGGTATGAGTGTACATCTTTTGGGTATATGCCCAAGAGTGGTATTGCTGGATCTTGAGATAGATGGATTTTCAATTTTCTGAGAAGCTGCCATACTGATTTTCAAAGTGGCTGTACAAGTTTGCACTTCCACCAGCATTGGAGGAATGTTCCTCTTACCCCACATCTTCTCCAGGATAAGTTTTCATTACTATTTTTTATCTTAGTCATTCTGATAGATGTAAGATGGTATCTCAGAGTTGTTTTGATTTGCATTTTCCTGATGGTTAAAAATGTTGAGCAATTCCTTAAGTGCCTTTTGGCAATTTGAGATCCTCTGTTGAGAATTTTATGTTTATATCTGTACCACATTTTTAAATTGGAGTATTTGGCATTTTGATGTCTAGTTTCTTGAGTTCTTTGTATACTTTGGAGATCAGATGTGGGGTTGGTAAAGATTTTTTTTTCCCATTTTGTAGGCTACTGTTTTGTCTTATTGTGATGTGGGATTCTTCTCTGTATGCTGGGAATACCATTGGTTAATAAAGAAACTGTCTTAGGCCTGCACAGGACAGAATAGAGGTAGGCGGGGGAAACTAAACTGAATGATGGGAGAAAGAGGGTGGAGTTGGGGAGAAGCCATGTAGCCCTACCAGAGACAACTGCCAGGTGGAACTTTATCCAGGACGTCACAGCCTCATGGCAATCCACAGCTTAAAAGCGATAGGTTAATTTAAGATATGAGTTAGCCAGAAATATGCTTAAGCTATTAGCCAAACAGTCTTGCAAATAATATGGTTTCTGTGTGATTATTTTGGGCTGAGAAGCTGGGTACTAATTTGTGGTACCCTACAACATTGTTGACTTTGTCCTTTGCTTACAGAAGTTTCTCAGTTTCAGGAGGTCCCATTTATTAATGGTTGATCTCAGTGTCTGTGCTATTGGTATTCAGGAAGTGGTACTCTACACTGATATGTTTAAAGCTACTTTCTACTTTCTCTTATACAAGGTTCAGTGTGGTTGGATTTATGTTGAGGTCTTTGATGTTGGGTCCCCATATTGGGTTGACATCTGTGAATGTCCAGCTCCAACGGGGATTGCATGTTCCAGGGTAGGGGCATGTGAATTAAAAATTTTAGGTAGTAGGAACAAAGATACAAAAGAAAATACAGAGACACAGAATAGAATCAGGAGGGCAATCCAGTGAATATTGAATCCTGTAAATATTGAACCCACCCATATTTATTTCTTATGATCTTTAAATATTCCAGTCCAAAAGAGAAGAAGAAGAAAACAAAAGACATGTTTTCATGATTCAAGGAACAAGCAAAGTGATTACCATCTTAATATCCCAAACACAAAGTAATCACACGCTAGGTAGAGATATCTTTGTCGCTTATGTATACTACTATATCATCTGCAAATTGTGAAGGTTTGACTTCTTCCTTTTTAATTTGTATCTACTTGATCTCCTTTTGTTGTCTTATTGTTCCAACTATAACTTTAAGTACTATATTTAATAGATATAGACAGTAGACAGTCTTGCCTTGCTCTCTATATATGGTTTGAATGCAAATCCAAAATTCCATGAAGCTTTCTTTTCTTACAGAAGGAAGACAAGGTTGCCTTAATATGCAATTTAATAGCTAACCAAATATCTTGCTAATGGTTTTTAAAATAAATATATATTAAAAAGTATCTACTAAGCATTTCATTTTGATAACTACAAGTAAAAGAATATTGAGAATATTGAGAATATTAAAGACTTATGACAAATTTGTACCTAACAAAGATGACCATGACACAGGAACCATTTCCACCTAAGAAAGATGTCCATCACTGTTCTAATTATAATATCATTTGCCAAGTGCATTAACTAATTACCAAATTCATTTAACAACAGGATTAACTATCGAATCACTTGTTAAGTGAATTAATTAATAACCCATAGAATGATTTTGTTGTGGGGCATTCATTAGAGAGAACTGCTTAGATGCTGATTTAAGCCAATAAAAAATCTTTATCAACCAGTGACTACACTGAGGGTTTAGGATCCTAGTGCAGCCCCAAACCTTTCCCACAGTGTGTTTAAGCACAAAACACATGCCCTGGGTTGACATACTTCATTTAAAAAGAACAGTTAGCCAGAAGAAAAACTATAGAAGCCAAAAGCAAGGTTAGTACATTTAGAGACTTTCCTAGAACTGTGTACTTTGATGGATTAAGTCTTTGTTTTAACTTTGGCAGGTGGTGCTGTCTATGTGCTAAGTCTTACAGCTTGAATGGTACTTTTATCTTGGAATCAGTGATACTAAGGTTTGGGGGCCTACTGAGGTCTGGGGACCTGTTTCAATATCTGGTACATTCTTTGTAAAGTGGGCTAGTTTTATTGAGTATTCCTTTTCTTCTTCCTTCCTTCTTTCTCCTTCACTCCATTCTTCCTTCTTTCCTTTCTTTTATTCCTCCTTTTCTTTTTCTTTTCCTTTTCCTTTTTCCTACCTTTATTTCTTTTTGCTTAGCCTCTAGATAAGACTATAAATCATATACTTGTTAATATTTTGTCATAAGAACAACATCCTTTGGAGGGTTTCAGAATTTTCCAATTTTCTGTGATGTTATACATTCTTATTTTCACTTTATTTTTTTATTTTATTTTAATTAATTTATTTATTAAAGATTTCTGTCTCTTCCCCGCCACCGCCTCCCATTTCCCTCCCCCTCCCCCAATTAAGTCCTTCACCTCCTCAGCCCAAAAAGTAATCAGGGTTCCCTGTCCTGTGGGAAGTCCAAGGAACCCCCACCTCTAAAAGGTGCCTAGAAGTTCCCTTCCCCACTATTATCTTAGAAAGTTGAATCTGTACATTAATTCATGACTTTAAAAGTGCAGAATCCCTCCCCTGGTTATGGCATTTATTCCCTGAACTTGTACAATCTCAAAACTATTTATGTCTGAACTTTTGCAATCATATAATATGGCTATGCTCTGATAGAACAGCCCAGTTCTAAAACTCAGTCTATTGTTAATCACCACTACATGGTGCCCATTCTGATATAAGGCAGAACACAAATTACAGTGAATAACCAAACATTAAAATTCATCAAGAAGGCCTTGTCAACCTTGAAACTTGTTAATGAAGTAGATATAACTGAGGATTGAAAGGAATGGAAGAAAAGGAGAGAAATGTAGGTTAGAGCCACTCGGGCAGTTGGGCTCTTCTGCTTCCATTAAGAACTCACAAAGTCCTTCTGTGACCCTTACACTCACACCAAAGGTCTCTAGCAAATAAGGTGCCCCTTTTAGACAGGAATTATAAACTTATTTCCCATTCTGGTTGAGAAGAGGACATTTCTGTTCAATTCAGAGACACAGTTTTACGAGAACACTTCTCTGAGGACTCAGAACACAGTGGGATTAAAAAAAAAATGCCATCCAGCCCTCAGAAGCTTACATGTTGCATAGTTAAGCTTTTAAAGAATCAACAAACAAAAGGAAAGGTGTTTCTTATATAAGCCCTTATATAAAATCTATGTGTGTTTGTGCATGTTTGTGTGTGTTTAATGTATAACCAACTCACAGCTGAAGTCTACCCAGACTAGAAAGGCAGAAAAAAAATCATTGTTTTCTATGAAGCTATTAATGTTCACTAACAATTGACTATAATTTTGTTTGTAGTCTAGAAGTTGCTTGTCCTTTAGGCCTAAAATCTGTGGCAAAGGGACCTCTTTTTTATACCCAGACTTTTACTTTAGAATATTAAAAAGGAAAGCAACACTCACTTTCATTGGCAGTCAAAGTAGGTGATCTCACATAAATTATTCCATATTAGGTTTGATTAAAAATTTCAGTTTTAATATTTGGGATATCTCCACTCCCCACCCCCTTGAGCTGTCTCAGATCTTTGGCCAAATTTCTCTTGGCCCTGATTGCCGGGGCAAATAAACAGGAGATTAATCAGCAGAATGAATAGCGAATATTGGAGGCTTGCCCAAAGCTAAAAGCAAGACTTTACAAAGGTAACGTGGTGTGCAATGATAACAAACACCAGTTAATATTAGCTCCTTGTGTTGGCAAGGGAGTCACAAAGTGACTGTGTGAACCTTTGTGTGGCATAGGATGAAGTGTTTAATCTATAGGGTAGAGTTGGCTTGAAATACTAAGTGTGAGAAATCAAAGGCATCTTGAGGTACTAGGACAGGGGCCAGATGGCAACAGATCATGGCCATTGATTTCCATAGTTTCTTCCTCTATGTGGAAAACTAAGTTGTGCAGGGTTCTTAAGTGGAAGGTGGCTTCGTGCATACAGAAAAGCCTCAAGAGCCACTGCCCAAGGATGAGCAGGAGTCTTTTTGGGTAAGAAGAAAAGGAGGGAAACCTGTGCATTCCATCACCAGAAACCCTTCCCCTAAACCTTAAAACTAAAGAGATGCTTTCTCCTGTTCAGTTTCCTGATGGCATAGCTAGTGTTCATAAATGGCTCACCAAGAACACTGTCCCCTTTTCTTACAGTCTCCGACGCCTCTACCTTTGAATCTGGATCCCCCCCATGTCTCACATAAAAATACAAGAATTCTGAAGCCGTGACCTAAAAATAAGAGATTTCTGTTGCTTCTTATTTGAAAGCCTTGGGCTTCTATGAAGAGAATAATGTTACAGAGCATCTCTGTCCCACCGTATGGGATTTGGTCCCAATGCACCACGAGAACAAAGAAAGATGCAGACAGATCCAGGAAAGCACAGCATTTGATTGATGGGTGTGGTGGTTTGAATGAGAATGCCCCTGCATATGTTTCATATGTTGGAATACCTGGTCCTCAGTTGGTGGGACTATTTGGAAAACATTAGAAGTTGTTGCCTAGTTGGAAGAGGTGTGTTATTTGGAGAATTGATTTTGAGGATTCAAAATTCCAAGGTATTTCCCAGTTAGCACTGTCAAACCATTGTTCTTATGGATCACATGTGAACTCCCAGCTTCTGTTCAGCACCATGCCTGCCTGTTTGCTGCCATCCTCCTGCCATGAAGGTCTTGGACTCCAACCATGAGCCCCACACTAAATGTTTTCTTTCATAAGTTACCTTGGTCCTGGTGTTTTGTCACAGCAATAGAGAAGAAACTATGACAGAACTTGGTCCCAAGAAGTATAGTTATAATAGACTTGATCATGCCTTGTTTGTTTGTTTTAATATTTTTGTTTTGTAGAATATGGAACACATTGTGACTTTATCCTATGAAAGTGGTGAAACATTGTAAGTAGGGATTAAGAGGCCATCCTAGTAGGATCTTGGAAGACAGTAGTGCTGAGAGAGTAGTGTGTACTATGGGGGCCTAACCAAGAGATTTCAGAAGGGAACAATACTAACAACTGGGCTAGAAACCAGTTTTGGGATGTTTTGGCAAATAACGGCTGGGTTTTGCCCATGTGCTAAGAATCTGCTTGAGGATAAACTTAAAGGTTTTGGATTATTTCATTGGCAGAGAAGACCCCAACACAGCCTGGTACTGGCATTGTTATGTTATTATCACTGCTCACTCTTAGGCAGGTCTATAATGAAAAAGAATAAGTGGGGCAAAAAAGAAACACAAAATGCACAGTTTGAGGAGAGAAAGAGCACCAAGAAATTTAATGTTGGGGTCCAGGTTTGTGCTGAAAGAGATAAGGAGAGGTCTGCTATGAAATGGAATAAATGGGGTGATGCATTTATTTAAAAAGACCACATCCAGCTAGGTCTCCAACTTGTGATAGGAAAGTCCTAAAGCAAAATCTGTTCATAAAAAGCAGCAGCTGGTCAAAATCTATTCAAGTACAATTGAAAGTGATTAGTGCTTCATCTCAAATGAGCAGCTTGGCAGCAACCACCACTGGAGACTTGAGGAATACAAGAGTGAAAGGTTGTGGAAACTTCCTCGGAGGTTGAGCGCTACTGAGGCCAGACTTGTGCCAGATGAGTCCCTGCATGGGAGCCCCAAAAAAGCATTGTTTGAAGCTGTGAAAATGAAACTTTTATTGTATTGAAGGTCCAAAGATGTTGGAGGAACCATGGTGTGTATGCTAGGAAGATCTGCAGATGGAAATGGAAAGATGGAGCCATCTAAACCCTTTGACATGAGACGTGGAGTTGCAGGATTTAGAGTCTACCCCACAGAGTTTTTTAGTCTTGCTTTGGTCCAGTATTTTCTCACTATGTCCCCCATTCCTCTCTTGTGGGATGGCAATGCATATTCAGTGCCGTTGTGCTTTGTAAGCATACAATTCTTTTTTATCTTCCAGGACATTACAGCTATGAATCACAGAAGAAACCTTGAAATTTTTATACTAGATTGAAACTGTGAAGATCTATGGGGACAATTGAAGTAGAATGAAATTCAGTTTTCATTGTGATATGACCACAAGCTTATGGGGGTCAGGGAATGGAATGTGATGGTTTTAATGAGAATGGCCCCTTATAGGCTAATATTTATGAATACTTGGTCCCCAGTGAGTGAAACTATTTGGGAAGGATTAGTAGGCCTAGTTGAAGGAGATGTGTCACTTGGGTTGGGCTTTGAGATTTCAAAAGCCCAAGCCATTTTCCAGTTATAACTCTGCCTCATCTCATGCCTGTGGATCAGATGTAATCTCTCAGATACTGCCCTAGTTCCATGCCTGCTTGCTGCCATTCTTCCTGACATAAAGGGCATTGGCTTTAACCTTCTGGAATTGTGGGATTTTCTTTCATAAGTTACCTTGGTCATGATATTTTGTCATAGCAACAGACAGGTAGTTGAGGTAGTGGGGACATACTGACGGAAGCAGAGTCCTCAGTGGTAAGAGAACTCTTAGATCTTCATGATTTTGCTCAGAAGTAAGAAATATATAGTGGTCAGCTCAAAGGTGACTTCATGCAAGTCAGATTGAATCTGTTTTTCTCTCAAGCTAATATCTGTTGTAAGGAGGCCACTTGTGTGTTTTCCTACTGCCCAGCAGCTCAGACCAAAATAAGCACACAAAAACTATATTAATTAAATCTCTGCTTGGCCCATTAACTCTATCCTCTTATTGGCTAACTTTTACATATTAATTTAACTGATTTTCATTAATCAGTACATCACCATGAAGTTGTGGCCTACCAGCAAAGTTTCAGCACATCTCTTTCAGAAGCAGCTCCATGGCTTCTCTCTGACTCTGCCTCCTTTCTCCCAGCATTCAGCTAAGGTTTCCCCATCTAGCTCTGTTCTACCCTATCAGGCCAAGCCAGTTTCTTTATTAAATTAACCAATTTTATTCACAGCATACAGAAGCGAATCTCACATCACCTTTCCTTTTCTCTTTAAATAAAAAGGATGATTTTAACTTAAACATAATAAAATTATATGTAGCAAAACAACTATCAAGCAAGAATTATTGGTGTAGAAGGATCTCCTGTCTATGTGTACTTTCATTGGTTAGATGAAGAAGCTGCCTCAGCCTTTTGATAGGCCAGCCCTTAGGTGGGTAGAGTAAACAGACCAGAATACTGGGAGGAAGAAGGCAGTAAGGCAGATGTCATGGCTCTCCTCTTCAAGACAAACACTGGTTAGACTCATGCTGGTAAGCCACAGTCAAGTGGCAATACAGATTATTAGAAATGGGTTAGATCAATATGTGAGAGTTAGCTGATAAGGGGCTGGAGATAATGGGCCAGGCAGCAATTTAATTAATACAGATCTCCCTGTGATTATTTTAGGCATAAGCTAGCTGGGTGGCAGGAACAGCATGCTGCTCCATCTACAACAAATTATAGTTACAATATTTATATCTATCTTTTATCATAACTAAAGAAAACTGTAACTATAACTATATATTCTTCAACTCTATCAAAGACTCCAGAAGAACATAATATTGCCTAAGTAAACAGGAAGTGCATTAAAAGCAACTTCCAAAACTGTAGAATTGACAGAGACACCTCGCTACCTGGACAGTCACCCAAAGTTCTTCTATATCATTGGAGCATCTATCTTCCGCCTACAGATCAATAGTGTCTGGCAGACTTTTCCATAAAGCAGAAAATTTCAAAGAGCATTCTGCCTATATTGGCAGTTTGACAGTCACTTTCTTCTGTGTTCTGTAGAATGGAATGTCTAGCAGAATTTTTCATGAAGCAGGAACCCTAAAGGATGTTCTCACCTTTAGGCAAATTCAGCAGTCATTTTTTTCTGTGAGTCCTGCATGTTCAATTCATACAGCATACCATTAAGCAGTCCAAGAAAAGTTTCTTGCCCAAATGACTAACAAACTCCATGAAGAGCCTCTTCGATGCCCTTCTTCCTCTTGAAGTAATTGGTGCTGGCAGGAGCAGATGTGTTTCACTGTCATGAAGTGTGCTAATGTCTTAAAACATTTAAATGCCATATTCCATAGGTCTTTGAAAGGTTTGAAGAACACCTACCTATTTGAAATATATCTCTATATATCTAGAAAGCCTAACTAATATGACTAGAAGCTTGACTATTATAGATGATTATCTATTAACCTATATTTCTTCAGGAGTAGAAATATACATATAAAAATTGACTTTAAATTTGTACCAATGCAAATTATTCATATCTATATCATATTCCCTTTAAATATAAACAAACATTTATAAGCAATATTTGGGAATATGGGCATAGTTCTCTCCAAACCACTTCTTGATTTTTGTTGGGTGACCTTTCAGTGGGTTTTGGTCCATAAAACCACATTAGTCTGGAAGAAATCCATAGGTTCTCATCTTCTGTGGAAACAAAAGAAGAATTTCTTTTCCAAATCAACATATCCTTAGACCCATCTTTTGAAATAAAGATACCTTTAAACTATATATATTGGTTACTTAGCTCCTTCACAGTCAAAAATTTCTAAGAAAACACTATAATATAATATACAATAATAATCTAGACTCTCTGTGTATATTCTATTTTTACATGGTTTATTTTTCTTTACTGCTTTTAATCTATGACTTTCTGTACTCTGTCTCTTTAAAGATTTTATTTTAATTTTTTAAATGATTTATTTCTTTTCCAACGTTTTGTTTTGTTTTGTTTTTTTGTTTTGTTTTTTTCTTTTTTTTCTTTTCCAACTTTCTATGCTCTTTTTCTTCTCTCTCTCGAGCCTACATACATTTATCCAACACTCTAATCCATTTAGAGGTCTTTCTTATCTGGATTTGTCTTTATTGCATAGCTAACCAGAGATGCTTCTTAAAATGCTAAGCCTTTCTTATGAACTTAAGCAATGGCATTGCTAGAGGAAATACAGCACTACCTGCTTGCCCTGCCCAGTCCAGCATGGCGGAGATGTTTGCTATCTCTCAGAGCCATGTACATTGACCCATTTTTAGGCACACAGCTGATCTATGTTGCTATCAAGCAAGTTGCAGCACTCTGCTAACAAAATCCCATTTAAATGCTCTGTAGACAAACCTTGTCAGGTTCATACTGGCAGCACAGCCCAAAAAGGTGCAGCCATTTTAAAACAGTGCGGCTTTTTTTTCTGTGACCGCTGAATCAGGAAACCTCTCTTAAAGGAGCCATGATGTGGGAGTGTCATATATCAATCTGTTGATTTCATTGGTTAAGTAATAAACAAACTGCTTGGCCTCATAGCTTAGA